>NC_136993.1:33912156-34240824 GCF_032717465.1 Coenobita brevimanus
ATTATACCTGACTTCCAATCCTCCGGGACTCTACCTTCCTCCCAGGCCAATCTGCACATCTTCCACATCCATTCTACTACTATCTCTCCCCCATGCTTCAGCATTTCACCAAACACTCCATCAGTTCCTGGGGCTTTCCCCGATTTAACCCGCCCCATCCCGACGTTTTCTGGACAGAGGCACTCCCCAGTCCTGACATTTTTGGACCTTCTTTTTTAGGCTCAAACATTCGCTTTTGGGGAGAAACATCGAAAATTCATAGAGAAATCGCTCACATGAGGTTTAAAATACTCGATCCAGGTACGAGTACCTCCTTACCTGACTGGGTTTTCTAACAGGCTGGCACCAAAGGAAACGAGTTCTATGGGAGGGTAACTATTTTATCCACTCATAAACAGTATTTATTTATTTACTTGGTAAGAATTTATATGTAGTATAGGAGTATATTGGTTTTCAAACAGTAATATAGGCATTATAAGCATTGTTTCACTCACTAACTGATCACCATTCATGACCTTTTTTTCCCACATTACCTGATCATCATTTCTGACTGTTTCTTCCTCTAATGCTATGGAAACTTTGTCCTCCACATTGTCATCGATTGGGGAATCACTCTGGCCCTGAATGTCTTTATTGGCCAGGTCACTGGTAACAGGTGAATTGCCGAGACAATGGCGTGCAGGAGGAGGAGGACAGGTTATGTGGTGTAGGGCATTGTCCCTGCTTGGCATCTTGTAGAGGAATAAAGGAAGGTGTCCCGTGTATACGTGCCAAAAATCACTCGTGAAATCACTCGCAAAAATTGAAAATTGTGCAAATTAGGGACCTTGCAATGTTGCCGTGTTAATTTACGTCTCCGGGATATGATTGCACATCATGTGAGGACGTGAATTCACGTCTCCGGGACGGGGTGGGTTAACTTTCTTCATTGCTTCCACAACTTCTATCCTACTGATTTCTTCCTGTCTTCTCACCTCCCTCCTTCACCCAGCCATTCCCAAGCCACTTATACCCGCATTACTTCCATCCTCTATGTTCAACAATTCCTTAAGGTGTTCTCTCCATCTCCTCACTTTTACTCCCTTCTCCACTAGTAATCTACCATTTTTATCTTTCACTCCCCTGCTAACTTCACTTCCACCCTGTCTTACTCTTTTCACCTCTTTCCAAAACATTTTCTTACAGTCCCTCCAGTTTACACTCAAATTCCTTCCAAATTCCTCATCCACTCTCTTCTTACTCTTTCTTCCTAATATATATATATATATATATATATATATATATATAGTGTATATATATATACATATATATATGGATATATATTCACATATATATGTATATATTTATACATATCTATATGTATATACCATATATATATATATACATATATATATATATATATATATATATATATATATATATATATATATATATATATATAGATAGATAGATAGAGAGATAGAGAGATAGATTTTCATAATATGCAAGGAAGAAGAAACTAAAGGCCACGAGCCCACAAACTGTTCCTTCCAAGAGAAAAACAAAATACAAAAGAGAGCCAAATTCAAGATCCAATCATTTCGAGATGCCTGAACACACTGCGTTTGAATGACTGGAGATCATAGGAAGTAGGAAATTCAGGCAATAGAGGGACACAGTTCCAGAGTTGACCTGTTGCATAAATGAAGGACTTAGAGTAATGGTTAACTCTTGCATTAGAGAGCTGGACAGAAAAGGGATGAAAGTTTGCTTCTAGATGGGTGCTACATGCCCATCATAGAGGTGGAAGGATTCAAGCAAAGATTTCAGAGGAGCAGTGGCCATTGAAGTAGCGATGGAAAAGAGATAAAGATGGAACAGTGCGATGAAGAGACAGAGGTTGAAGGGAGTCAGTAAGACGAGGAGAGTTGATGAGACGAAAAGCCTTTGACTCCACCTTATTGAGAAGAGCTATATGTGGGGAACCTCTCCACACATGAGAGTTGTACTCCACACATGGGTGGATAAAACCCGTGTATAGAGTCAACAATTGTGCAGGGGTAAAGAAGGAAAGGAGTTGGCTTAGCACACCTAATCTCTTGGAAGCAGATTTTACAAGATATATAATATGATCTTTCCAAGATAAGTCCCGAGTAAATGAAACCCCAAGCATGTTCAAGGATGATCCAGGACTAGGCTGAATATTATTAAACATTAGTGGGTACACCTGTGGAAGATTTTGTCAGGTTGATTGGAGTAAGAACTGAGTCTTTGATGCATTAAAAACAACAAGATTATTTTTACACCCAGTCAGAAATATAAGCCAAGTCAGACATTAGGTGTGCCATAGCCTCATCCCTTGTTTGTTGAAGTAACTGTTGAGATGGGCATTGCAGGAACCGAATGGAAATACGAAAGGTGGAGTCATCAGCATATGAGTGGGTAGGGTTAGATGTACAGCTTAGATCAATGAGGATTAAAAGGAAGAGAGTTGGTGATGGCACGGAGCCCTGAGGAACACCAATATTGATAGACCTAGGAGAAGAACGATGGCCGTCTACACCAACGGCTATAGAACGACCAAAAAGGAAGCTATAGATGAAGGCACAGATAGAAGGGCAGAAACCGTAAGAGGGCAGTTTGGAAATTAAAGATTTATGCCAAACTCGATCGAAAGCCTTTGAGATGTCAAGTGCAATGGCAAAGCTTTTGCCAAAGTCCCGAAAGGAGGATGACAAGGAGTCTGAAAGGTAGGTGAGAATTTCGCCAGTGGAGCGTCCCTGATGGAACCCATACTGATGATCAGAAGGAAGGTTGTGATAGGAAAGATACTTTAAAAATTTTCTATTAAGAATTGACTCGTCAACATTTGAGATAAAGGATGTTAAAGGAATTGGACGATAGTTAGAGAGTTGGGAATGGTCACCCTTCTTTGGGACTGGTTGAATGAGAGCAAACTTTCAGCAAAAAGGAAAGGTACAAGCTAAAAGACAAAGGTGAAAGAGTTTACCTAGGCAGGTTGTAAGCACAGAAGCACAGTTCTTGAGAACAACAGGAGGGACTCCCTCAGGCCCTTATGCCTTGTTGGTATTTAGGCCTGTGATGGCATAAAATACATCAGCTGAAGAAATTTTAATGTCAGCCATGAGGAAGTCAGAGAGGGGAAGTGTTGGAGGAACAGCACCAGAATCATCTAAGGTGGAATTGGAGGAGAATGTTTGAGCGATGAGATCTGCTTTATCAGTAGAAGAAATAGTTACAGAGCCATCAGAGTAGAAAAGAAGAAGGAAGGATGATGAGGTAAAGATGTTAGAAAGGTTTATGGCAAGGTGCCAGAAGGAGTGGGAAGAATTTGAGTGGAGAGTTGTGAACATTTAGTATGGATGAAATTATTTTAAGCAAAGCAAAGAACAGACTTAGCACGATTCTGGGCAGAAACATAAAAAAGATACAATTCAGGAGTAGGTTGGCTCTGATACCTTTTATAGGCCCTCTTCCTTTTGAGGACAGCATTAGAACAAGCGTCATTAAACCAGGTCTTTTTTGCATTAGTCAAAGGATATGAGAAAGGAATGTAAGCTTCCATGCAGAAGAGAAGAACCTCCGTAATGCGCAAGGCATACTCAGATGGCTCCCGGCCATGGAAGCAATGATCATTCCAGGGAAAATCAAAGAAGTACTGCCTGAGGGTTTCCCAATCCGCAGCTTCAAAGTGCCACAGGCGACGTTTCTTTGGAGGGTCAACAGGCCGCACCAGAGCAATAGGACAGGATAAGGTGATAAGGTTGTGATCGGAAGAGCCCAATGGAGAGAAAAGATTAACAGTGTAAGCAGAAGGATTAGTTGTAAGGAAGAGGTCAAGTATGTTGGAGATCTGTCCAAGGTGGTCAGGGAGACGAGTAGAGTACAGTACAAGCTACTCTAGGTCATTAAGGATAGAAAATATGTAGGCTTGTTCACCAACTGGATCAGTGAAAGGAGAGGAGAGCCAAAGGTGGTGGTGAACATTGAAATCTCCTAGAATGGAAATTTCAGACAGGAGAATTGGATAGAATGTGTTCCATAGTAGAAGGAAGATAATGAAAGAATTTTTGATAGTCAGTAGAATTAGGGGATAAGGAAACAGTGCAGATATAATTAGTCAGAGTGTAGAGAAAATCAAGTTCAGGAGTATATATACAGTATATATATATATATATATATATATATATATATATATATATATATATATATCAGCGGCAGCAGCATTAGAGTGTCCACTGCAGGACCGGCCTATCTCGACCGAAGTCGGGACAATACAGCCAATGTATCTCCACCAAGTGGATTAGGCTGTCTGGTAGAGATTGTATGTAGGGTGAGAAGTGCTTGTAAGTGTAACTGTAATGTTGGAGTGGCTTTGGATGTGTGTGTAGTCTGTGAACCAAGTGTAATCGGCCCGTGCAAGCTGACTGGGTGCAAGCATACTTTATAGTATGTGACACTTGTTCAACCACAGCACCCCTTGTGTCCACGAATGCAGTACATGCCCGGATGAACACTCCCAAAGATTACTACCCTGGTGGGGCGCAAACCCTGGTTCACCTGTGTATGAAACGCACACTGTACCACTGTACCACAGAGGCTCCGTATGTATATATATATATATATATATATATATATATATATATATATATATATATATATATATATATATATATATATATATATATATATATATATATATATATATATATATATATATATATATATATATATATATATATATATATATATATATATATTATATATATATATATATATATATATATATATATATATATATATATATATATATATATATATATATATATATATATATATATATATATATATATATATATATATATATATCTATATATATCTCTATATCTATCTATATCTATATATATATATATATATATATATATATATATATATATATATATATATATATATATCTATATCTATCTATCTATATATATATATATATATATATATATATATATATATATATATATATATTTATATATATATATACAATATATATATATATATATATATATATATATATATATATATATATATATATGTGCTTGACTCTGGGCATAGGCTTCTCAGCCTGCTCCCAAGGCCCAGTAGTCCTCTTACATATCGTACACCTCTACATATCACCACTTCGGCGCTAACACCCACCGTCCATTTTGAATACATGCTAGGGCTGTCTCATACAGGACTGGTGTATTGGTATTAGCGGGGGTATTTTTACGACATGTCAGAGGGTCTTCTGGTAGATCGGTAAAGTCTGTCATAATGAAATTCAAATCCTTAAACTGGTCCAGGCCCCAGCGGAGATTTGAACCTGGGTCCGGTAGGACATATATTCTGGGATGATCCTGTACTTATCCTGGTGTTTGGTGAGGAAAAGTGGTTCTTGCTGTATTCAATGGCCACAAATGTTTCAGGCTACTCTGTATACAGTTCTAGTCACTGATCCTTCTCCAAGTCTGAGTTTTCTAACTAACAAAACAAGATTACGCCATTTCAACCCACTTCATTGCTTTCGTGAAGCTCAGAAAATACTCTAGTATAGTCTGAATATCCTTAGTAGTTATAGTAGGACTTAAAAATTATCCTCCTTTAAAAAGTGGTTTATGAATGCATGGCAAAAATTCTTAACATTTATCTTGCCCCTCAGAATGAAATTCTTTTATGTAAGTCAGCTAGTTCTTGGAATTGCCGAGAAACAACGAAATAGGAAAACCCATGGGCCTTATCTCTTTCATGAGGAGGTCACGTTTTGATTTTAATTTTGATTAACATCAGACGATATAATTTAGTGCAGAAGCCTCTTGAGCAAAAAGTGTTTTGATTAATCCTAATCCACATAAACATTGCTATCTGTGTATGAATTGTTTTTTTTTACCATGGTAAACTCATATATCTGACTAAGGATAACTTCTAGAAAGCTTGTTCCATGAGGTCAAGTAATCTAAACATGCACCCTAACATGTCTCATTGAACAGCAGCAATTAGTGATAGAGCAGCATAATCCGAAACTCAGTAATATAATGTGACCTTAACCACCAGATGTTTGGTACTGAGGAAGATGAAATATGTTATTTAGATTCATGGCTCTCATATCCTACAAGTGAGGTCATTTCATCACACAACAGACAATGGAATGGCACAGACGAGCTAAACCGACCGACATGAAGGAAAGGGTGAGGTTTGTGTGGCTGTGGATTGAGGGGATGTCACTGCGCACCATCGCTAAATATACAGGGAAAAGTGTCACAACGGTGTACAGGTGGATACGTCGCTGGCAGAGAGAAGGACACGTCAACACCAGAATATCTGGATGCACGCCGCAATCCCAGCGACATCACCATCTTTATAATCCTTTTAGATACCCTGGAGAAGATCAGTTTGGAAAGCAGTTTAGTGAAATCTGTAATGTACCTCTTCCCTCACTGACTCCAACGCATAATCTGCGTCAAAACCATGACAACCTACCTAATTATGCAGAAGAAGATCAATGTAGAAAGCAGTTCTCTGGAATCTCTGATGTACTGTATCACTTCCCTTAACAACCCCAAGACTTTATCTACATCATCAACATAAGAGTCTTCGAAGATACCCTGGGGAAGATTTACCTTGGAAACAAAAAATGCCTCCCACCTCCATGAATCGCTTTCCTTATCGACCGAGACAGACAATCCATCTGAGAAAGGATTCAATGAGACCTGAATGCACCACTTATCTCTTCTCCTTATGGCTCCAATATCTGATCCACCTTGGAAGCGATTTAATGGAGCCTCAGACTTTCACTTATCACTTCCCTCACTGGCTTCAACTCAAGATCCACTTGGGAACCAAATGAGTGAGAATTCTGACTTAAAAGCATCACTACCTTTGACTGGTAATATGCAAGATCGCCCTAGGAAACAAAATGATGACTCTGATCTCCAAGTAACACTACCCTAAATGGCTCAAGCACACGATCCTCCTGGGGAACAAATTATTGAAAACTCAACTTAAACATAGCACATCCTTAATGTCTTTAGTACGCATCACTACCCTTAACCCTGCTCAGGTAGATGTTGGTCCGTGTTGCATAGCAGGTAGATGTGGGTCTCTCAGACCCAAAAATATAAAAATTCAGGAAAAATGTTTATGTTTCCTTTATTCCAGTACTGAAAATAGAGTAACATTTTAATGTTTCCACAGCACAAACATGTAAATTAATGAACTGTTCTTTTCTTTTTATAGTTCAACAAATTTTTGAAAAAAAAAGACTTAAAAAAAAACAGTAAATAAATTTTGGCCTTCTATAAGAAAATAAAAAAGTATCTGACTGGTTACCTGAGTGGTCCCAAAGCTTGGAATGGGATGGTGCTTCATGGTGTGAAGAGGGGCTGCCAAACACTGCATTCATATCTGCAGTCAGGGAAAACAAAATATCTCACACATCTCAAGTAGACGAGGGTCTCACACACCCAACTTATACTCACATACCCTTATACTTTGGAAACAGAGAGAGAGCTTGAAGTAACTCCCTCACCCCTTGCATGGACATACGAAGTTAGGAAGCTACTGAGAAAAACTGTCCTCCTGGGTATTTAGAAGTTAATGCATTAGAGAATGGGACGGGGGGGGGGGTCTCTCAGACCTACTTCTATCTGAGCAGGATTAACCCACTGCGTGGCAGTGCCATTTTAAAATGGTCTGACATAATTCTGTGGCCAATGCCAGAGCCATTTTAAAACGGTTTACAATAAAAAAATTCACTGTGACCGCATTTTTCAATGTTATGAGTCCATATTATAATTACAAATCATAATAGATAAATAGACAAATAGATAGATAGAGAGACAGATAGAAACAGGAAGTCATATGATGAGAAGGTATTGTGTCTGCAGGAATTGAGCAATGCTAAACATGCTTACACACTCTTAACTCAAGGAATGCTTTATAGACACACGACAGTGCCTCGTGACCATACACACACATACACACATACTCACACACAGGCTTCTGGAACTTTCCAACCACAGTGTAACACACGTGACACGACCCCTGTTTCACCAGAATTTAGGAAAGGGAGCTCAGAAGGAACCTAGCCATAGAACAGGCAGTTAGTAGGGAGAAGGGCTTAGCAACATGGAAGAGAGAGAGAGAGAGCGAGACAGGAGGTAGCAGGCGGGACTCTACTTATACTTCACTCGTGTGTGAGAGACTTTGTTAATATTTTCCAAGACAAATAAAAATAGTCCCATACTATTCTTTACCTCTCCTGTCATTGCATGACAAATGGGAACCAAGATTATCTACTTACAAAGCTACTCACTTATAACAACCGCTCGTCCACAAGTCTAATATATATAAAACATCACTACAAAGAAGTTACAAAGTCTTTTATGGCATTTTTTCTAAGTCTTTTATGACATTTGGTAGCAGCGAACGTATACGAACCTCGTCTACGAATCAACAGTGAATTCCTACAAAATATCAAGATTGAAAAAAAAAAAAACACCCCTCACAACCAACAACTCACAACCAGCTCCTGATAGTATTCTCTCCAACCAGCCCCCTCCGTCTCCCCGATCATCATGCCGATGTACAGGTGAAGAGGTCAGAGGACGCCTTGCAAGTAGTTTAACAATATATTAATACAAACAATCTTGCAATTTCTACGACGAACCAACGAACTACAACCATCTACAATCAACTACAAGTAACAACTCCATGAGTCGTCTGTATAATCTACACGCTCCTACAAGTAGCGGCAGTCTTCACCCCACAATGAGTAAATCACAAGAGAAAAGGACCGAGAAAACATCAAGAAAAGAAAAACAAAACAAACAAACGAAGAGTGAGATACGACTCACAACTCACAACCACCAGACCTCACCCTCCTCTCTCTGCTACATCCACCCAACCTCCACCGCTGACGCAGGAGTCAAGAGGTCAAGACGCCGAAGCAAATACCAAGCCCATATTCACAACTCATCTTACTCATCTTTACTCAAGTTACTCATCACTACGCATTTACTCACCACAGCAACCAGTGTAGGAAGTCGATGTCACCATACGTGTGCTGAGACGACGACAAGCCGTGTGTCTGACACCCCACAACACGTCAATCAACCCGTGAAGAACAACACTATCACCACATGCAACACCACTCACACCATTTCCACCACGGTAAAAATTAGTGAGTTACATAGTTACTTCATTTATACGATACACAGTGATGGACAACACATTCTGCACAAACATATAAAACCTGCTGTATAGTTACATCTTAAATACATATACCTACTTCGGTTATCTTCATAATTCAATTACTAAATAATCACCAACAATAAATATTCTACACTGTATATATTCATTCATTTATTATAGCATTTATTTACTACCAACGAGTGTTATCATTTATACCTACATAAAATACGTGTTGCATACATACAGCTATACATTATTACATCTACAAAGTAATAAAGAAAATATACCATCACAGTTACTCAATGAGCGATTAAAAGAACTGTACTGAACATTTATCAATTAAAGCTACCTAGTGGAAACAGATAAATTAAGCTACAAGGAAAACTATAAAAAAAAAAAAAAAAAATGGCCAACACAAATGACGTTAGCAAGAATGAACATCTTCAACACAATCGTGAAGACAATGATTTCCACACAGTGCTGACACATATATTGCCCACGATAGGTACAAGTGAACAACAAGTCAGTGTATATAGTTAATACTGTATATAGTGTATATATATTTTTTATATAAAATAACAAAATATGGGACTATATAATATCATTTTCAGTAATATCTGTGCAATATAAACTAAACCTTAAAAAAGGATCCCAAGGAAATTAGCCAGCAATTATGCAACCATGAACAACACAGAAAAAGCGTAGACAAACGAAGAAAAACAAACTATAGAAAATCAATACATAAAAAAAAAAGAAAAAGAAAAAGAAATAGAGTAAGATCACATAACAAACAAATGAAAATAAGTGTAAGTGTTACTACAAATGCCAAAATACCACATAAACTACAAACAAAAAAGCAAATTTTTGTCTCCACAAGCTAGTGGCATGGCACATCATATCATCGACCGCAGCATGACCGGATTCAATGTCAGGACTGCAATTATTACAATTATGTAACAGTTGCATTAACAAGATGTAACTTTTATGTAACTTTAACTACAATTATGTAACTACAAACAATATGTAACAATTATGTAACAGTTGCATTAACAAGATGTAACTTTTATGTAACTTTAACTACAATTATGTAACTACAAACAATATGTAACAATCATGTAACAGTTGCATTAACAAGATGTAACTTTTATGTAACCTTACTACAATTATAAGGCCAACACAATTATGTAACAGTTGCATTAACAAAATGTAACTACAGTTATAAGGCCAACACAATTATGCATTACCACAATATTATGTAACAATTCATAAAATATTACAATTATGTATTACCACAATATTACTACAATATTATGTAAAGTCATACAATTATACCACAATTCTGTATACCAGAATCATCTTACAAGTTAGGTGAAATATTAGACATTACTAAAGGAATAACTCAATATGTAATGTAATAACCTAGCAGTATTACCATTGTACAATTATATGCGTACGTCTGTTATACATATATACACATCTTACAAAATGTCAAATGTCATACAACAACCATTGCATTCGTTCAATTATGTATACAACTTGTTTAAAATGTAATAGTACTTAATCATTGCAATTTACTATGAATATTATATGTATACAATATTATAATCAATATTATGTACTAATTGATTAGCATATGTCAATGATAATTGCTGTCGGAGGACCTTCAGCTGCGTGGCCGAGCATATGTTATGAGTCCATATTATAATTACAAATCATAATAGATAAATAGATAAATAGATAGATAGAGAGACAGATAGAAGCAGGAAGTCAGATGATTGTGTCTGCAGGAATCGAACAATGCTAAACATGCTTACACACTCTTAACTCAAGGAATGCTTTATAGGCACACGACAGTGCCTCGTGACCATACACACACATACACACATACTCACACACAGGCTTCTGGAACTTTCCAACCACAGTGTAACACACGTGACACGACCCCTGTTTCACCAGAATTTAGGAAAGGGAGCTCAGAAGGTGACAGGCCATAGAATCGGCAGTTAGTAGGGAGAAAGTCTTAGCAACTTGGAAGAGAGAGAGAGTGAGACAGGGAGGTAGCTAGTGGGAGTCTACTTATACTTCACTCGTGTGTGAGACTTTGTTAATATTCCAGGACAAATAAAAATAGTCCCATACTATTCTTTACCTTTCCTGTCATTGCATGACAAAAGGGAACCAAGATTTTCTACTTACAAAGTTACTCAAGTATAACAACCGCTCGTCCACAAGTTCAATATATATATATTCGCAGGAAAAATTGGCAGGCATGTATGGTAACTGTTCCTCTACCATCCCTCAGGCCATCAAGGCCATACCCTCACTCGCTCCCCCCCTCACGCTCGCTCTGCCTCTGCCTGTGTGCCTCATCCAATACTGTACATAGTGAAGGCATTTTGTAAATATTTTCATGTAAGTGTAAGTTGTAAATATTTTCTTGTAAGTGTAAGGACTATAAAGTGAAGTCAAGTTGTAAATACCTTTTTGTAAGTGCCAGGACTGTATGTAATGAAGTCAGGTTGTACCTGTCTTCAAGTAAGTGTAAGATAACGCATTCACAGTGAGAAAGACACGCAAATTGTGATAGATGCTGAAGTAATAAGTAATCAGAAAAGTGTACTGAACATTGCTATACCTTCCCTGCATAAATACCTGAATATACCTTACCCAGAAAACAGCTTCTCTCACGTACGTGGTAAGCGTGAGAGAGTGGCTATACCTGTACACGAGTATGCAGGACTCAATAAAACCCATTTCAGAGCCTTGGTGAGCATTTCAATGGCAAAAATCGTTTTTTACACATCAAAATCTATCATTCTAGCAAAAAGAAAAAAAAGGTTGAAAAATAGCCGGCACTGGGGTGACCCATAGGGCAAAAAATAGCTCGCATGCAGCGGGTTAATAATGGAAGCACATGATTTCAGGAGTAGAAGCGAAAGTTCATTCACAATACCTGCTACACAGAGTGAGTGATTCTCCTGTACCCCCCAAACAAAGCTACCTCACAAAGATGCTACCAAAATACCAAACTTAGACAGCTTACCCTTGAAACATCCCTGAACAGACATATTACATTCAAATCACCTTATGCCCTTAAACTACCTTATGCCTACCAAGCCTCACTATCCTCTCACTCAGAAAATGGATTTGGCATGTGCTAGTAATTCAGCTGCGATTAATTATACTAATCACATGGCTTCCTACACCGATTACGTGTATCTGCTTACAAGGATACGATAAATACATCCCTTACCGGCAAATTTTGATGAGACGTTCAGCTACCCAGAACCTAACTTATAACACCGGATTCCTTATGTATATGCAGTGTAATTAACATCAATATAATTATGCAAGAAAATCTCCAAAAGAATGCATTCCTTAATAAATGAATACTAACACTAAACACTAAAATCAAACAATATTTCTTTTTATTTGGTGTTTATGTTAGTCACATGAAATCTACATCTACAATCAGGTCATCGTATTTTCAGAATGAGTAATAGGTGTAGCTAATGTAATATTGCCTTATCAGACTATCTCAGTGATTCTAATTTTTGGTGGTGCCAAAACTACATAAAATATCAGTGTCATTAAGGGTTACTAAGCAGAGGAATTACAGAGATTAGCTAAGGTGCTCGGTGTATGACTATATATATATATATATATATATATGACCATATCAATCTGTCTAAAACAGTTCGTTGTTAAAAATGAATAAGCCATCCTTAACACACAATGTCAATAAATTCTTCAACACAGATTTTGTCATGCCAGCAAATACAAGTAGGCCCTGAAAAGCTACATCTATACAAATATTAATGGTTTCATTTATTCTAGTGGAACATTTGTAAACATGGATTTGACATCATAGCTCACCATGTAGTAATCGTTATGGAAAACAAATTGCGAAAGAGACTGCTGAAATTCATAGGAATTGGAAACTTAGTACTAGTTGGTGGTAAAAGGACTTAAAAGCAAATCGACGAATTCAGCCAGATGATAGGTAGCAGTGTTATAAGCAGCCATAATGGGTCATAGCGGTACCGATTCCTTATGAACCCTTGAGAGCCCGTAAAGGACTGCTGGATACGAACCTGTTGCTTTCAGCCACTTCGAATCATTTTCATTAATTATGTTAAGAGATAACAGTTTGTTGACGAATCTATTTACCTTGTCTTCTATTTTGATAATCAGAGAAAAAATCTGACTGGAACATACTTTAACAAATTTAGAAGTGACATTCAAAATATCATACATCCTGGAATTGTAATAAGTTTTGTCAAGTAAAACAACACCCGATCCTTTATCCGGTTTGCAAATAACAAGATTACTTTTACCACCAAGAGCTTTAAGCAGGGATAGGTCCACTTTAGTAAATATAAGAGAAAACACATTACGAGACTTAAAACATTTGAAATTTGCATAAGCTATATCCTTTACACTTTTAATAACCTCATCAAAATTATGACCCACAGATAGATGGCAAGATTTCGATCTCTGAACAAGTTTTTCAAAAGGAAGAAAATAACGCAAGAAGTTTACTTTGTGAACTGGAAGGTTAAATTCAAGGACAAAGACCAACAGGAACGTGTCACGAGCAGAGAGGAAAACACACAAATATTTAAAAATGACTTTGTTTGTGTCACTAGACGAGGGGTTTCCGGTAATACCAAGCTGTAATAATTTCTTATGATGTGTTTTAGACACATTGTCTTTAAGTACGTTACATCTGCAACGCACGAAGGAATGTAAACATGTGCTATCCAGGCGTGACACAAAGTTTCCAAAATTTTCACTAAATTTTTAAGTTTCACTTTCAAATGATTTAATTCCTTTTTTTTTAAATTGATTTCTAAATTTAGGAGTTTCGTTTGCATCAGTTATTGCATTAGTTATTGCTGTCATAAATTCAAGATAAACGCCATCAGAACCTTGCTACATAGAGCTTATAACCTAACTTCAACCTATGACAGATTTCACAATGAAATAAAATTTTAAAATCTTTTTTCTTAAAGAATGGGTTTCCGACACATGTTTTTGATAATTTAGTCTGCAAATTTTTTAATATGAGGTGCCAGCAAAAACCTGTTGTTCATATGGTTCCAAACCAATTATGTTCTTTAGACTGCCCTACTCAGGCGATGCTGCCTCGGAGATGAAACATCGCCCATGTAATAAATTAAGTTCTTTCTACCCTCATATCGACTTTAAATTTGTATTTGTCAATGATTTTAGAGTAGGTTCATTTATTAATTTCAAGGACCGCCTGCCGACAGACCTAAGGTCATCTATCATTTATAAGTTCACCTGCCCCAGTTGCCAGACGGAGTATATAGGCAGCACAGTGTGAGCCTATAAAAGCAGGACAGATGAACACTTGGGCTATGACTTTTATGCATGGTCGCAGAGGGTGAAGAAGATTTCCTCTGAGCTCTCCTCTAGCTATAGGGCTGCTCCACTGGCATTAGTTTTTTTTTTGTTTTCTCGCCACTAGGGCATATTTTATAGTTAGGTTAGGATTTTCCTCCCATCCCTGTTTAGAGATACAATAGGTGTTTGTGCATTTTCCTGAGTTTACCTTTGTTTACTTGCCCACGGAGGGTCTCCCCCACTGATCGCTTTGGGACGTGAATAGACACGGCTGGGCCTCCCTGGAGTGGTTTGAGAGGGCAACCTCAGACAGGTGTTCTGTCCCGGGTTATTTGTCCTTTGCTTGTTTTCGTTCCTCCTTCCCACTTCCCCCGATAGGGAAATGGCCTCTATGGTGGACGACCTCTCAGCCTCCACCCCCTTCAGGGGGGGAGGTGGTCCTGACCAACCCCCGACTAGTACACGGACTGACAGCCCCCAGACAGAACGGCCCCAGACTCGTCCGCCTTGCGGCATTAATGTACATAATGCTGAGTTTATCATCCATGCTCTAGGTTCCATTCCTTTGAGCAGTCTCAATCCCTTCATGATCAAGAAGGTTATTGATGGCTGTGCTGGGGAGGTGGAACAAGTTAAAAAACTTGCGAATGGAGACCTCCTTGTCAAGACTTGTAATTCATCCTAAGTTAAGGACTTGCTGAAGCTGCACAAGTTTCACTGCTATGATGTCAAGGCCAAGATCCCAACCTCCATGAATTCCTGCAAGGGGGTTATCACCTGCAGGGATCTCATGGTGGTGAGTGAGGAAGAGATCATAGAGGAACTTGCTCAGCAAGATGTCATTGATGCCCAGTTCATATCTAGATTTTCCGAAGGCATGAGGACGAAGACGACCACTATTGTTTTCACTCTCGGCAAAGTTTCACTCCTGGCACATGTCAAAGTTGGTTACGAAATTGTTAATGTAAGATCATATGTCCCCAACCCACTCCATTGTTTAAAGTGTCAATTATATGGGCACGGTGCTAAGACTTGTCGGGCTTCATAGTCAGTGTGTGGCGAATGTGCAACACAGGGTCACGATGCTGAACAGTGCACATCAGAGACTACCTGTTGCTTTCACTATAAAGGTGCTCACTCCACTTCCTCTAGGGATTGTCTCAAGTGGATGGAGGAGAAAGAGGTCTGCACAGTGAAGGCGACTGAGGGTATCTCCTACAAAGACGCAAGGAAAAAGGTGGAGTTGCATGCAACTCCTATGCCGAATAGGTCCTATGCTTCAGCCGTGATGTCCCATCCTGTGATGTGCTCTTCTGCAACACAGACTGACCCTGAACCAGTTCCTCCTGCCACACATTCTACCTCTCCATCTCAGCCTCCTGTCCAATCCACCTCTCAAACTGACACCCCTGTTACAACTTCCTACTCTCAGGCCGCTGCTACCTCTCAGTCAGTCAAGCCTAAACAGAAGCCTGACAACTCTAGTAAGAGTAATATGACCACCCTTACCAAGTCACGACCTCATGTTCTTCCTGCTCCTGGCCCAGCGAGGGAGAGAAAGGGTAGCTCGTACTCGGTGAAATCTGGGACCGTCGTTATTGATGAGAAAATAGAGGTTTCCGTCAGCAAGCACCGGGATAGGTCCCCCGGTAGCAACTCGCCTAGTCGTGGGGGGCATAAAAAAACCAAACACACTGGCCACCCTCGTAAATCTTAAGCCGCCACATTCACAATATTACAGTGGAATTATAGAGGTGTTGGGAATAAATTACAAAATCTAATAATCTTGCTGTCAATACACAGGCCAGACGTTGTTTGTTTACAGGAGACGTGCCTGGAGGATCAGCCTGATCCTCCACAGTTCAAACACTACCACCCGTATAAAAGATATGAAGGTCATGGAGTCGCCATATACACACACAAATCACACCCACAAACGAAAGTGATTCTGAATTCTACTCTGGAAGCGGTCGTGTGCAGAGTAAAATTTAATAACACGTATCTGTCTATTTGCTCTCTCTACTGTCCTACACATGGCCTCATTAACCCGCCCCATCCCGACGTTTTTGGACCTTTTTTGGGGGGCTCAAACATCCGCTTTTGGTGAGAAACATCGAAAATTCATAGAGAAATCGCTCACCTGAGGTTTAAAATACCCGATTTAGGTACAAGTCCTTCCTTACCTGACTGGGTTTTCTAACAGGCTGGCACCAAAGAAAACGAGTTCTATGGGAGGGTAACTATTTTATCCACTCATAAACAGTATTTATTTATTTACTTGGTACGAATTTATATGTAGTACAAGAGTATATTGGTTTTCAAACAGTAATATAGGAATTATAAGCATTGTTTCACTCACTAACTCATCACCATTCATGACCTTTTTTTTCCCACATTACCTGATCATCATTTCTTCCTCTAATGCTATGTAAACATTGTCCTCCACATTGTCATCGTTTGGGGAATCACTCTGGCCCTGAATGTCTTTATTGGCGAGGTCACTGGTAACAGGTGAATTTCCGAGACAATGGCGTGCAGGGGGTGGGAGAGGTTATGCAGTGTAAGGCATTGTTCCTGCTTGGCATCTTGTAGAGGAATAGAGGAAGGTGTCCCGTGTATACCTGCCAAAAATCACTGGCGAAATCACTCGCGAAAATTGAAAATTGTGCAAATTAGGGACCTTGCAATGTTGCCACATTAATTCACCTTGCCGGGATGGCGCGGGTTAATGGTGATGCTTTAAATTCATTATTTGAACATCTTCCTGGGAAAAAGTTAGTGCTGGGCAATTTTAATGCCCATCACTATCAATGGGGTAGCTTGGGGATCGATGGTCGTGGGGAGCAAGTAGCCGACCTAATACTGCAGGGGAGGCGGTGGCTTAATTGGTAGAAAGGTGGCCTGCTGTCCTAATGGACCCAGGTTCAAATCCCGCTGGGGCAGGGAACAGTTTAAGGATTTGAATTTCATAAAAATCAGACTTTACTGATCTACCAGAAGACCCGCTGACATATCCTAAAAATACTCCTGCTAATACCAATGCACCAGTCCTGAATGAGACAGCCCTAGCATGTATTCAATGTGGACAGTGGGTGTTAGCACCGAAGTGGTGACATGTAGAGGTGTGTGGTATGTAGGAGGACTACTGGACCTTGAAACCAGGCTGTGAGGCCTATGCCCAGAGTCGGACACATAAAATTAAAACTCTGTCTTCTGAACGATGGTAGAGCGACTCATGTAGATGATCGTACTGGTAACTTTTCGGCCATTGACATATCTGACCTCCCCTGGTATACATCAAGATTTTTCGTGAAACCCTTATGACGACTCCGTGGGAAGTGATCATTTACCCATCTGTCTTTCTTATATACGTGACATCGTTTCGGACCTTCCACCTCCAAAATTTAACTATAAGAAAACAAATTGGGGATCTTTCTCAAGGATTGCCAATTTAGATATATCTGGGGAGACCACAGATGTTAAGGTCAAATATTTAACCAAACCCATATTACACACAGCTGAGGCTGCTATTCCCAAGACTTCTACAGTTCATGCGAAGCATAGAGGACATTGGAGGACGCCTGGATTACCGACAAGCATTAACCCGCGCCGTCCCGAGGACGTACTTCCACGTCCTCACGTTTTGTCACAGCTAATCCCGAGGACGTACTTCAACGTCCTGCAATTGCAAGGTTCATAATTTCCACAATTTTCAATTTTCGCGAGTCATTTTTGGTACGTATACACGGGACACCTTCCTCAACAAGATGCCAGGCAGAGACAATGCCTTACCCAGCATGACCTCCTCCCCCCCCTGCATGCCCTTTTCTCAGCAATTCACCTGTTATCAGTGACCTGGCCAGTATAGCCATGTCATGCCACGGTACGAAATTCAGGGCCAGAGTGATTCCCCAATCAATGACAATGTGGAGGACAAACTTTACATAGCATTAGAGGAAGAAACAGTTAGAAATGATGATCAGGTAATGTGGCAAAAAAAGGTCAGGTATTACTGAGTGAAACAATGCTTATAATGCCTATATTACTGCTTGAAAACCAATATACTCTTGTACTACATATAAATTCGTAACAGTAAATAAATAAATACCGTTTATGAGTGGTGTGAAATAGTTATCCTCCCATAGAACTCGTTTTCTTTGGTGCCAGCCTGATAGAAAACCCAGTAAGGTAAGGAGGCTCTCCTACCTGTAATGAGTATTTTAAACCTCAGGTGAGCGATTTCTCTATGAATTTTCGATGTTTCTCACCAAAAGCGAAAGTTTTAGCAAAAAAAAAAAGGGTCGAAAAATGGTCGGGATTGGGGGGTACCAGTGGTCAAAAAGTGGTCGGGACGGGGCGGGTTAAGGAAACACAATAGGAAATACAGGATTTTTGATAGTCAGCTCACTGAGGAAAATTTTATCGGATACAAACAGGCACGGGCTGAGGCAAGGAGAATAATAAGAAGGGCCAAACGTGACTCCTGGCGGAATTTTGTGTCCACGGTAACTTGTACTATACCATTAAGTAAAGTCTGGTCCACTATAAGAATATCAAATAATAAGGGACCATACTTCCCTGTCACCATCCTGCAGGTGAATAACACCATCTATGACAAGCCCGTGGACGTTGCTAACATCCTCGCCAGGAGTTTTTCTCATGCAAATAGCTCAGCCAATTATGACCAGCATTTCCAACATCATAAATGCATGGCTGAGCTTCAGTTAATAGACTGCCACAGAAGACGTTGACTCCCCGTACAACCAAGAGTTTATGCTAGATGAACTGCTCCTTGCCCTTAACCCCTACGTGGCCGCAGGCGTCAAATGACGTTTAGCCGATTAATGGCTGCAGGCGTCGTTTCAGTGCGGCCTATAAAAAACTGCAAAAATTTTTGGGAAGTGAACAAATGTTCTGAACGTCTTCACACTGACCTACACTACACTCCCATACACCTCATCAAGCAGTTCAAAGCCTGCTGCTGTGCTGAGTGGATTTTCGATTTTTTTCACTGCTACCCATGCCTAAGCAAGCACAACTACACCCATTATCTCGACCCAGGCAGAACATATCATCTTTGTCCTCTCTTGCAAATCACACACAACCACCTACTTACGATTATGAAGTAATACTGGCACATACAAAAAAGACATGATAATAAGTGAAAAATACATTTGTCTTGGTATCTTTACCTATTTGCTCAGGTTTGTTGTAATGGTTTGGATCATTTGATGCAATGCAACTTGTAGAAAACTGTGAAAACCTTCGGGAAGTGAACGAAAATCTGGGACATGAGACTGACCTTGACTTCACCCTCTCACATATCATGTCAATTCACCACCTGCTGTCATGACGAGTGGATGTACGATTTTTTCGCTCGTGGCCATGCCTAAAAACACATAGTTACACCCATTATCTCGACCCAGACAGAAAATAAAATCTTCTTCCTCCCTTGCAAAAAACATACAACCACCCTGTTTACGAGACAGCAATATATATTGCGAAAATAACAAGGTAAAATGATTGCTAGTGGAGAAGGGAGAAAAAATGAGCAGATGGAGAGAACACTTTAAGGAATTGTTGAACATAGAGGATGGAAGTAATGCGAGTATAAGTGGCTGGGGAATGGCTGGGAGAAGGAGGGAGGTGAGAAGACAGGAAGAAATCAGTAGCATAGAAGTTGTGGAAGCAATGAAGAAAGTTAAATTGGGGAAAGCCCCAGGAATTGATGGAGTGTGTGGTGAAATGCTGAAGCATGGGGGAGAGATAGTAGTAGAATGGATGTGGAAAATGTGCAGATTGGCCTGGGAGGAAGGTAGAGTCCAGGAGGATTGGAAGTCAGGTATAATTATTCCCTTGCACAAAAGAAAAGGGGAAAAAGAAGTGTGTGGTAATCATAGGGGCATTTGTCTTCTTAGTATAATAGGAAAAGTGTATGGTAGAATACTTATTGACAGAGTTAGAGAAAGAACAGAGAAATTAGTTGGAGAAGAACAGGGAGGCTTTAGGAAGGGAAGAGGTTGTGTAGATCAGATATACATTCTTAGATCTTTAATGGAAAAGTTTCTAGAGAAGGGAAAGAAGTTGTATGGGGCTTTCATGGATTTGGAGAAAGCATATGACAGGGTGGGTAAACACGGATTGTGGAAAGTGTTAAGAATATATGGAGCAGATGAGAAGTTGTTGAATGCTGTGAAGAGTATGTACGATGGTGCGAAGGCTGCAGTGCGTGTGGATGGTGAACTAAGTGAATTGTTCTCTTTGAAAGTTGGGTTGAAACAGGGATGTGTCATGTCTCCATGGTTGTACAATCTGTACATGGACGGGGCAATAAAAGAGGTACAAGGTAGGGTAGTGGATGTTGGAGTGGCCCTGGTGGGAGAGGATAGTGTTTGGAAACTCCCTGTACTGTTGTTTGCAGATGATACTGTGGTGTTGAGTGAAGACGAAGGGGAGCTGCAAGGCTTGGTGGATGAGTTTGGGAGAGTGTGTAAGAAACGGAATCTAAAGGTGAATGTAGGGAAGAGTAAAGTGATGGTCTTTGAGAGAGGTGAAGTCAGTGAATGTACAGCGAGGTTGGATGGTGAGGAATTGGAAAATGTGAGTACGTTTAAGTACTTGGGTAGTGTGATGAGTAAAGATGGAGGTTTGGAGGGTGAAGTGCTTGAAAGGGTACAGCAGGGAAGAAAAGTTGCTGGTTCTTTGAAAGCAGTGATAAGAAACAGGGAAGTGAGGATGGAAGTGAAAAAGTTACTACATGACAGCATTGTGATACCAACTCTAACGTATGGAAGTGAAGCTTGGACGTTGTTGGAAGGACACAAGTCAAGAGTGAGAGCAGTGGAAATGGGTTATTTAAGAGGAGCCTGTGGAGTCACATGGAGAGACAGGCTGACAAATGAGGATATAAAGGAGCATTGTGGTGTGGATGTGGATGTAATAGGAAGCGTTAGGAGGAACACACTGAGGTGGTTTGGCCATGTGGAGAGGATGGATGGTGAAAGAGTGACGAAGAGAGTGTATGTGAGTGAGATGGAGGGGGGAAGAGGGAGAGGGAGGCCGAGGATGAGATGGAGGGATGGGGTGGAGAGGTATATGAGAGAGAGGGGTGTGAGTTGGGAGCAGGGCAGTGAAATGGCGGGGGACAGGGCAACTTGGAGGCGATTTGTTTGTGGCCACCCCAAACGGGATTGAGGCGTCTGGCAATAGACAGATAGATAGAAAATGATACAGATGAACGTAAAATCATAGAGAAAGATTAACCTGTTATTACGGATAAAATACGTTTTCCCCCGTCTGTAAACTTATTTATTTCTGCTTTGTATCTGTGTTCGTAATAATTAGACTTCTGAAACTGCAATACAATTCTATTTTTAGCCATGCTTGTGGTGTGGGAGGTCGAAGTTGCGACTCAACCTCCACATTGCTAATCGGATCTGACCCTCCACTTTATTCTCCTGTGGCAGAGCCTAACCTGGAAGACGTGCAGTTTTCTCATTTAGGACCGAAAATTCAATTCTTTCGCTCCCTTTTCCAAGCATGGGCACAACGATAATGTAAAAAGTAACTCCAAACTACCATAAACATATTTTATATCAAAAAGGTGCAAATGTATTCATAACATTTTTTTTTTTTTCCAGCCATTCCTAACAGATTATGTACTGAAATCATTCGATATCATCATATCTCATATATGCACAACATTTCAGCACCATTCGTATTGTTTTGGGAGGTAAAAAAAAAAAATAACAACACCTGCCCAGTTGCGCTGTGGCATGCCCCTGGGCGGCGATATCGGTTGCCGATATTTCTGCAACTTCCGCTCTCCATTGCAAGCAATAAAATGCGTCTAGGAAGCTGGGATTTGCACTGATAGGTGCATGTGAATTTTCTCTTCAATATGGCAAGAAAAAAAATCAATTTTCGAAACTTCAAAAAATGGCCCCAGGGGTGAGCCTGGTGTGGACGGAAAATTCCGGGCCTTCAGCCACGGAGGGGTTAAATCCTGTAAAGACACCAGCCCTGGACTAGACACCATAACGTGCGGTATGATCCAGCATTTTATTTAGGACAACCTGATTAAGATGTTAGCACTGTACAATGAGATTTGGGCGTCTCGAACGTTCCCAAACTCATGGCACTTTGCACACGTCATACCAATACCCAAAGAGACTGGCCGACTTATGAATCCCACTTCATTTCGTCCTATTGTCTTGACTTCTTGTCTATGTAAGGTCATGGAACGTATGGTAAACAATGGGCCTCTTTTTGCTTTAGAGTCGAAGAATTTGTTATATGATCAACAATGTGGCTTCCGTAAATGCAGGAGTTCACTAGATCATTTAATGAATTTGGAGCATTGTATTTCAGAGGTGTTTGCCAATAAAGAATTCATGATAGGGGTGTTCTTGGACATCCATAAAGCCCATGACATGACATGGCGAAACTGTATACTAATGAAGCTCTATGCTTATGGTTTAAGAGGAAATTTGCCTATTTTTATTTCAAATTTCTTAAGGGACAGGACTGTCAAATTGTCCTGTAATGTAACATCGGATATATTTAGCCAGGAAAACGGGTTGCCGCAGGAAAGTGTGCTTAGTCCTACTTTATTTAGTATTATGATCAATGATATTCTGTCATCAGCTCCCATCCTGAGGAATCTTAAATACTCGCTCTACGCTGATGATTGTGCAATGTGGCACTCTTCCCATAATGCACAATTTTTGGCTGGGCGGATTCAAGCAGCCCTTGACTCCGTCCACAAATGGACCTTTCAGTGGGGATTTAAGTTTTCCATCCTTAAGTGTGCCGCAGTAGTTTTTATGACTCGTAATGTACCTAATTTGTGCTTAGGATAACTTTGGATAACCAGGCGGTACCTTTTCAAAATTCTGTAAAGTTTTTGGAAATACATTTTGATCGTCCTTTGAACTTCAAAATTCATGTTAATAATTTGCTTGCTCATTGTGATAAACCATTAAATGTCCTCAAGTACCTAGTGGGCACTACATGGGGTGCCGACAAAAAATCTTTATTAATGGTGTATAAGTCCCTTATCTGATCGAAGCTAGACTATCGCGCACAGGTGTATGGCTTGGCATTAGATGCCATGCTGAAAGGATTGGATGTATTGCAGAATAAATGTTTGCGAATGTGTCTTGGAGCTGTCTGGTGTTCCCGTGTTGCTCGTATGGAAGTGGAGACAAATGTGCCTCCCCTCCATATTCGTTGCGACCACCTGGCATTATCCTATGGAATTAGAACATATAGGAAAAGTAATATCGGCAATGTGGCCTGTACCCCCCTGTGTCAATACCACCATCTTTTGAGAGGGGTGCGTCGGCCACTTGCTGTTCGTCTCCACTCACTAACTTAGGAGCTTAGTGTGGACCTCAGTGACTGACAAGTTGGTGACTAAAAATATAGCACCTTGGGAGCCACCTGGTTTCACTGTTGATGTGTCGTGGCTCCCAACACCTAAGACCAGGTGCCGGAGGCAGAGGTCCACCACTTGTTTCGTAACATCATCGTTCGTCACTTGGGGTCCCACCAATTGTACACCGACGGCTCCAAGTCGAGTGACTGTGTGGGTGATAGTGTGTGGTTGACCGAATGTGCCCTCAGGTATCGGTTGCTGACTCATACATCTGTGTTTACCTCTGAACTTTTTTCTATTGACAAAGCCATAGACTATGCCCTCACTTCTCGGCATGACTCATTTGTCATATTTTCAGATTCAAAATCTGCCCTTCAGGCAATCACTTCTTGTTCTACGGACTCTAATGAGATCCAGGGCCCTGTTAATAAATTGCATTCGTGCGACAAGTCCTTAATACTGATCTGGGTACCTGGTCATTGTCGTATTTACGGCAGTGAGCAGGCTGACTTACTTGCAAAGTCGGCTGTAGAGCTTGAGGGGACTTGGGACGTTCCTTGTGATCTACTGTCGAGTCTCTTTCTCAGAAAGAAATTAATGAATCTTCTGTGGCAAGGTCAGTGGACCAGACTTAATCTTCCAACCTGTAAGCCGTACCTGGGCGACTGAGACACTGCCAACCGACCAGTCGTCTTGAGGAAAAAATCCTGGTGCGAATACGGCTTGATGCCGCCATGGTAACACACATGAAACCGTACATGGAAAGACGCTTTCCACCGCACTGTGACATCTGTGATGCTGTGTTATCTATCAGTCATATAAACTTGTGCTGTCGGCGATTTATTCGTGAACGCGCTTCACTTGTAAATTACTGCGGTGCAGCACACGTCCCCTTCACTCTTTCCACCATCCTGGGTGATGGCGACATTGTTATGACTGATAAATTGATGGCTTTCTTGATACAGACTGGACTGATCAGAGTGATGTGACTTTTATGCTGCATGGTTATGGTTTTTATCAACTGTAAAGTTGTATATATTGTACTGTTAATTAGGTTTGACAGTTGACATATCTGAAATAGTTCCTCCTCCCACTGATCTATTTCTAATACAGATGTCCCCTACATTAAACCCCGTTCCTTGCCTGACAGTCGCCAGATGAGGAGTGCAATTGTGCAATATAGAAAAGTATTGGGCACTTAAGTTTGATGGTGATCTGTTGGGCGAGGTACTTCACTCTTTGTACATATTATGTAAATATATTATAACCTCTTGCTTAGGTTATTCTAATTAGGGCCGACAGCTGACGCACATGGAAATGTTCCTGACTCGTCTGGTTCTCTTTCATATACTGATATCCCCTATATTAGATTGTGCCTCGACTGACAGTCACCAGGTGATGAGTGCAGGTATGTAATGTAGAAGAGCATTCCATATCTGCAGTCGATGGTGTTCTCGTGGTCGAGGTATTTATCTTTTTATCACTGCTGTAGGTTTAGCTATTTGTCTTTTTAGGATTTATTATAGGTTAGCGATTTGTCTGTTAGGTTATTAGTTTTAGGGACTTTAGGTCAATTAGTTTTTTTTTTCTGTAACATAAGGTAAGGTTTAAAAAATAAAAATCTAAAAAATAAAAATACCAATAATAAAAAAATAACTAAACACACAAAAAATTATTATATATATATGTACATGTGTATGTGTGTATGAAAGTGTGTGTGTATATATATATATATATATATATATATATATATATATATATATATATATATATATATATATATATTGCCTTAATGACCAGGGTCTTCGGCTCCAATGGTCATTAGGCCAAAAGAAAAACACACACTTGGGACAGTCGAGCAGGACCCGTCGCCCTTTGCTAGTCCCTCCTCACTCTGCAGTAAGGAAACACTTGTTATGGTGTGATGTGCCTCCGAAAAAAAGATTATTTTACTATCTTAGATTCTTGTTGCAGTGCCGAGATTAGGATTTTAGAGTCACTTTACATCAAGAAATAATGCCTCCAAATTAAATAATAATACATCAGCCAGCCCATTGAACATAGCATAAACCTTCAGTGTTTTTATATTTTGTTATATTTATATTTTTTTTAACACACTTTTCTTAACTTTCAGTAAACCTTGAAAATGGCATAGTCTCTGTGCCGAAACGTTGGTACTACAAATAAAGATGCTGTTCGTTGCTGCTCTGGTGTTTCTCTTCTTGTGCAAGATCCAGTTTCCCACCGACGAGCCTGTCTCAGATGTCTATCTGTCTATCCACACCTTTCCATCTGTCTATATATCCGTTTATCTGTCTGTTCTATCTATCTATTTTTCTATGCTAAATATAGTCATCTCTTGCCATCTTCCCATTTTTCATCCCTTCAGCCCAGGGTTGTAATACTTGTTTTCATTACACAAACCCCCAACAGCTTAACTAAACTCTTTTTAGTCTAACTTGGCCTAAGTCTGCTATCTATCATAAATACTGAGTTGTAACAATAGATTAATCCTAGAAATTTATGCTACTCAGAAAGAAGTACTGTGGAAAGGATGTAAAGCTGTATTATTGTCCATTTCTGCCACTGAACTGCGTGAAAAAAGATGCAGAAGGACGAAAATCTGGGCCAAGTTAAGGTGAGAGGAGTATAGATGTGTTAAGGCTCAAAGTATCGAGTCCAACCAACAAGTTTCGATGTACGATAATGCTGCAGAACAAAGTATATTTACTGTAATGATAATTTTACCTCTTATGTGTTTATAATTCAACAGTTTAATAAATAATATGGCTACCAACTGTGTTATATTCCATCCATCCATTGCCAGACGCCATGTATCCCAAACGGGGTGGTCAAGGGCTTAGAGTTAATTGTTTTACAGGGAGGGGCACTAATCCTCCACCAACCCCACTTGACACGTAGGGATGCCAACAGCATCTGGTGTTCCCAGGCGGTCACCCATCCAAGTACTAACCAGACCCAACGTTGCTTAACTTGGCTGATCGGACGGGAAGCGGTGTACTCAACGTGGCATGGCCGTTGTGTTATATTATTTCCAATAATTCATGGCCTCAATACATGATTCCTCTCTCTCTCTCTCTCTCTCTCTCTCTCTCTCATTTTAAACCTTTCAGATCCTGGTGGAGTGAACATGAAGGTCGCTTCTCTCTTAATAGGGACACTGGCTGCTGCTCTGGTATCGCCTACGCCCCTCCTGCACCACACTGGTCAGTACTCCAGCAATTCATTTATCCCTTCAACCCGAGGACGCCGTTTACATTTTCATGCCAGCTACGCTAATCTATTGAGACTGGGCAAGAGTTGTCAGACTGATCCGGGTAGATGAAACTATAGTGAACCCTGTGAATTTGAGACGGCTTTCTTTAGCTGAACAAGATAACAAAAAAAAAGTTACACAGCAGAACAAGATAAAAAGAATTATTTCCTCATTTAGAAAGTTGTTCTTCTGGGAAGATATAGCAGCTTCAGATGGACGGACCGTCGTCATGTATTACTAGGAAGGGAAAGTGAGCACTTTTGTTTCCTTCTCATGAAGACAGGAAGACTGTCCGGACGATACTCTTCAATCCAGGCTTAAAAATGACTAAAATTAGACAAATGATACACTGGAGTACCAGACTTGACAAAAAGGCATTCCGCTGGGATGTCAGGTAGTCCTGACATTTACATTTTGCCAGAATTTACTGAAATTAGAACGACAAAGAGCGTTTATTCGGATTTAAAGGCGGGACATAATCAATCATAAACCATAACTAGTACGTCATTTTTATTATATTTATTTTATTTTCAGCTTTTTTTTTTTTCAACAGGTAATATTATGTTCTGCTCTGGCAGCACATCGTACTGGGAGTGTGGAAAATTTCGTAGTCCGTCCTAAATTCTGGTACAGTTCGTTCGCTTGAACTTGACCCAGATTTGTATCCTTTCTCGTCACAGTTATAGTAACTCAGTGGCAGAATAAGGCGATACTAAGGCTCTACTGTACATCCTCTCCACAGCACTTTTTTATGATTAGCTCCATATCCTTGTATTAATCTCTTGTTATTGCTCATCATTCAGGATGGAACGATGACATTTCAGGTCAAGTAAAATTGAACAGGGTATATTGCTGGAAGAACGGACTACAGTCAGTTACAAAAACTGATTGCATCTTCCCAACAAAAAAACTCTCTTATGTAATTACAATTCTGCCAGGTCATCAAGTCGCAACGCTGTGATAGCAAGACACAGCAGAACAAGATGTCACCAAATCCACTGCATACGAAGTATGACCAAAAGTACCTTCATAACCCATTCAGTAGAAGTATGAAGAGTGGGTGGTAGGAGCAGCAGCAGCAGCAGTTGTAATACAAATTTAATAGTAATAACAGTAGTAGTAGCAGTACTAGTAGTAATAGTAGTGGTAGTAACAGTAGTAGTAGTCGAGTAATAGTAGTAGTAATAGTAGTAGTAGTAGTAGTAGTAGTAGCAGTAGTAGTAGTAGTAGCAGTAGTAGTAGTAGCAGTAGTAATAGCAGTAGTAGTAGTAGTAGTAGCAGTAGTAGTAGTAGTAGTAGTAGTGCAATAGTAGTAGTAGTAGTAGCAGTAACCTGGGTGAACACCACATATAATGAAATAGTTGGATGGTCCTCAAGTAACCTTTTTGAACCTCCCAAATGCAATGCTACAACTGACATGATCAAGGAAATCACTCGCCTAATAGCCAACTACAACAACAACACACCCATTGCCTCATTCTCTCTTAAGGTCCTTGTACTAATACCACATCTCTTCCTCAACAAGACCCGCCCAAGAGCTAGCATTGCAGAAAATATTAAGGCCATCCAAAGGCGGGTTGACACATGGAAAAGAGGTGAAATCGACAACCTACTTGAGGAAGCAAGGGCCTTGCAGATGAGAATAAACAACCGAGGCAGAAGAAATCAGAACACCAACGATGTTGCAAGGATTTTTGGCAGCAAGATGAGACAGGGGAAGGTCTCGATGGCAACAAGATCCCTGTCAGCTGAATCACCAAACGGAGTACTTGACCTGACAGATGAAATAATGCAACAACTAAAAGAAAAACACCCGACTGCACGACAAGCAAGTGCCCAGTCAAAGCTTGACGGCAACTACACTCCTCCCAATGCCATCATATATGACAGGATAACTGGAGATATGGTGTGGCGGAAGGCAATGCACACACAGGGAGGGGCAGGACCATCAGGCCTGGATGCAAAATCTTGGCGAGTAATCCTCAGTAACATCAAGTTTGGGGAGGCAGCAACAGACCTATGTAACACCATTGCCTCACTGGCTAGGAAGCTGGCTTCAAGTCAGTGCAGTAACATCGAAGCACTGACGGCTTGCAGACTAATCCCCCTTGATAAGAATCCTGGATGCAGGCCCATAGGGGTGGGTGAAGTCTTAAGACGGATTATAGGAAAATGCATCATGGAGGTGGTGAAAGATGATGTGAAGCAGGCAGTTGGCAACCTCCAGGTGTGTGCAGGCCACCAGGCAGGAGATGAGGCAGCAGTTCACTCCATGAGGAAAATATTTGGGGAAGAGGACTGTCAGGCAGTATTATTAGTTGATGCCTCAAATGCATTTAATTCCATCAACCGGGAGGCTATGCTGCACAATATCAAGGTTAAATGGCCAACATTTGCCCAATATGTGGAAAACACCTACAAAGAACCAGCAGACCTCTACATTGTGGGTAAGACAGCTGCTCACGATGTCGGTGTAATCCAGTCCACAGAAGGAACTACCCAGGGGGACCTCGTTTCCATGGCTATGTACAGTCGCCAAACTTTCCACCTGGGCCACCCAGCCGCGAGAGGTGGGTAACGGGTGCTGGCAACAGTGTATGTTTGTTCGTGTGTACATGCTCGACGAAAGTTCGGATCATCAACTCTCGTCTTCCGTAGTGAACCTCAGTCAGAGTTCATCCCAATCTTCAGTCGACAATTTTTAGCCGATAGAATTTCAAAGGAACTTCTTGAAAGTATTGGATAATGTGAGTATTGAAAATAAGTAAAATAATATAAAAGACCGCATCTTCACATATATTACATATTTATAAACGTATTCTTTTTCATTATTACATAATGACCCCGTAGCTAAAAATTGTCTACTGAATATTGGGGGGAAGAACCGTGGTGTGACCGGCCCTTACGGTGGAAAAATAGATACCGGTGGCTGTTCGTTCATTTCGCCAGTCCTGGGCCGGTCTCGATTAAAGCTATTGAAATACCATTCTTGATCCAAGACATGATTAGATAAGTTAGGTCATTAATCGTTACAGGATTACTCATTGGGCGGATATTAATTTAAACTAAGTAGGAGAGATAGGAACTGTAGACGTCGGAGGTTGAAACTCGTTCGCTGGGGCAGAATACTGCCTGAGTCAGCTAGTCATGAGTCCTATCGTTAACAATAGAAAACCTAGGCATCTCATTACTTAATCATTACGTGGATCACTGTGATTGCAATGCAAACACGGCAATTGTTATAAGAGTTGATATATATTAAATATGCGAAACAGTACTGTGGGTGACGTGGAAGTTAACGCTTCCGCCAGCCGATCCGTGTGACGTGGTTATGAGAGATGGGTTTCTCCTATTAAACACCAAGCCCTTATCTTATGACCTAGGTCTTAGTAGCAGCCAGTCAGCAACCAACATCACATATTCTAGCACCCCGGGCCTCAGTGACGGGCGCTAAAGCGCCTAGGTTCGTGGGATTAAAAAAATAAAAAGAAAATCAGTGTTCCAGCCTGTAATGATAATGTCATGTTAGTTATGTTGCATTTTCCGATCACATAAATAATATCACAGGTAACGGTGATAATAATGTCCCAGCAATTCATGAATCAATAGAAATTGTGCTTAAAATGACTGGAAGATTTTGCATACTGTGATGGAGAGGTGGTGTCTTCATCTTGCTATAATGTGAGATAATGTTGTTCGGTGAATAATCGATGAGCCTGTAAATGTGTGACCTCACACATAAGCGGCACCGCTCACAATCATTTTTCCTTGAGTAATTCAGTCATTCGTTAGATGAATGGACTATAAAGGTGTGCTGTTATAACCGTAGTCATACGAAATAATCATGATACGGTAAGTCATTATCATAGCTGATATAATAGCCACATTCGACAACAGTATGCATAAACTCTTTGCCTGTTGAGGTGACTATTTTAACCTCCTACCTCTTCGTGGTGCACCACAGAACACATAAAAACATCTACCTGAAGTACTACCAACGAGGAAATATGCAACCGTTAACAGTGTCTAAACATCATCCTAATGCTTAATGGTCAGTGTCATTCATGATGTGAATATGGCAGGTAATCTAACTTGCAACTGGACATAGATGTTAGATAAATGCATTGCTCTTCAACCCATACTGATACTGGTATCAAGTGATAACCCTATGAAATGGAATTACTGATATAAGGAGAGAGTGAGAGAGAGAGGCTTGAAGCGATTCCAGTATATAGAGCATTAACATGTTACGGTAAAAATGTAAAAACATAGAAAAGAAAATGTTTAGTGTTGTTAAGAATGCAAATATTTAGTAGAATGCTAATGGATCTCAAAAAATCGTTCGGCAATTATTATCACTAGCGGATTTGAATAACGTAACACCCCCCCCCCCCCGGCTGGCTCCTGCCCTACCCTTCACAATGCCAAGCTCCCCCCCTTAAGCAGCTCTCCCACCGGCTCGACCAGTTGCAGGAAACCGGTCACATGGAATTGTTGCGTGCCACAGGTTGCACAGACCAAGGCCAAATAAGCATAGTATAATATATATTATTGTATTACATATAACAGTATATGTTCATATGATAATATTATATATATTACCTTATTATTAAAGTAATATAGTCAAATTTATTTGGCCTTGGTCAGCGCGACCTGTGACACAATTTTCCGTGCGACCAGTTTCATGCAACTGGCTGAGCCGATGGGAGAGCCGCCTTACTCCTGAGACATTTTTCTCCCCACCCAACTCCGTACCCAGCCATCTATGGGATGAACTTTGACTCTGACTGAGGTTCACTACTGACGAAGAGAGTTGATGATTCGAACTTCCGTCCAGCATGTACGTACACACGAACAAACAGCTACACTGTTGCCAGCACCCGTTACCCACCTCCCGCGGCTAGGTGGCCCAGGTGGAAAGTTTGGCGACTGTACGCCTTGGCGATGACAGTGCTGCAACAACAGATCAAATACGAGGTCAACAATGTAAAACAGGTAGCCTATGCCGATGATCTCACGGGTGCTGGCAAGGTGGAGGATGTGAGGAAATGGTGGGACCTTGTAACGTCTCATGGCCCTGAAATAGGTTACTACCCTAATGCAAGTAAGTCCATCTTGATGGTGAAACCAGCTTACTATCAAGATGCACAAGAAGCATTTAGAGGCACAAACATGATAGTGACCAAGGAAGGTCAGAGGCATCTAGGGGCTGTGATTGGAACTAAGGAATTCAAAGACCAATATGTGAGTGACAAGGTAAAGACATGGGTAGAAGAAATTCATACACTATCTAGCCACGTAAAAACAGAACCCCATGCAGCATACAGTGCATTTACCTATGGTGTAAAGCACAAGTGGACCTTCGTGATGAGGACCATACCAGACATTGAGTTGCTGCTACAACCACTGGAGGATGCAATCAAGGATTCATTCCTCCCATCTCTAACCAATGGCCACATCCCCACACCAGAAGAAAGGGACCTTCTAGCACTACCACCCAGGATGAGAGGCCTTGGCATTATAAATCCAGTAGCCGTGGCAAGCTATGAACACAGAAATTCACTCAGGCTCACCGAATCCTTGTCACAGAAGATCTGTGCCCAGGTTGAGACGAGTGAAATCGACCACCAAAGGCAGAAAGACATAAAGACAGAGATAAGCAAGGAGCGTGAAGCAAGACAAAAAGACCAGCTGCAGCACATAATCGAACATCTAACACCAGACCAGTGCAGAAGAGTTGAAATTGCACAGGAGGTTGGGGCATCAAACTGGCTCACAACCCTGCCTCTCAAGGCAAAAGGCTTCCACATCAACAAACAAGAATTTATTGATGCCATAGCCTTGAGATATGGGTGGCCAATAGAGAACCTACCTCAACACTGTGCTTGTGGCACTGCCTTTGATGCAAACCATGCAATGATATGCAAGAAGGGAGGCTTTGTTTGCATCCGACACGATGAAGAACGCGACCTCACTGCCAAAATGCTGCAGGAAACATGCCATGATGTCACGATTGAGCCAACTCTGCTACCACTGGACGGCGAGCACTTCATCCACAGAACAGCAAACACATCAAATGATGCAAGAGTGGATGTCAGTGCTCGAGGTTTCTGGACACGTGGGCAGAGGGCGTTCTTCGACATCAGGATATTCGATCCCATGGCAGCATGTCTTCGTGAACTGTCTCTCGAAGCTGCACACAAGAGGAATGAGCAAGAAAAAATTAGAAATGATCAAGAAAGGATCCAACATGTGGACCACGGTCGATTCACTCCCCTTGTGTTCACGACATCAGGTGGGATGGGTCCAGAGGCAGTGAGATTCTATTCGAGACAGGCAGAGGTTCTTTCTGAGAAGAAACGTCAACCGCAGAGTTCTGTTATGGCCTGGATGAGATGTCGACCGTCATTCTCCCTCGTAAGGTCTGCTCTGCTATGTCTCAGGGGCACAAGATCATCAGCCCTCAGGCCTGTCTCTCTGGCGGGTATGGATTACGAAGCTACAGTGGTCGAGAGTCGCATAGACCAGCGACTCCAATAGTTTAATGTCTTTATTTACACTGTAATATCAATAAATAAAAAATAAAATAATAATAGTAATAGTAGATGGTTGGTAACCACAGCCGTTGGCGTGCTTGGGGCCAACGGATTGTAATATGAGGGTTAGTGTTAACCTTCACATTACAACTCCAAATGGAAAACTGTATTAACAAGGTTGGTTTTGATCTTCACAATATAATTCACCAATGGATGGAGGTAGTAGCAGTAGTAGTAGTAGTAGTAGTAGTAGTAGTAGTAGTAGTAGCAGTAGTAGTAGTAGTAGCAGTAGTAGAAGTAGTAGTAGCAGTAGTAGTAGTAATAGTAGTAGTAGTAGTAGTAGTAGTAGTAGTAGTAATAGCAGTAGTAGTAGTAGTAGTAGTAGTAGTAGTAGAGGCGGTGGCTCAGTCGGTAGAGAGGTGGCCTGCAGTCCTTGCGGACCCAGGTTCGAATCCCAGCTGGGGCAGGGAACGGTTTGGGGATTTGAATTTCATTAAATCGGGCTTTACTGATCTACCAGGGGACCCGCCGACATGTCGTAAAAATTACCCCCGCTAATACCGATACACCAGTCCTGTATGAGACAGCCCTAGCATGTGTTCAGTGTGGACGGTGGGTGTTGGCGCCGAAGTGGTGACATGTGGAGGTGTATGGTATGTGGGAGGACTGCTGGGCCTTGATAGCAGGCTGTGAAGCCTATGCCCAGAGTCGGACACATAAAAAAAAAAAAAAAAAAAAAAAAAAAGTAGTAGTAGTAGTAGTAGCTGCAGCACCAGGATCAACTGGATGTGAACCCAGTGGACTGAAGGCTGAAATCACCCTTCTCCTGCAGTCCACCGTCCTCCTTTTGGGGGAGAGGGAGGGAACTGAGGGACGTTTGTATGATCAGGCAGCGGAGCCACCCGGTCATATCCGTGCCACCACTTGAAGGCGTCGCTCTGCAGCACCATTAAAAGTGGATGAAGGTTACTACAGTTTCGATAACCAGCCATGCAAATACTTTACACTAAGGCAGACAGCTAGCCACAAGTACATTACTGAATTAGCCTAAAAGCTGAGAGTCACACATACAGTACTTACAACGCACTTCTTCTTAGAGCTTTCTTCTTTCTTATTGAGGGTATCAGATATCACCATGACACTTATGACACACAACACTGCCCACATATTCACTGCGTGTCACAAACAGTGATTATGAGGGAGGGGATGGTGTGGATGGGAAATTCACCTACACTTGAAGAAATACCAGCTAAGTTATTTGCTACAAATGGCCTTAGAGCAGTACAAAATACAAACCATAAAAATGCATAATAAGTGAAAAACAAATAAATCAGACTACGACCAGCAAATAGGTTAGTACGACATGAAAGTTTGGGAAAGCATCACATGAATCAGTCATACTTTTTCCTGTAGTTTGATTTCATTTCTTATTTATTTCTCATAACTGCGTCATTTGAGGATTCCCAGTGAACAATAATGTGGGAAGGCATCATCTGAGCTGACCTTAGAAAAATATGATATCTTTACATCATCATCTCTAATACTTCTTTGTGTCATTTCAGGATTGACAGTGGACAACACCCTGAACATCATCGCCCTGGAGTCTGTTCTGACAACACTAAGTGACGCGCGCAGCTCACTTATGTTTATCGTTGATGGTACCAACACTACCATCTCTTTTCTTAATGTGAGTCCTAGGTTATAATATTTTAGTATATCGTAGTAATCCACTCACATAAGCGTCTCTATTTTATTCGTTTAAGTCGTATTTTGTGGCTCCTGGCGGACAGCTATACTGCTTTTACACTAACCTGGCCTAAAATTGCCTTTTCTCCATCTCATGTGCTCAGCTATAACGATAAATTAACAATAAAATACGATGCTAATGAAAAAGAAATGCTATGGAAGGGATGTAGAAACGTAGTATTGTCTTCGTCCTTCACTGTTCTGCGTGAAACAAGATGTAAGAGAACGAAAATATAAGCCAAGTTAAGATTAAAAAAAAAAAAAGGTATAATCCATATGACCAAAATAGAACATTAATTTATTGTCTAAAGAGATGTAGCTCACTTCATCCACAGCTTCACATTGGACGTACTTGTGGAAGGCTTCTGGTTTGTAGTGAGAGAAGTTCATGTGGAATCTGTGTTACTGGAGAATCTCAGTGTATCTAGAAAACCTGGACAAAATGCGAATATGTAAGAACAAATGAAAAGTGCCCACTGTTTTTACTACCACTTTGGCATTTGGTGATTATTAGTAGTAAAAATATTAATGGTACTTCTTGGATATCTGTCTATCAATCTATCTATCTATCCTTGGAATCTGAGATGGCGGACGGCAGGAAAATGCCATTGTCAGCCGGCAGTCCACTAGGTCACGTTGAGATGAGCCTGGGACCACGGCGGCATGATTAACAACATTTAGATCCACTCGCACTACGTAAGTTTGTGCGCAAAAGATAAATAAATAATAATACATAAATATATCAGATGCTGGGATGTCATATTGCTGACATCTATCAGGTCTCTCTCTCTCTCTCTCTCTCTCTCTCTCTCTCTCTCTCTCTCTCTTCTTTATTATCGGCAACTTAAGACGATTTCAGTCAACTTACGAGACGCTTTTTGAAGTGGCGGGGTTAGAGATAAACCCGTCCAGTAAAACGAGTCTTAAAGATGGCTTCTCTATTTCGAGTAAAACTCCGTAGAAGCGACACGAATAAGATTATAAACACGCCGCTGGACTGAAAAAGTTGAAGGATACTATTTTCTCGTTGCAGGCATTTCTGGGCCGTCGTCCTCACATAGGGGTAACTGCGTTTGAGGTGTCAAATGGCCAGGACGCTAACACTACACAGGCACAACTCTCTCGGCTCGTCTCCCAAGCTCGCCAGGTAAGTTTCTCTCTTCAGGGGCACGCACAGGTAAGGCCCAGATAGGCATGACCCATCGCCTGCTTTGCCCTGCCTGTTACAAAATGCTCTCCATCCTCTCCACATAACCAAATTATGAGTATTTCTCTTCATGTTTTCCATCGCATCCACATTAGCACAACTCACCTTTATAATACACAGTACATCTACAAATGAGTCACTGGTAAAAGTTAATAAGCAAATATGCAGCAAGATATACTGTACGAACTAATAATTTAAACAGTTTATTATTATACAGTTCGGTGCTGTGATCCTCGCGTTCGAGTATTATTCAGTTCGATTTAATAAATATTATAATACTGGCAAACTGATCACCTGTGGGCATAGGTTCAGCGACACTTCCCTGACGACTGCAGTGATAGAAAGTGTAATATGAAATGGTTATTTGTGACTGAAATATGAAACACACAACGAAAGGGCGTGAGAGGGAAGGATGCTGTTGAACGTTAAGGGAATGAGGATGGTTTATAACGTTAAGGGAGGAATGAGGATGATTTTTAATACAAAGGGAGGAATGAAGATGATTTGTGTACATTAAGGGAGGAGTGAAATGCTTTTCAACATGAAGGGAGAATTGAGGATGATTTTTAACAATGTGGGAGGAGTAAGAAATATGGGAGGCAGGATAAAATGCTGGTAGATAATTGTAAACTTTTGCTCATGGATGTGTATAAATAGTACCGTACAGGGTGTTATGCTTTGGAGATCTTTGGTGACACTATACAGAGTACTAATTGTGTCAAGTCTATTGTATTGGAATATACCACATTGTGATCATACCACAGTAGATTCGAGATGTAAACAATAAGCAGCTGCCACACAAGACCCCCAGCGCACCAGTACAAAAATACACCGGTGCCACGTACGACCCCCAACACACCAATTGACATGACATGCAAACAAATACACTGATGCCACATACGACCTACAACACACAAGGAGAAATGACACCTAAACAAATATATTGGTGCCACGTACTACCCTTAAGACACCAGGAGACATGCCACATAAACAAATACACTGGTGCCACATGCGACCCTCAACACACCAGGACACATGACATGTAAACAAGTACATTGGTGCCACATACAACCCACAACACACCAGCCCCTGTAGAAATTATAAGTGTAGGCAATTGTACTGATTTCTTAAAGTACTTTCATCATAATACTCCTTTCTCAGCGCCCGAAAAGGACGCGTGTATGATGAGAGGAGCTACCTTCTCCTTTGTTGAGGATGCTTTGATTTTTATGTGAAGTTTTATCTGTTGCTGCTGTCTGCATACTTTTTATAGTGTGTCCTTGATATTTTTATATGGATATTAATGTTAGATGACTATCTGTACTTGTTTAATTTATTATATCGTTACATATAAATGTATAGATCTGAACATATTTTATCCATGTTTTGCCTTTACTAGTCTTGTTTGGTGACAACGGACTCTCTAGTTAAGCCGCCATGTTCTTTTTAATGATATCGGTCAATCAATCCACCAGCTGCGGCAGGTGTCGTGGTCTGAGATGGTGGTGGTCGTGAGTGATGACCCAGCCTTCCTCACCGCCTTTGCCGAGTGGTCCCTCAAGGGCCGCCTCCTGGTGTGGTCAACAAGACTCATCGCTGTCACCCGTATCCCTGTTACTCGTCATCGAATCATGCACAAGACATTTTCATCAATGAATGCCATAATCATGACCATTAATGACTCTTCAAAGTATTATAGGTATGACCACCTCTTGGTTTTACAATTATCAGCTTTGACTATACCTACTGTCAGGCAACCTGTCACTTAAGCCCCGCCCCTTCTTGAAGTCGTAGCACCACCCCTCCTCACCCATTCCTAGAGGAGCGTGCACGGGGGAGGGGAGGGGGTGTAGCGTACAAGTTGTCTGGTGGCGAGTATAATGGCGTCATAAATGGCTTTAAAAATTATAGGTAACAGGGCAAGGTCAAAGGTTCTATGCCACAGATATATGATTTGGATCAAACTTGGTGGGATGTTTAAGGGGCAGCCTGATAATGACGATATTGCATGTGGAGAACAAGAGGCTAAAGGCCTAGGCCATAAGCCAGTATCATTTATTCTCTTTTTTATTCAGTATGTATCAAGGATATTGGACAGGTTAACTTTGTCTTTGCCGCCTGGGGTGCTTTCACACCGATCATACACTGGGGTGTTTGGACATCCCAGTAGGAAATATGCATGTATTTTTACTATTTTTCAAAATATGTTCATATAGCTCTTTCAGCATATTCCTCAACTCACTAATAAACAGACTGTAATTATAGCTGATAATTGTTTTTTTTTTTTATTATGAACTGAAAAAATAAAATCTAGATTCTAATACTCATCTACCAGATAAATGGATTATGGGTGATAAGATTTTTTAATAGGCATCATTATAAACAAGCGACAAAAACAAGATACAAAACCTTCTTTTCACTTCAATTAAAGAGATATATCAATGTTGTGACAAAAATATTTCTCTCACTATAACAATATGTTGTTTATTCTTGCTAAAGCGCACCAACATAATATTAAAATATCTATGGCACATGAAAATTATCGCAGACTGTTCCAGTAACAATGGAATGACAAGAAAATTTTATGTAAAGTAATTTGAGAAAACCATGAAAGAGAAATGTGTTTTTCCCAAACATCCTCACCATTACAGCACACCCCAAGAGGACCAAAGCACGTCTGCTTCTCACAAGAGCAGGGTCAGGTATGCACGGCTTTTGGTGCTCTCTCCCCTCACCAACTCAGGAAAGTACAAGAAAGGACAGGAATGGTCAAGCTACCCATTCTGAACTATAACCTTTAAATTTAGGGGGGATGCACAGACACCCCTGGTGACTAACGCAGGGTTAAGAGAGAAGCAAGAATGAACTACTTCGATTTTGAAAGTAATTGGTCCGAAGGTGAAAGTCATGAGACAAGGTTAGATGTTTGGCTCTTAAGTCAATTGGTGGATGCGGGTGATGCACTCTGTGTGTGCTCCTTCTTGTGCTTATTTTGTTTTTTCTTCCTCCAAACAATTTTATTCTAACTTTAAGAAAAAATTTCAACTAGAGGGGTTAGAGATAGCCTTAGTTAATCCTTTCAGTGCAAAAAAGTCCCGTTTGAGGTTAATAAAATCATCTAATGTTAGCAGGAATATAACAGAAGATACTCCACCAAACTGAAAGGATTAAAGAATACGTTTTACTGCCTCAGTGGCGAAATATACAGCAACATATTTAACAGTTAATTAAAGGGAATATTTCTCAGTATTATCAAAACATAACTAGAGCGTTGACGAATTATATGGCGACGAAAGGCTAATTTCTACACGCTAAGGTAAATATTTATCAGTATTATTTGAATATAACTACTGTATTGACAAAATTTATGACAGCTAAATAAAAACAACATTTCTAACATGTAATTAATGAAGTATACTGTATATCATTATTCTTAAAACATAATACTGCACTGACGAAATTTAAGGTAGTTCAAAACAGGATATGAGTGAAGAGTGACAGCGGTGGAAATATGGTCCTGAGAGGTAAGTATGGAGTATCATGGAGAGACAGACAGGCAAATGAAGAAGTTAAAGAGTGGTGCGGTGTTGATATGGATGTGACTGAAAGTGTTAAGAGAATAATATGAGATGGTTTGGCCATGTGGAAAAAATGGAGAATGAGACTCCTACTGGAAGAGAGTATAGACAGAGAGTGGAAGAGGAGGAAGAAGAGGAGGAGACCAGTGTTAAAGTGAAGAATGGAATGTAGAGATATATGAAAGAGACGTATGTGAGTTGAAGGGAGGGCAGACAAATAGCTGAGGACAGGGCGAAGTGGATGAGATTTACTTGTGGCCACACCTTATGAGATTAAGGCGTTTGGCAATAGATAAATAAATAAATAAATTAATAAAGACAATATTTCAAACAGTTAATTAAAAGAAAAATTTTTCGCAGTGTTATTAAAACTACATTAAAAACAGCTGCAGGATCTTCATCTACCTGCCATACACTTCGCCTCAGCAAAAGCCCCTTCTTCTGGCAACATGGACGCCTGGAAGATCCCTCGTGTTTACTACACTCCTGCCGATTTTCCCTGATAAGTATACAAGGTAGGAGTATTATTATTATTATTAGTAGTAGTGGCAGTAGTAGTAGTAGTAGTAGTAGTAGTAGTAGAAGTAGTAGTAGTAGTAGTAGTAGTAGTAGTAGTAGTAGTAGTAGTAGAAGTAGTAGTAGTAGTAGTAGTAGTAGTAGTAGTAGTAGTTGTTGTTGTTGTTGTTGTTGTTGTTGTTGTATAGTATATGTAACCCAGGCTTCATCCAAATTACGAACCCAGTGGACTGCAGACTGAAGTTGCCCCCATCCTGCAGGACATCATCTTTCTTTCCGGACACAGGGAAGTGAGTGAGGGACGTTTATGTAACCAAACAGCTGCAACACCCAGTTATATCAGAACCACCAGGTGAAGACACCCCTCACTAGCACCAGTTACCAGGTGATTCAACATTATGGCTGTTATAGATGTAACTACTTCACCCGTAGGATCTGTGTGTGTGTGTGTGTGTGTGTGTGTGTGTGTGTGTGTGTGTGTGTGTGTGTGTGTGTTGTTACATAGCCTATGATTTCATCATCCTTTGTGTAATTTTAACGCACAGTATGCTGCATGTTTGATCACGAGCGTGTTCTGCCTCAGTTCCCCCCTTCTACCGTTATAGTAGAGTAAGTCGTCATTTCTGTTGTCAGTGCGGGATTTTCATCTCTTTGTCCCCATGGCTTCATTTGCGCGTCCTTCTTACAAGTTGTATCAAGCTCTGCCGGCCCCTATATAATGAGCTCAGTCTCTGCATCATTGCCACTTAGATCTGCTCCTCATTTTGTTCACATCTCTGTCCTCCCCTGTATAGTTATTATTATTGTGAGTGCTCAAGAAATCTCCAAACATCTAGCAGCTGTGTGTAATTTGAGTATAACTGTTGTATTTTTTCTTGTACTGTATAGCATAAGTTTAATTTGTAAGCCTAGTGAAGTTTTTGTAATTCATGTGGGGATCTTTATGTCCATCAGTTTTAATATTATTTTGTATCTGTAATAATTTATCTTGCATTCACTGAGTATTATCTGGTATCTCATTTTATCAGAGCTGACTTAGATAAATTTACTCATGCTAATTTTGTGTTAATAGAGGCTATTGCAGTTAACCATATATTCAACCTGTTTTTGCCATTACATTATCCTTATGAGTCCTGAATGTTTTGTTGTTAGTTTGAGCATTAAACTTTAACTTGTAATTTTACCTAACTCTTTTTTTTTTAACCTGGAACTTTACGGGACAGTAGTGATTTTTAGTATTCTCACTTAAAGTGTATATTATCTTTCTCTGTTCCGTAACAGTGTGTGTGTGTTTTATTCATCCAACTGGTGGAGTTTAAGGGAGTGATCGGGTGTGAGCCTGTGGTTGACCATAGAGAGGGAGGAACCAGGGGATTTAGTATCCTGGGCATTGCCATATCCCATTGGTTGGGTAGGAGAATAGGAAAAGCTCAGGGACTTCGGCTCCTCCTGTGGTTAGAACCTTAATGAGAGACGACTGTGTAGGAAACACACTGCACTGGATAGGTGGATTAGAGAGTTGGTGGCAGTCCTGGAGGAAAAAGCATATTAAATTTCAATCTTCAAATGCGGTGCTGCCATAGTTCGTGTATTAAAGAGGGCGAACCCCTCCATGATGGGGTAATGGTTCCTCTGGAAGGGATGGCTTTCCAGGCGTTATTTTAATCCCTATGGGGGTCAGTTCTCTTTGAGGGGTTTGACCCTTAAAGAGTGTAGCTTGAGATGAGCTAATGATGCTAGTAACGAGGAGGATGTGTGAAGATTAGGAAGAGTCTGAGAATGCTGAGGCAGGAATGCACTGTAGACTGTTGAAAAACATTACTCCATTTTGAAAAGTCTGCACAAAACTGGATGCAGTCTTCTAGAGTAATGAAAAATTCTGAATATGTCATTTGGTGGAAATTGTTAAGAGCAAAAATTTTCTAAGAAAATCGCTTGTAATGAGGATTTACCCTGCTAGACTTAATCCTTTGGAGTCATTTTTTCAGGTTCCTGCAGCGGCCCACCCTGGCCGTGGCAACTGAGGCCTTCCATGCCAGTGAGGTCCAGGGGACCGATCGAAGCGGCCGCAGAAAAGACCACACAGCAGAGTACTTGGCTCAAGGCATGAATTTCTCGTAGGTGCAGTTTGTTCACTTTACTCACAGACTTTGGTACCCAAGTACAGTCAAAGAAACAACTATCTTCCCTGTTCTGTCTGCAGAAAATTTACAAGTGGCGGAATACAATGGAAACCCTAGCTCTACTAGTGCATGTTTCAGACAGATCAATTTTCCACTATGTAATCATTAGATCTGGGGTAATTACTCGTGTCTCTGTCCGTAACTAATTCTTTCACCAATTTGAGTCTTCCATTCCCCAGAACATCATGTCACCTCTCACAACAACCATCATTTTACACTTCCTACATTTTTTTTTTTCAAGACACTTTATCAGTCTGCTTCCTGTTATCCCTGTCTCTGTCACTCGAGTCTTTAATCACTAATAACCCCATCCATATGAACAAAGCATCGCACAGCCAATGGGATATCACACTAATTTATCGTACTCCAACGCTGTCACCTTTACCTGCTTACTTTCATACTAGCATTCAGCTCTTAACCCCTTTGCGCCCGATGTCCCCAGTTGGGACGGAACTGGGCATATTCAAAATTTGACAAAGATGGGAACCCAGGGGCAGGGACCTATGAGCTTCACGACTATTAGCTGACAGGCTGAGGACGGTACGCCTAGCACTCTTCCAGCAAAATCCCTCGTGCAGGAACCCTGGAAGCTAAAGGTTTAACAACATTCAGCAGCCATTCCTTTTCAGGAAAAGTTGCAAGAAGAGAAATGACATCTTTGATAGCCGCACCTACCCCTGGAATACTGTATGGGGAAAACAATATTTCTTTACAGGAGAGGTGGAAGGGCAAACCCCGGACTCTCACCCTCAACAAACACTGATCTGGGTGAAGGTCTATACTGTGCCAAATTTCGTGTACCTACATTAAAAATATGGCGTCGTCACCCCTAGGGACACCTCCCCCCATGGGGAGGGGATCTGGGTTTGCGCCCTACCTTCACCGTGGCAGAGATGAGTGTCTACCATTATGCAAAATTTTGTGTTCTTAGGTTCAAAACCATAACCGTGCATAGAGGCTTTGGCCAGGAGCTCTGGAGGTACTCCCTCTTTGTGGGGCGGCACTGGGGGGTCCCACCATGCCTATGACCTGACATTAGTAGAACGCTATCATTGTGGGAAATTTCCTGTTTCCAAAAAAAAAAAAAAAAATAGCTTGGCAAATGGTTCTGAGGCATTCAAAGTGTGCGTAACACCATATTATTCTCACATAGTCTCGTATCTCTCTCTCTCTCTCTCTCTCTCTCTCTCTCTCTCTCACACACACACACACACACACACACTCACACACACACACACACACAAATGCAAACAAACTCATGGAAAAACAGGAATTTAAAATAGTATGGATAAAACGATGCCTAACTCAAAAGAAATTGGGAATACTAAAAGGGAAGTGAGAAAAGGCAAAAACAAAGAACGAGGGAAGATCAGAAGAAGAGATGAGTACTTTTTTTTTACAAAGTAATTGGATTGGAGGTAAGAAAGTGGTACATAACCAACAGGGAACAGAAAGGAGGAAGGTACTAGACTCAAGTCATGGCAAGTATGTAAACAAGATGGTTATGTTGATGTACTCAAATTCAGATGAAATGGTGTCTAAATTATTAGAGATAGAAGACTATATCAAAGAAAAGGAACCACACATTATCTGCACTAAAGATATCAAATGATACCCTAAAATTAGAGGAATACAATATATGGAGAAGAGACATAAATTTAAGAGGGGTTTAGGAACTATAATCTTAACAAAGAAAAATCTGCAAGTCAAGGAAAAGAAAACTAGATATACCCTCTCAAGGAAAAGAAAACTAGATATACCCTCACAAGTAGAACTGATTGCATTGGAAATTAACACATATGAAGGGAACTTAATTGTGGCAAATTTATACATGCCACTTAAAACAAACATCTGGGAAAGAGGCGAGTATGAAGACCTGACAGAGAGTACAATTCAGAGTTTAAGAACATTATTACATAGAATGGATGAGAAATCTGAAAGAATTTTATTAACTGGAGACTTCAAATCAAATATAAATTGGAATACTCTAGATGTAAAAAGCCATGAAAGCAGATGGGATCAAAAGCTCTTAGATCTTGTGCAGTTCTTCCTAACACAGCATGTAAAGGAAAACACCAGAAAAAGAGGACTTGATGATCCATCCGTACTAGATCTAATATCTACCAGGCAAGACAATGAAACTGACGGTATAATACATCACCCCCCATTCGGCAAAAGCGACCATGTAGTATTAAATTGTGCCTTCTGGATTGTATATGACGTTACCAGCAATGAGAGTTACAAAAAGAATCTAAATTACAAAAAGAGCAAGTATCATGACCTGAAGAAGTATTTCTGAGAAATAGATTGGAAAAGGAAATTAAGGGAACAAGATTTAAATATTATGTATAGAAAATTTTTTGATCTTTATGAAACAGGAGTCCAAAATTACATCCCGCAGCACAAAGCAACAGAAATGAAAATTAAGAAATGGTTTAATACAGAGTGTAAAATAGCAAAACAAAAATGAGACTTGCTGTGGAATAGATACAGAAGACACAATAGTGAGAGGGCACATAACAGCTATAAACAGGCAAAAAATGATTATTCAAAGATAAGGAGGGAGGCTCAGAGAGAGTTTGAGGAAGACATTGTAAATAAAAGTAGTGATCAACCTAAGTTTTTTTACAGCTACATCCGAAGTAAAACCAAAGTCAAAGATACAATACAGTCCATTACGGTTGAGGAGATCATCTATACACAAGAGAAAGATATTTGTGAAGCACCAAATAAAAACTTTCAATCAGTTTTTACAAAAGAAAGAAATTTTGAGAGAGATGATGTGGAATATGCAATCCCACACGTATTACCAGATGTACGAATATCAAAAAAAGTACAGGAAGAGTTGCATATATTGGACAAAGGAAAAGCAAATGGTCCTGACGGAATTTCAGGTTGGGTGCTACATGAATGTGCAGAAGAGCTATGCAGACCATTGTATTTCATATATAACGAATCCTTAGGTCAAGGTAAAGTACCTGACATCTGGAAGGAAGCAAACATTGTTCCCCTATTTAAGAAACGGAATAGACAGGATCTAATCAACTACCGACCAGTATCACTGACCAGTGTTGTAAGATACTAGAAAAGCTGGTAAGGGAAGTTTGGGTAACAGAGAGGCAGTTTGGTTTTAGGAAGGAAAATCATGTGTTACTAATCCGTTAAGCTACTATAATAGAGTTACAGAAACATTACAGAAAAGAGAAGGATAGGTGGACAGTATCTATTTAGATTTTAAGAAAGGATTTGGCAGAGTACCGCACCAAAGACTTTTATGGAAACTGTACCATCAAAGAGGTATCCAAGGCAATCTCTACTGTTGGATGCAGGATTTTCTTAGAAAAAGGGAAATGAGAACAATATTAAGGGGAAATTACTCATTATGGAGAGAAGTGACCAGCGGAGTGCCACAGGGCTCGGTGCTGGCACCAGTTATGTTTTTAGTACTGTATATATAAATGTCATAGACAGTAACACTGGAATTGGAAGTTAAATATGTTTGCGGATAATGCAAAAAATCAAAGGAAAATTACTACACAGTTTCTTGCAAAGAGCTGTATGAGGAATTTAACAAGCTTCATGAATGGAGCAATAAATGGCAAATGGAATTAATGTAGATACGTGTCATGTAATAAAATTTAGCTAAAGTAAGAAAAGACCAGACTAGGATAATAAGTTAGGAAGATCAACCCTACACATATCAGAGAGGGAGAAGGATCTAGGAGTAATTATCATTAACAGACTATCTCCAGATGGTTACATCAGTAAGAAGGTACGTAACATGCATACATTGCCTGCTAATATGAGGATAGCATTCATATATATAAATGAAGATATGCTGAGGAAAACATCATTCATCAGACCAGCCGTGGAATATGCATCAGTAGTCTGGAATCCTCATCTCAGAAAAGCACATAGATAAGACTGAAAAAAGTACAAACGGCAGCCACAGAATGGGTACCAAGATTAAGGGATTTAAGCTATGGAGAAAGACTGGAAAGATTGAATCTACCAATGCTGCAGGGGAGAAGTGAAGGGGAAACACGATTATGCTACATAAATGCATCTCTAGGGAAGAGAAAATAGACATATATGAATATATATCATTTGGGGAAGCATTAGCAAGAGGACACTGCAAAAAACTGCATAAAAAGAGAGGTGATAAAGACGTAAGGAAATTCAGTTTCCCAAATAATGCAATTGATCAGTGGAATGCTCTATCGAATTAAGTAGTGTGAGCCAAAACTATTCATAAATTCTAGGATATGTATGATAAAAATTGTTTAATACACGGGACAGTACGAGCCTGACTCATTCCTGTAAAGATACAATATATTTATATATATATATATATATATATATATATATATATATATATATATATATATATATATATATATATATATATATATATATATATATATATATATTGTTACCGAACAGAGAGAGATAATGAACACTTCAAGTGAGAATACTAAAAATCACTACTGTCCCGTAAAGTTCCAGGTTCAAAACAAAAGAGTTAGGTAAAATTACAAGTTAAAGTTTAATGCTCAAACTAACAACTAAACATTCAGGACTCATAAGGATAATGTAATGGCAAAAAACAGGTTAAATATATGGTTAACTGCAATAGCCTCTATTAACACGAAATTAGCAAGAGTAAATGTATCTAAGTCAGCCCTGATAAAATGAGAAAACCGGATAATGCTCAGTTAATTCAAGATTTATTATTACAGATACAAAATATTATTAACATTGGCTGACACCAAAAAACTCTACATGAATCACAAAAACCTCACCAGGCCTACGAATTTACACCTTATGCTATACAGTACAAGAAAAAAAAATGTAATAACACTTATACTTAAATTATACAGCAGCTAGATGATTGGAGACTTCCTGAGCACTCACAAAAATACACTATACAGGGGAGGACAGAGATGTGAACAAAATGAGGAGAAGATCTAAGTGGCAGTTAATGCAGAGACTGAGCTCATTATATAGGGGGCCGGCAGAGCTTGATACAATTTGCAAGAAGGACGCGCAAATGAAGGCACAGAGGACAAAGAGTTGACACTCCTGCTCTGAACAACAGAAAGAATGACTTAAACTACTATAAGAGGGAGAAGCGGGGAGTGAGGCAGAACACGCAAGTTCTGTCACTATGGAAGCCATGAGGCGAATCGTGATCAAACATGCAGCACATTGTACGTTAGAATTATACAAAGGATGATGAAATCATAGGCTATGTAACACCTCCCCACAAAGAAAAAGAAATTTACAAAGGAAATTTCTTATTACTCTAAAACAATCTCTCTAAAGTCTAGTGACCTGGAGCAGCTTGTGCAGCACCCTACCCGTATCCCTGATCGCCTTGGAGAGAGCTCCAACATACTTGACCTCTTCCTCACAACTAATCCTTCTGCTTGCTCTGTTAATCTTTTCTCTCCGTTGGGCTCCTCCGATCACAACCTTATTACCTTAACCTGTCCTATCACTCCGATACGGCCTGTGGACCCTCCAGGGAAACGTTGTCTATGGCATTTTGGTGCTGCGGACTGGGAGGCCCTCAGGCAGTACTTCTTTGATTTTCCCTGGAATGATTATTGCTTCCATGGCCGGGAGCCATCTGAGTGTGCCTTGCGCATTACGGAGGTTATTCTCTCGGGCATGGAAGCATACATTCCTTTCTCATATCCTTTGACTAACGCAAGAAAGCCTTGGTTTAATCACGCTTGTTCTAATGCTGTCCGCAACAAGGAGAGGGCCTACAAAAGGTACCGGAGCCAACCCACCCCTGAATCACATCATCTGTACGTTTCTGCCCAGAATCGTGCTAAGTCTGTCCTTCGCTCTACTAAAAATAATTTCATCCATACTAAATGCTCTCAACTCTCCAACTCGAATTCTTCCTGCTCCTTCTGGCACCTTGCCAAAAATCTTTCTAACAACTTTACCTCATCATCCTTCCCTCCTCTTTTCTACACTGATGGTTCTGTAGCTATTTCTTCTACTGATAAAGCAGATCTCTTCGCACAGACTTTCTCCTCCAATTCCACCTTAGACGATTCCGGCGCTGTTCCTCCATCTCTTCCCCTCTCTGACTTCCTCATGGCTGGCATTAAAATTTCTTCAGTTGATGTATTTTCTGCCATCGCTGGCCTCAGTACTGGCAAGGCATGTGGGCCTGATGGGGTCCCTCCTGTTGTTCTCAAGAGCTGTGCTTCTGTGCTTACACCCTGCCTAGGCAAACTCTTTCGCCTTTGTCTGTCAACTTGTACCTTTCCTTCTTGCTGGAAGTTTGCTCTCATTCAACCAGTCCCAAAGAAGGGTGACCACTCCCAACCCTCCAACTATCGTCCAATTGCTTTAACGTCCTGTATTTCAAAAGTTTTCGAGTCAATTCTCAATAGAAAAATTTTAAGGCATCTTTCCTATCACAACCTTCTTTCCAATCGTCAGTACGGATTCCGTCAGGGACGCTCCACTGGCGATCTTCTCACCTACCTTTCAGACTCCTGGTCATCCTCCTTTCGGGACTTCTGCGAGAGCTTTGCCATTGCTCTTGATATCTCAAAGGCTTTCGATCGAGTCTGGCATAAATCTTTAATTTCCAAACTGCCCTCCTACGGTTTCTATCCTTCTATCTGTGCCTTCATCGCTAGCTTCCTTTCTGGTCGTTCTATAGCCGCTGTTGTAGACGGCCATCGTTCTTCTCCTAGATCTATCAACGGTGGTATTCCTCAAGGCTCTGTCCTATCACCAACTCTCTTCTTTTTATTCATTAATGATCTTCTAAGCTGTACATCTAACCTATCCACTCATACACTGATGACTCCACCCTTCACCTTTCCATTCGGTTCCTGCAACGCCCATCTCAACAGTTACTTCAACAAACAAGGGATGAGGCTATGGCACACCTAATGTCTGACTTGGCTCGTATCTCTGACTGGGGTAAAAATAATATGGTTGTTTTTAATGCATCTAAGACTCAGTTCCTACACCTATCAACCCGACAAAATCTTCTACAGGTATACCCACTAATGTTTAATAATATTCAGCTTAATCCTGCATCATCCTTGAACATGCTTGGGGTTTCATTTACTCGGGACTTATCTTGGAAAGATCATATTATATCTCTTGTAAAATCTGCTTCCAAGAGATTGGGTGTGCTAAGCCGACTCCGCTCCTTCTTTACCCCTGCACAATTGTTGACTCTATACAGGGGTTTTATCCACCCCTGTGTGGAGTACAACTCTCATGTGTGGGGAGGCTCCCCACATACAGCTCTTCTCAATAGGGTGGAGTCAAAGGCTTTTTGTCTCATTAACTCTCCTCCTCTTACTGACTCCCTTCAACCTCTGTCTCTTCGCCGCACTGTTGCATCTTTACCTCTTTTCTATCGCTACTTTAATGGTCACTGCTCCTCTGAACTGTCTGCTTGCATTCCTCCACCTCTACGACTGGCGCGTAGCACCCGTCTGGCAGCAAACTCTCATCTCTTTTCTGTCTAGCTCTCCAATGCAAGAGTTAACCTTTACTCCCAGTCTTTCATTTGTACAACAGGTCAGCTCTGGAACTGTCTCCCTCTGTCTGTATTTCCTGCTGCCTATGATCTCCAGTCTTTCAAACGCAGTGTGATCGGATCTTGAATTTGGCTCTCTGTTGTATTTTGTTTTTCTCTTGGAGGGAACTGTTACTGCGGGCTCATGGCCTTTGGTTCCTTCTTCCTCGCATAAAAAAAAAAAAAAGCAATCTACAATAACATTTTCTTTCCCCTTGACATGATGTATGTCTAATGAATACTCCTGAAGAAGTAGACTCCATCTTGTCAACCTCTGATTTTTATCTTTAAACTTACTAAGGAATTTCAGTGGGTTTTTATCGGTATAAATGACTATGGGGTCAAAACCAGAACACAAATAAAATGAAAAATGCTGTAAACCCAAAATCAAGGCCAAAAGCTCTTTCTCAATAGTTGAGTAGTTCTTTTGATGTGGAGTGAACTTCTTACTGTAATAAGATACAGGGTGTTCAATACCCTGATCATCCTCTTGCAGCAAAAGAGCCCCAGCTCCTGTATCACTTGCGTCAACAGCCATCTTAAAAGGCTTAGCAAAATTTGAAGTAGCGAGCACTGGCTGACTTAATAGGATAGCTTTAAGTTTGTTGAAAGAGGATTCACTGTTATCGGTCCAGACAAATTTAACTCCCTTTTTCAGTAGGTCTGTAAGTGGTGATACAAGAATTGAAAAGTTAAGAACAAATCTCCTGTAATAACCTACCATTCCCAAAAATCTTTGTAGCTCTTTCCTACTTTTAGGTCTGGGAAGATCACTTATAACCTGAACCTTAGCTCCTGGTGGTGCAACATGTCCATCACCAATTACGTACCCAAGGTACTGAACTTTAGCTTGACCAGACTCACACTTTGATAAATTAGCTACAAGATTAGCCTGAACGAAACGCTCAAGAAATTTACTGACATGGCATAGGTGATCTTTCCAGTTGTCACTGAAGATTAATATATCATCAATATAAACAACACACCCTGCCAAACCCTCTGTTAAAACATTCATGAGCTTCTGAAAAGTGGCTGGTGCATTCTTCATACCATATGGCATTACAGAACATGTAAAAGTCTTTCCTAGTGTTACAAAACATGAGATCTCCCTAGCACGTTCAATCATAGGTACTTGCCAGTATCCCTTTAACAAATCAAACTTACTTATGTACCTAGCCTTTCTGATCTTGTCTATGCAATCTTCCACGCGAGGGAGAGGATAAGTGTCTGTTTTGGTTATCTGATTAACACGTCTGTAGTCGATGCAAAGCCGCTGTGACCCACCTGGCTTAGGGACTAGAGTGACAGGAGAACTCCACTCGCTCTGACAGGGCTCAATCATCTTGTGGTCCAACAGGTAGCCAAGCTCCTTCTGGATGAGAGGAACTTTCACTGGGTTCACACGGTAAGGAGGCAGTTTAATTGGCTTTCCGTCTCCAACATCGACATCATGCATCAACACAGTGGTTCTTCCTGGAGTGGCACGGAACACTTGCGGGTACTCCTGCAGTAATGCCGAAAACTCCTGCCCTCCTCGGGAGGTAGATGAGAAAGCTTAGTCTGGAGATCATTCATGATATCAGGATTCTTCCCCAAACTATCACTCAGGCTCATACTGCATGGGAGAACTTCACTTGCAGACTCGGGTGGAACAGCTACAGTGCAGACTTGGTTATTTTCGTCCCGCCTGTGATATAACTTTAGCATGTTGATGTTATAAAGTTGCTTCTTCTTTCTACAATCTGGTGTGGCGATGACATAGTTGACATCACTGAGTTTCTTCTCCACGAAATAAGGACCACTAAGCTTGGCTTGAAGAGGTTGCCCATGCACCGGTAGCAGAATCAAAACCTGATCTCCTGGCTGAAAGTGGCATAACCTGGACTTCTTATCATACCAAGTCTTCATCTTCTCCTGAGCAGCTCCTAAATTCTCTCTCGCCAGCTGTAAAGCAGTGGACAGCCGTTCTTTGAACTTCATCACATACTCCAGCAGGTTGACGTCATCTTCCTCTGACAGCCAGCATTCCTTGAGTAGCTTAAGGGGTCCTCTCACTTCATGGCCAAACAGTAGTTCAAAGGGTGAGAAGCCCAGTGATTCATTTGGAGATTCTCTTGCGGCAAATACAATGAATGGAAGACCTTTATCCCAGTCTTTCCGATGTGCCAAACAGTATTTCCTGAGCATCGATTTGAGTGTTTGCTGATATCTCTCCAACGCTCCTTGGGTCTGGGGATGGGAAGCTGAAGACGTGATCTGGGTGATGCCCAACTCTTTCAGAGACTGCTTGAAAACATTTGACATGAAATTACTTCCCCGGTCTGACTGTACCTCCTTGGGCAGACCAAACTTGGTGAAAAACCCTAGCATTTCCTTAACCACGTTCTTTGCTGAGATATTTCTAAGTGGAATGGCTTCAGGATAACGAGTAGCCATATCAATCAGGGTCAACACATAAAAAAATCCTGAAGAAGTCTTAGGAAGAGGGCCCACAATATCCACCAACACACGGGTGAATGGCGCCTCAAAAGGAGGAACGGGAACTGGAGGTGCAACCTTTTCGGTCTGATTACACTTCCCCACAACTTGACAGGTGTGACGAGACTTACAATACCAGGAAACATCTCTGAAGACACCTGGCCAGTAGAAGTGTTTCAAAATGCGTCCCACAGTCTTCCTCACTCCAAGGTGTCCTGCCAAACTGGAATCATGAGCCACTCTAATGATATCCTGCCTACAAACACGAGGGATGACAACTTGATGTACAACCTCCCATTCACAGTCGGCTGATGCTGTTGGGGGTCTCCACTTTCTCATAAGTACTCCTGACTTTTTATAATAACAAGTAGAATCACTAGGTGACTCTTCCTCACTGGAAGCAGAGTTAGCTAGGCCTTTCAACTCAGGGTCAGCAACCTGCAACTCAACCAACTCTTGACGAGACAAATTATCAACACTACAGGGTACTGCCTCATCTGGTGAGTGGTCCAAATTAGCAAGAAAAGTGTCAGCTAGGATAATCTCATCATCATCATTATCCTCTAAGTCACCAGTAACTTTAGACTTAGCCCTAGTAACAGCACATGCAGAGAACACATCAGGGACATCACAATCCTGGGCCGCAGCCATTGGCTCACTAGACAACTGAGGAGCTGGACACACTTGACTTCCACCAATATCATTTCCAAGTAAGAAAGTTACACCTGACATTGGGAGTGTCTCAACCAACCCAACCATAACGGAACCATTAACAAAACCAGACTCTAAATTCACTCTGCACAGAGGGACAGAGAAGTAATTATTCCCTACACCTTGTAAGATTACAGTTTCATCAGAGGAATTAACATTAGAGCCTAGAACACTGGTCAGCATAAGGGATTGGCAAGCACCTGTATCACGATATATTTTAATTGATTTCCTGTCATTACTGTCCAGAGGACTGACAAAATCAGCAGACAGGAAATTAGCACATGAACTCTTGAGAGTGTCACCCAGGTTACTGCTCAAAAGAGGAGCTTCATCATGAGAATTTAATTTACCCGTCAAAGCAGGTTCAGTTAACTCGGTTAAAGAATTCTGGGAACTCTCAAGGGTGGACACTAGACCAATTGACTGAATATTTAAAGACTCCTTTTTGTTCACATCACGCTGTCTCCTGAAACATTTCTCTGTAGTATGACCAAGCTTACTACAATAAGTACATTTACTTTTCTGAAATCTAGAGGTGAAGCTGGTATTTACTTCCTGAGAAACATCATCTTTATTCTCTTTCCTGTTACCTGTACTCTGAGTAGAGGCAACGTACTTACTCTCAGCTTTCCTTTTTTCTTTAGAGTATCTCTTGTGAGTGAGAACACATTCATCAGCTAAAACTGCAGCATCAGACAAATTATCTATTCTTTTCTCATCAAAATATAGGCTTACATCTTTATTAATACACCTTTTGAAGTCCTCCAGCAAAATCATCTGCTTAAATTTACCAAAATCAGAATTCTCATTCTTAGAATTTACCACTGCTCTAACAGATCTTCTTTGATTTTTGCATACTCAACATGGGATTGCTTATCTTGCATATAAGTAGTCCTAAATTTTACTCTATAGGCATCAGGAACAAGCTCATAGGCCTTAAGAATCAAGCTCTTAACTACATCATAATTATCAGATTGATCCTGAGGCAAAGTAGCATAAGTTACTTCAGCTTTACCGGTGAGAACACTCTGTAGGAGGACTGGCCAATACTTTTTGGGCCAATTAAAACCTGTAGCTTCCCTCTCAAGCAAATGAAAATACTTTGTTAAATGAGATTCATTAAAAGGAGGGACAAGTTTAACATTTTTAGCCACATCAAAATCATCAGAGCTAGATGATCCAGTTCCACCTTGTTTCATGCGATACTCATGGTCTGCCTGAATCCTTGCTAGTTCAATTTGTGCCTGAGCCTGTGGCTGTGCCTCCTGAATACAAGCTTGAGACTCAGCCTCCTTAGCACGAGCCTGAAACTTAGCCTCCTTAGCACGGGCCTGAAACTCAGCCTCCTTAGCACGAGCCTCCTGCAGGGCTAGCTGTAACTTAGCTATTTCAATCTGCGTTTGCTCATCTGGAGGAGTTACATTAAACAAGCTTTTATTAAGCATGTCAGCAATTTGATCTTTAGAATGATGAGAGCGAACAGCAATTCCCAATTGTTGAGCAACAAGCTTAAGTTCATTCTTTGTTCTGTTTTCTACATCACACACTGTTTGCACATTTGACAAAAAATCTTTGGCTTCATCAAGCGTAGTAATAGTAGACATCATGAATAAATCACAGTCACAAAATATCAAGCAATATCCTTATGATAATATCCTGAATATCCTGATAACAGATCGCCAAATTTATGTTACGGAACAGAGAGAGATAATGAACACTTTAAGTGAGAATACTAAAATCACTACTCTCCCACAAAGTTCCGGGTTCAAAACAAAAGAGTTAGGTAAAATTACAAGTTAAAGTTTAATGCTCAAACTAACAACTAAACATTCAGGACTCATAAGGATAATGGAATGGCAAAAAACAGGTTAAATATATGGTTAACTGCAATAGCCACTATTAACACAAAATTAGCAAGAGTAAATTTATCTAGGTCAGCCCTGATAAAATGAGAAAACCGGATAATGCTCAGTTAATGCAAGATATATTATTACAGATACAAAATATTATTAATATTGGCTGACACCAAAAAACTCTACATGAATCACAAAAACCTCACCAGGCCTACGAATTTACACCTTATGCTATACAGTACAAGAAAAAAAATGTAATAACACTTATACTCAAATTATACAGCAGCTAGATGATTGGAGACTTCCTGAGCACTCACAAAAATACACTATACAGGGGAGGACAGAGATGTGAACAAAATGAGGAGAAATCTAAGTGGCAATTAATGCAGAGACTGAGCTCATTATATAGGGGGCCGGCAGAGCTTGATACAACTTGCAAGAAGGACGCGGAAATGAAGGCACAGAGGACAAAGAGTTGACACTCCTGCTCTGAACAACAGAAAGAACGACTTACTCTACTACAAGGGGGAGAAGGGGGGAGTGAGACAGAACACACAAGTCCGGTCACTATGGAAGCCACGAGGCGAATCGTGATCAAACATGCAGCACAATGTACGTTAGAATTATACAAAGGATGATGAAATCATAGGCTATGTAACAATATATATATATATATATATATAGCCTATACGCTGTATATACACTGTATATGGCTAGTGAGGGAGTGATCGCCCTCTACCTACACAGATCAAAAGCCCTCGGGAGCAGGGGGGTGGTTGCTTTCTCAGGCAGAGGAACTCCTTGAGAGTGAAATGGCTGGGAAGCATGCCGGCACGTGACTGGCTACAGCATAGCTGGGTCTTTCGGGTGTGGGCAATCAGGCAAGTTAGCTGCCTAGTGCGACTGCAACACAATGGCGAGGTGTTCAGGAAGTTAGCCAAAGAAACCTTGATGGACTCTGAAAGAACAATAATGGCCCCCAGTCCTGTGCAGCCCTTAAATGGGCAGGGGGTGCTAAGAATCTCACGGTTGCCTCAGTTACAATCTAATTCCTTTGTCAATGCAAAAAATACATTAAAATTGGTAACTGGAATGTGAGAACGCTAAATCATGACGGTAAAATCGATGAGTTAGTGAAGGTTTTTCAAAATTACGGACTTGATATTTGTGCTCTGACAGAAACTACATTAACTGGAGTCGATAAGTTGGATTTGGAGGATGGTATACGTTTATTGATATCTGGCCGACAGGACGGAATGCATTATCAGGGAGTAGGATTGTTGCTGGGTTGTAAAGCAAATAAGGCTTTATGTGAGTGGGATCCTATAGATGAGCGATTGCTATACGCACGGTTTAAATCAAATCATGGCAACATCAGTCTGTTTGTGTGTTATGCACCTACTAATGATGCACTCGATGAAAGGAAAGACACATTTTATGAAAAGTTGCAAGAAGGAGTAGGAAGGGTACCTAGACATGATGTTTTGATCTGCGTTGGAGACTTTAATGCAGTAATGGGCTGTTCAAATGAGGGATTTGAGGCATGTATGGGTAAGATGGGAGTTGGTAGTAGGATGAGTGAAAACGGAGTGAGGTTTGGAAGCTTCTGTCTAGCAAATGACTTAGTCATCGGGGGCACACTCTTTCAGCATTGCAATATACACAAGACAACTTGGGTGTCGCCGTGTGGAAAATATAAAAATCAGATTGATCACATTGCTATCAGTAGGAGGCATAGAAGTTCTCTGCTAGATGTTCATGTTAAACGGGGAGCGGATATTGGTAGTGACCATCAACTCAGCATTGCAAAAATAAGGTTTAAACTTAAAAATCAGAAGAAGGAAAAATCTGGTGTTGGTAGATACGATATTGTTAAGCTTAGAAGAGAAGAAGAAAAGGAGGAATTCAGATTAGAATGCAGAAATAGGTTTTTGGTGTTGGAAACGTTGGAAGAGGGGGAGAGAAGTGTAGATGAGATGTGGGAGGATGTGAACAAAGTTTTGCATGAGACTGCTGAATGTACGATTGGAAGGAGACATAGATTCAGGAGAAAGAAATGGATATCAGAGGAAACGTAGGATATGATAAAAAAGAGAGGTGAGGCTAAATTGAGGAGTGAGATGCAATGCGTTGATGAACGAGAGATTGAATTAGCAAGAGCTGCGTACTGGAGTTTGAATTCAGAAGTAAGAAGGTTAGCTAGGAGAGATAAAAGAAGATGTGTGGATGAAAAGGTTGCAGAGACTGAAATCCTAATAAACAAAAATGATGGACAGAGTCAAAGAATAGCATATGAATCGATTAGAGAACTGAGTGGTAATGCAGGTAAACGCAAGGAAATACCAATTAGAGACAGGGAAGGAAATTTATTGACCAAAGATGGAGATATTAAAAATAGATGGAAAGAGCATTTTGAGACAGTTCTTAATAGACCAATACCACCAGAAGAGGATATACCGTCTGCTCAGGAAGATTTAAATATAGAAACAGGAGAGTTGAGGCTTGCGGAAGTGGAGAAAGCAGTAAAACAGTTAAAGAATAATAAGGCACCAGGAGGATGGTTTATTTCCGGAAATGTTTAAAGTGGAGGGGGATAGATTAATAATGATCTTGACCAAGCTATTCAATAAGATATGGGTGACGGGGTTACTACCATCAGTTTGGAAGAATGGTGTAATTGTTAAAGTTCCGAAGAAAGGAGACCTGAGTGAATGTGGTAATTGGAGGGGAATCTCTTGTCACCGATAGCTTTGAAAGTTTTCAGTAGAGTGTTGTTAAATAAGTTGGAGCCGGTGGTTGAGGGTATTCTGAGGGATGAACAGGCTGGTTTTAGAAAGGGACATGGTTGCAATGATCAGATCTTTATAGTTAGGCATTTGATGCAGCAAGTTAATGAAATGAGAGTACCGTTAAGTCTTTGTTTTGTTGATTTTGAAAAGGCTTTTGATAGTGTTTCGAGAGAGTCTATGGGGAAGATCATGAGACATTATGGAATACCAGAGGAGTTTGTGAGGGTCATTATGAACATGCATGAGGACACATTTTGTAAAGTGATGGTTGATGGTTGTCTGAGTGATTCGTTTGAAGTCAAGTCCGGAGTAATTCAAGGTGGTGTTCTATCGCCTTTACTATTTATATTGGTCATTGATTACATTATGAAACGTGTTGGAAGAGAAAACGGTGCAGGTATACTTTGGGGAGAGAACAGGAAACTTTTGGATTTAGATTATGCAGATGATATAGTTTTGATTTGTGATGGGCCAGAAGAGATGCAGAGAGTGTTGGACTGTTTGGTGAGTGAAGGTCGCAAGGTGGGTTTGGTTATTAATTGTGGAAAAACTGAAATAATCAATATGAATATGGAAAATGCGCAGGAATGTGTAATTAGAGGTATGGTTGTAAAGCAAGTTGATAGGTTTAAATATTTAGGTACTTATTTAGCCAAGGATGGTTCTTTGAACTTTGAGTTCGAGGAAAGGTTAAAGAAGGCTAATCAGGCAATGGGAATGCTTAAAAATATTTGGAATAATAACAATTTCTCTGTACATACAAAAATCAAACTTTATAAGGTAATAGTTAGGAGTATCTTAATTTATGGACACGAGTCTTGGTACAGCACAGTGACTGTGGAAAATAAATTCTTGGTGTTTGAAAATAAAGCACTTAGAAGAATATTAGGAGTTAAGTGGTGGGAAAGGATACCAAATAGTAGAATTAGAGAAATAACGGGAGTGCAGCCGATCGATGAATATGTTAGATTCTCACGATGGAAGTGGCTAGGACATGTGTATAGGAGACAGGGAATAGTACGAGGTCCACCAGGGTGGGTGGCACCTGGTAGGAGAGGTAGAGGAAGGCCAAAAGAGACGTGGGTGAGGACAATGAGACGGGAAGCTGGAGATGAGTGTTGGGGAGATCTTGAGCAGTTAGCACAAGATAGGATGTGGTGGTGTGAGTTCATCGAGGCCCTATGCATCCCCGAGGGTGCCACAGGAAATGATTGATTGATTGATTGATATATATATATATATATAAATTCATACTCCCGGTGTATCTGTAAATCTGTACCAGGCTGTTGTGTGTTTTGTTGGCACAATTTTTGAGCTGATGTTCTTGTGTATGTCAGGTACAGGTACGTGCAGACCCCAGACGGCACTGTCGGCTCCAAGCAACAAGACGGCTCATGGTCCGGTATGATCGGGTTGGTGGCCAGGAGGGTAAGTCACTCCACATATACCAGTTATAGTGTATAATTATGTGCTTGTGTGGAAGTCTATTTATAACAGTTATCTTTGTTTGTTTGTTTGTTTGTTTGTGTGTGTGTGTGTGTGTGTGTGTGTGTGTGTGTGTGTGTGTGTGTGTGTGTAGTGATAAGTTTCTCTTATCTGTGTTTGTGTGTAAACTTATGCCTACCATTTCCTTATGTGCTCAAATTCTTCATTATAACTATTCATTAAGTGATTTATTATACGCTGGGCCACTGGTTATCAAACTGGGAGCCACGGCCCCCAAGGGGACCACAGGAGGATTTAAAGGGGTCCATGGCGGGTTAGTGTAATTAATAAATCAGTGTGTGTCTGCCCTACACTCTGGTGAGGGGACCACGTGTTTAAGCTTGTCTCCTTGCACCCTCTTGCTCCAGCGTATGCTTGCAACGATTCAATACCTCTGGACCAATGAACAGGCAAGAAAAAATATGGCTAAGTGGCAACACTTGTGCAATATGAAGGAATCAGCTTGTTGTCGTGCAAACCATATATTAATTCGTTTTCGTTTATATTAGAAGGGATTCTCTCAATGGAGTTAGGACTGTGTACAGGGTGCAAGTGTGTCTCTCCCCCTCTCTGTTGTATCCTCCCTCTTGATAATGACCTCAGTTGGCGCCTGCAGATGTAAGCTTGTGAGAAATATCTACTGCTCTCTGTACATCATTCTGCTGTTACATGTGAGATATTTAAGTGAAATTAGTATTGTGTAAATTAATTGTATTTATTTTTTTCTATCTGTCTATATATCCATCCACTCATTGTTATATTTAGATTATATAGTTATATAGTTTATGACTCTGCCTTCTTAGCTCACTGGTGGTCCCCCTATCACACCTTTAACTTTGACATTGTTCTCACATATTCTCTTTGTAACCTCATTTTTTTCATTTTGACATTCATTCATTTGTTATTAATTATCATTGGCCACTTGCACTAAGAAAAAATACAGCATTGATATAAAATATATGACGAAATTAAATTAATTCAATGTCACCAAACAATCTGATTTAAAATCAGTGCTGAAAATGAATCGCTGTGTTACGTTGAATTTAATCAAATGGCTTTCACCATTCTGTATTTGGATGGGGTTATAAAAGAGATACAAGATAGGGCAGTGGATATTGGAGTAACCCTAATGAGAGAGGGCAGTGTGTGGAAACTCTCTGTAATGTTGTTTGCAGATGATACTGTGTTGTCAAGTGAAGACGAAGGAGAGCTGTAGGGCTTGGTAAATGAGTCTCGGAGAGCGTGTAAGAAACAAAATCTAAAGGTGAATGAAGGAAAGAGTAAAGTTATGGTCTTCGAGAGAAATGAAGTCACTGAATATACAATGTGGTCGGATGAGGAGGAAATGGAAAATGTGAGTGCATTTTAGCACCTGAGTAGTGTGATGAGTAAGGATGGAAGTTTAGAGGGTGAAGTGCTTGAAAGGGTACAGCAAGGAAGAAAGATTACTGGTTCTTTGAAAGCAATGGTAAGAAAAAGGAAAGTGAGCATGGAAGTGAAAAAGTTACTGCATGGCAGAGTATTTTGATATCGACTCTAGCCTATGGAAGTGAAGCTTGGAACTTGTTGGAGGGACACAAGTCAAGAGTGAAAGCAGTGGAAATGAGTTATTTGAGATGACCCTGTGGAGTCACATGGAGAGACAGACTGACAAATGGGGAAGAGAAAGAGCACTGTCGTGTGGATGTGGATGTGACAGGAAGCATTAGGAGAAACACACTGAGGTGGTTTGGCCATGTGGAGAGGATGGAGAGCGAGAGACTGACGAGGAGGGTGTATGTGAGTGAAGTGGAGGAGGGAGAGGAGAGGGATAGGGAGGCCGAGGATGAGGTGAAGGGATGGAGTGGCGAGATATATGAGAAAGGGTGGGGATGAGATGGAAGCATGTCAGTGAAATGGCGGGGGACAGGACGACGTGGAGGAGATTTATTTGTGGACACCCCTTACTGGATTGGGGCGTCTGGCAATAGATAGATAGACAGAGATAGCTTTCACCAATCCAGTTTCAATGCAGATTTAGCAGCTCTGACCTGAAATTTATGACAAACAATGAGAAATTTTAATGCTAGACAGAGTCGGCTAAAATTTAAAACAATATTGTTTTTTGCTACTTTCTTATAATTATCGATGTTTTTGGATGATTACACATTCATATTGGCTTATGTTACTTTGTTGCATTTGACACCTCTTTGCCTTTTTTTTTTTTTTTTTTTTTTTTTTTTTTTTTTGGCATCAGCATCTACTCTTTACTGTCAAAATTCCTGACTGTGAAACTCATACGATAATGATTATGTATGAGAATTCAAAGTGTAATGCCGCAATAAACATTTTCATACAATATTTCACATTGTATTCCTGCCATGTAACCATGATTTTACATAGTATTTGTACAAGTAAAGACGATGACGGAACCCGGCTACCACACGCAGAGATTTTGGAGAATTTAATTCACTAAGGTATAGTTAAAAATTAATCATGCTACTTTGGTGAAAATTATCTGACGCTGATGATTAATTTCTTTTCGACATTGATTTTAAATCAGTGTTGTGAAAAAATTCACTTTGGTGCAAGTAGCCACATGATTTCAAACTTTACCTTTCGTCTGTACCTACCTGTTTGGCTTATATATATATATATATATATATATATATATATATATATATATATATATATATATATATATATATATATATATATATATTTGCTACGGCTGCCTGTGTCGCTAAGAAGTGGATGTACAATGATGGATACATTAACCAGGGATTTACATAAATTCTCGCTGATGGCATCGAGAAAGCTCAGTGTGTGCTGTGTTACAAAGTGCTGGGAAATGATACTATGAGGCCTAGCAAGTTGATGCATCATTTGACGACAGCCCACCCTCTGTAAGCAGAGAAAGATCCCGGTTTCTTCAAGCGCCATGAAGAGAGACTGGGAAAACAGATACTGGATGGGATTGGTTCTTTCCAGCAACAGAACTTAAGTGCAGTAGAGGCATCATGTGAAGTTTCCCGCGAAATAGCAAGAAAGAAAAAGGCCTACATGGTTGGTGAAACTTTAATTATGCCGTGTGCAGTAAAGATGGTCAAATGGGTTCTTGGAGAGTTAAGTGCACATTATATTCAGCAGATTTCTTTGTCAAACGACGCAGTAAAATGAGGAATTAGTGAAATGTTTGCCGATATCATGGAACAAGAGTTACTGGAGATTAAACTATCTCCAACTGGTATGTTCGCAGTACAGTTGTATGGGTCAATTCATGAGTTTCTGTGCACAGTTACTCGTGTTTGTTTGATATGTATTCATGCATGACAACAAAAATTATTATACTTTCTGTACACAGCTTAACACTACCACAAAGGCTTTAGATGTGATTGAAAAGTTGACGATTTCTTCACAGCTAACAAAATAGCCTGGGAAAATTGTTGTGGAGTCTGTACTGATGTGGCCCAGGCGATGCTGCGATCAAATCTGGGGCTACAGGAAGTAGCTCTGAATGCGCAAGTGGTTCACTCTATGAATCATCGTATTGCACTGGTGACGAAATGCGTTTGCAAGATCCTGGAGGCAATGCTATGTGCCAACTTTGTGAAAACAGGAGACCTGAACTCTCGCCTTCTCCAGCAATTCTGAGAAGACTTGGATTTAGAGCATGAATCCCTCCTCTCTTACTCAAAAGTGCGATGGCTTTTCAAGGGCAGTGTTGTGAACAGAGTATCTGAGCTTCGGAGAGAATTTAAATTTTTCCTGGAAATGAAAGGGAAGGATGATCTAATAAGTCACTTCAACCAGGTGTTGAGGGAGTCACGTTTTGCATACCTGGACGACATTTTTGAGCAGCTAAATTCTCTGAAACCCAAGCTACAAGGTAATGAAAGAAAAGTATTTCACCTTATGGACTGTATGCGTGCATTTCTTGCTAAACTCCAGCACTGGCAAAGGAAAGTGAATGTAGAAAATGTTGCAATGTTTGCGAATCTTTCAGCCCTTCTTGACGAGATTGAAGAGGAACTCCTACTTGACCCACCACTCAAAAGTGAAATAATTCAGCACATCAAATCCTTGGAAACTGAGCTCATAAGATACTTCCCAGAATTCAAGAAGGAAGAAGGGAAATTGGTGAGGAATCATTTCTGACACTCTTGATATTGCTACAATTCCCGATAATGTTCAGGACGAATTTCTTGACAGTTGACCTCGAGAATGATTCTGCTGCCAGAAACCTTTATGAGGAAAAATTTCTGTGTTCTGATGCTCCTTGTATCAGTCGTATCCAAAAGTTAGTGAAATCGCACTTAGTCCTCTTCTGTTCTCCATAACATATTAATGTGATAGGATACAAAAACCCACACTGGCAGACGAAAAAAGATGTATTCCAAACAGTTTCGGCGATAGCTGTCGCCCTCTTCAGTGGATCTAAAGACCAAGAGTGGTACATACAAATGCTGAAAAGCTGCTTATATGCAGGGTGAGGACACGTTTTCCCAACCACACCTGATGTGACCTCACCAGACTCTCCCTCTACTCTTTCCACGACCTGAGTGAGGGATTACATGGGCGGCAAGGACCTTGCCACTAATCCTCTCATCACTGGATCTAATTTATACATTCCTTCACTATGGTTAAAATTATTATATCTGTCTATACATACAGCTTCCACAATCCTACGTTTCTTATAGTTACTACATTTGTACAATATTTGGCTAGAATTCCAGTCGATTCTATGGTCGTTTTCCGAAGAGTGAACATACACTGCGTTATTTATGTTGCCTATCTTAGAAGCATACTTGTGTTCCTTAATGCGAGTGTCCAAATCCCTTCCAGTTTCACCACTATAAACCAAATCACAGTCTCTACATGGAATTTTGTATACCCCTGCAGTTTTGTTACTAATGGGTTTATTCTTTACCAGCATTGATCTTAAGGTGGAAGTATATCTAAATGCAATGTTTACATCCAAATCATGACTCACAGACTTCACGAAGCTAAGATCTGACACATACGGAACCGTGATGTATGGCTTATTTTGCTGACTTTGTGATGTTGGTCTAGGAACAAAAAAGGCTTTTCTGGCTTTAAAATACGCTTGCCTTATAAACCAACTGGCCAGGTTGTGTTAGGAAGAATACTGCCACCGTATTCCCTGCGTGTCGTAAAAGGCGACTAAAAGGGGCGGGGTGAGGGGACTAGGGACCCCCTCCTCTGTTTTTTTAGTTCCTAAAAAGAGACAGGCCAGAGAAAGGGATGGGGGATGGAGTTATCCCCGTACCCTGAAGATTGGGTCTATGAATGTGCGTGGATGTAGTACGATTGAGGCTGAAAGGGAGGAGATTGGGAGAATGTTTGTGAGAAGAAAGTTGGATGTGTTAGCTTTGAGTGAAACGAAGATGAAAGGGAAGGGGGAATCTATGTTTGGAAGTGTGAATGGAAGATTGTCAGGTGTTGATAGAGGAAGGGCAAGAGAAGGTGTGGCCTTGTTAGTGAGTCCGGAAGTACAGCAATGTGTGATTGAATGGAAGGAGGTGTCATCGAGACTGATGTGGGTGAAAGCGAAATTTGAACGTGAGTTGTGGGTGTTTGTGAGTGCATATGGGCCTGGTAGTGAATGGGATGAACAAGAGAGGGAGTCTTTCTAGAATGATGTTGATGAGTATCTGCAGAGTTTTGGAGCGAATGTGAATGTGGTAATGAAAGGAGATCTGAATGCTAGAGTGGGAAATGTAGCAGTTGAAGGCGTAGTTGGTATGCATGGTGTGCCTGGAAGAAATGAAAATGGGGAACGAATGATAGCGATGTGTGTTGACCGAGAGATGGTGATTGGGAATACGCTGTTTGAGAAGAAAGATATTTATAAGTATACATGGGTGAGACAGTAGGTTGGAAGGGTTGTTGATAGAGCTTTGATGGACTATGTGGTTGTGTCTAGGAATGTAATAGGAAGATTGTTGGATGTGAGAGTTCTGAGAGGGGAGGGTGGAGGTATGTCTGACCACTACCTGGTGGAGGGAAAGTTAAGAGTAGGTAAGAGATAGGTGAGAGCTAGGAGGGTTAGGTGTGGGAGGGAGGTTTTGAAAGTGAGTGAGTTGGATAAAAGAGAGAAAAGGATAGAGTATCAAGAGAAATTGAAAGATGAGTGGAACGCAGTGAAAGATCGGGAAAATGGCAGCGTGGAGGAGGAATGGCAGTTGTTTAAGAGCGCTGTGGTGGGGCATGCAGAAGAGGTGTGTGGTGTAAGACGTGTGGGTGGTGGTGTAAGAAAAGGAAGTGAATGGTGATGCAAGGAAGTAAGTATGGCTGTGGCTGAGAAGAGACGTGCATATGAAGTGTGGCTGCAGAGGAAGGATGAGATGTCATATGAAAGGTATAAGGAAAAGAGGAATAGAGCGAGAAGGGCTGTGCATGATGCTAAAGTGGCAGCAGATGAGAGGTGGGGTAGGCGGCTGACAGAGAATTTTCAACAGAATAAGAAAATGTTTTGGAAGGAGGTGAAAAGGGTGCGAAAGGGAGAGTCTGGGAAGGAAGAACGGGTAAAAGCAGAGGATGGAAGGATGTTAATTGAGATGGATGCAGTAAGGAAGAGATGGGCAGAGTATTTTGAAAGATTGTTAAATATAGAGGAGGAAAGGGTGGCTGAGATTGTGGCTGATGGAAGGGTGCAAGGAATAAATGTGTTGGGAGAGTTGAATGATTCTTTGATCACGAAGGAGGAAGTGGAGAAGGCAGTAAAGGAGATGAAAACAGGGAAAGCTGCAGGTATGGATGGGTGTGCTGTGGAATGCCTGAAGGGTGGTGGAGTGACTATTGTTGACTGGTTAGTAAGATTGTTGAATGTGTGATTTGAGAAAGGTATGGTGCCAATTGACTGGGCAAGTGCTTGTGTGGTCCCGTTGTATAAAGGCAAGGGTGATAAGTATGAATGTACTAGCTTTAGCGGTATAAGTCTGTTGAGTGTTGTAGGTAAGGTGTATGGTAGAGTGTTAATTATGAGAGTTAGAGAGGGTACAGAGGGAGTGATTGGTGATGAGCAGTGTCGCTTTAGGAGAGGGAAGGGATGCGTTGATCAGGTCTTTGCTGTGAGACAAGTGTGTGAAAAGTATTTAGCAAAAGGCAAGGATGTGTTTTGGGCATTTATGGATTTAGGTAAGCGTATGATAGAATTGATAGGGAGTCTTTGTGGACTGTTTTAAGATTGTATGGACTTGATGGTAGGTTACTAAAAGGGGCGAAAAGTTTTTATGTAAATAGTAGAGCGTGTGTAAGAGTGGGAATAGCTGTGAGTGATTGGTTTCCCGTGAGAGTGGGGCTGCGACAGGGATGTGTGATGTCGCCTTGGTTGTTTAATATTTACATGGATGGTGTTGTAAGGGAGGTGAATGCAAGAGTTTTAGGTGGTCTGAGTCTGGTAAATGTTGATGGTGGAGAGTGGAATCTGAAGCAGCTGCTGTTTGCAGATCATACTGCACTGGTGACTGATTCGGAGGAGAGATTGAGACAGTTGGTAGAGGAGTTTGGAAGGGTGTGTGAAAGGAGGAAATTGAAAGTAAATGAGAAGAGTAAAGTGATGAAGTGTACGAGGTTGATAGATGGTAGGGGGATGAATATAGTTTTGAATGGTGAGTTGCTTGAGGAGGTAGATTGTTTTAAATATTTAGGGTCACATGTTGCTGTGGATGGAAGAATAGATGCAGTAGTGAAGTTTAGAATAAATGAAGTAGGAAAGGTGCTGGGAGGAATGAAGAAAGTGTTTAAATGTCGTTCACTTAGAATGGATGTAAAGAGAAGGCTGTATGAGGGTGTTGTGGTACCGACTGCATTATATGGGTCTGAAACATGGAATATGGGTGTAGCAGAGAGGAAAAGTTTGAATGTAATGGAGATGAGGTGTCTGAGGAGTATGTGTGGAGTGACGCATATGGATCGGGTGCGAAATGATGAAGTGCGAAGGAGAACTGGAGTTGTTTGGGAGATGGCTGGTAGAGTTGAGCAGTGGGTGTTGCAATGGTTTGGGCATATGGAGAGAATGGATAATGAGCGATTGGTGAAAAAGATAACTAGATCTGATGTGAGAGGTGTAAGGCTGAGAGGAAGACCACGAATAGGATGGATGGACAGTGTGAAGAGAGCGCTGGATGCGAGAGGGATGTTTGTTCAGCAAGGAAGAGTGGCTGTACGTGACAGAAATAAATGGAGAGAAATTGTGAATAAGTGATGACGCCTCCCTGAGGGGATATTGTCCCGCATTTGGTCTGATCAGCTAGTCAGGTCAGGTGCGGGTAAGGGGATGGGTCTGTTATGATGTGGCAGGGGTAAACCAGTTCTGCTGTCAGGCCCTGCTGCGGATGTCACTGATTGCATTGCGCAGCTGACCCTTGTGCGTTGTGGTGCGGTGAGGATCTGTCCGTTCTCCCCTTTGGGGCTAAGATGCGAATAAATGTATTTGAATGGATGAGTAAATGGAGAGTGTGTCGTCCTGTCTCAGCTACCTCCCTTTCCTTGGGGGAAGCAGCCTAGGTATATAGATAGATAGATAGAAAAATATTTTCCATATCTTGGCATTTTCCGTATCCAGATGTTGGGGACTACTAATTCTGAGTGCTATAAGGAACATAGAAGAAATAACTGACATTTTAGTGGAACAGTGGTGATACGAATAATAATGTATATACAAATTCCACTGGGTTGGTTTCCTGTATACAGAAAAGCTAGTGTCCCAAGTTCATCTCTGTACACAATTACATCTAAAAAGGGAAGGGAACCATTATTTTCCCATTCAACTTTAAATTTAATTGAGGGAACTAGTGCATTTAGTTTCGTAAGAAAATCGTCAAAGTTAGCATATATGTCTGGCCAAAAAGAAAACACATCAATATACCTATACCATATTAAATTTTGAGGAGATATGGTGGTAAGAAGGTTGGATTCAAAATATTCCATGTACAGGTTACTAAGAATTGGAGAGAGGGGCGAACCCATACCCATACCAAACTTTTGCATGAAAAACTGATCACCAAAAGAAAATGCATTACACTGCACACACAGGCTGATAAGTTGGAGAAAGACATCATGGGCATGCCGAGATCAATGTTACAATTAGGTAATTTTTCTTCCAAGAAACTAATTACATCTTCAATAGGGACTTTAGTAAAAGGCGAATCTACATCAAAACTGACCAACCTGCCACTGGAGAAACTGAGAGACTTAATCTTATCAATAAAATCAGTAGAGTTTTGGACATAGGATTTAGAGAATGTGCCAAGCAATGGTGCTAATTTGTTCGCTAGAAATTTTGAAAGTTTGTAAGCGAATGAGCAACACTGTGAGATGATAGGACGAAGGGGAATCTGTGGTTTATGAGTCTTTGGTAATCCATAAATGAAAGATAATTTTGGATTAATTTGAATGAACTTACTTGCATCAATGTTTGGCGCATCCTTTAAAAGGCTTTTGTCTTTCTTATTAACCCGCCCCGTCCCGTCGACGTATGGGTACGTCGCAACGATTTGCATTTGCCAGTCCCGGCGACATACCGGTACGTCATGCAATTGCAATGTGCATAATTTCGACAATTTTCAAATTTTGCGCTTGATTTGTGGTACGTACCCTCGCATGACCTTCCCCTACCTGCCAACAGGTGGGGACACTCGGTGACCCCACGTGACCCGCGCTAGCCCACCACTCATCCACTCACCTGGTAGCAATGGTCCTGCTCAGACATGGCTAGGAGAGGTCTCTCAGACAGCGAAATTCAAGTCGCCCTGGACACCTTTACAGGCGACAGTGATTCCCCGCTGGACGACGAGGATATGGACAAGGATTATGTGCAGCCAGAGGAGGAAGAAACCACCAGCAGTGACGAGGAAGTTCCGTCTCCGAGGAAGCGGCAGTACGTGACTTACCGTGCTGCTAGAGAGGCGCAGTAGGCAAAGAAGGCACGTGCAACATCCTATCCCTATCCCCAACGTGATTTGGAACCAGAATTCGAGGACGAGGACGAGGACGATGACGGAGCTGTGGGACGTGCTGCCACGTGGTATGGACGTGAGGTGATAACTCATCGTGGCCCAGAGTGCACACCACGTCATATGAGCAGGTAAGGGCCTAGCATTTTGTCTGGGGAGTTAGGAAGTCAAGTGGAGGGAATGGGGAGTGAAAGGGAAAGTCCAGGAGGATTAGGGAAAGTGAGAGTGACGTGAGTGAGTCATTGCTCTCCCTACGTAGTGTGAGGCGGCGTAGTGGATCACGTGGGCTAGTGCGGGTGTGTTTATTATCACGTGGGGTTGTGAGGGAGGGGGAAGGTGGGGAGGAACCACTCCCAAGCACGTCTTATGCTCCCCAATATCCCCTAACACGTGGTCGAGCTAGGGTGCATGAGAAAGCACGTGGTGTTGTCATGGAGGGGGAAGGTGGGGAGGAACCACTCCCCAGCACGTCTTCTGCTCCCCAATATTCCCCTATTTCATCCCCATAGCCCCCTAATGTTCCTCAAGGCCGTAAGGGTAAGGGAAAGGGAAAGGGTAAAGGCAGAGGGAAGAGGAGTGACAGTGGGGAAGCCCTCCGCACTCCTTCTCCCCCACCTCCCCAACCAGGATCTCCTCCCCACCCAGACGAAGGCGGTGATGGGGATGATGGGGACGAGGGATTTGTGTCGTGGAATTGGGAGGATGGGAGTGATTTTTCTCCCCTCATTCACCCCTTCACTGAGCAGGGGCGATCTGGCTGCATTGCTCCAGGAATTCACCATAATTCCACCAGGCTGGATTTTTTCCACCTGTTTTTCAGTGAGGCATTTGTGGAGCAGATTGTATACCAAACTAACCTGTTTACAAGTGCCCAGCGCCTAGAGAGTGAAAGATTGGGAACAAGGAGTAGGCATTCTATCATCTATGATTACCCTGTCTCCCTTCCAGAAATGTTCTTATTTTTTGCCCTGGTCCTTTTGATGGGTATTATACGAAAGAATAGAATTCCTGCTTACTGGACTAGGGACCCTGTTATGTTTACCCCAATATTTGGTCAAGTGATGAGCCGTAATCGGTTTCAACAAATTCTAAGTCGCCTCCATTTCTATGATGCTCATGATCCTGCAAATGCAAACAACACTGATAAAATGAGGCGAATTAGGTTGATCTTTGATCACCTCAGGCAAACCTTTCATTCCTCATTCTATCCCTATAGAGACCTCGTCATAGACGAGAGTCTCGTGTTGTGGAGAGGCAATATTTCATTTAGGCAGTACGTACCCAGCAAAAGGCACCGTTTTGGGTTCAAGATCTTTGTTATGTGTGACTGTAAGACTGGATACGTGAAAGACATAGTCTTGTACACCGGTGCACAGACAGACATAATAGAAGATCGAAGTATTGGACTGTCGGGAGCAGTGGTAAAGACGATGATAGAAGACTACCTTCATCGTGGTCACGTTCTCTACCTGGACAATTGGTACACTAGCCCTCTTCTCGCTCGTTATCTTCACACGCATGAAACGGGAGTCTGTGGAACCGTGAAGGTGAACCGGCGTCACATGGCCAAGGTAGGGCGGAAACTTGCAAGGAATGAGGTTGTCTTCTTCAAAGCCAACAACATCCTTGCAACTGTGTGGAACCACAACAGAGAAGTAAGCCTCTTGTCCACAGTTCACCGCCCCTTGATGCACCGTACTGATTTCGTAGATTACCGTAGCGAGAACAGGCGTCGTGTTTGGAAACCTGAGTGTGTCATGGATTATAATATAAACATGCGCCTCATAGACCAGTCAGACTCCATGATATCGACGGTAGAGTGTGCCAGGACCATGATGAAGTGGTATAAGAAACTGTTCTTTCACTTGCTAGATATCACTGCTCTGAATTGCCACCACCTTCACGCCATGACAACAGGAGTTCAGGAAACATTTGAAGGGTTTGTGAGGGAGCTCACAAGAGAAATCTTTGCACGGCATGCTGTTGAAAGGCCCCACCATCGCACCCGCACTGCCCCTATTGCACAAACTCCCCTGAGAATATCCGGCCGCCATTTCCCCACTCCTATCCCTCCCCAGCCCAACAGACCTAGGCCCCAACACAGGTGTCACGTGTGCAGTAATTCCCAGGTGAGACTCACGACACAGAGGAAGGACACCCGCTATGAGTGCGTGCAGTGTGACGTGGGTCTCTGTATTCACCCATGTTTCAGTGAATATCACACGTTGATGCAATTCTAATATGGTGTGAATGCGACAGGATGCTGAAATTATGATGTAAATGCGACAGACAGACGCTCAGTGAAATTATCAGTCATGTTGATCTCCAAATATTAGTATAAAGTGCATACGGGTGTAACATAAGTGCAAAAATTGTAAGTGTATAAATATGCCCTAAGTGGAAACTTAAATAGCGAGGGTTTTATGATGCGATATTCTGTCGCTCAGTGCAATAAATACGGCCCGTAATTATATAATTATTATTATTGCAAATGCTTATGGGTATAAGAACATAAGAAGAGGGGATAACTGCAGTAGGCCGGTTGGCCCATGCTAGGCAGCTCCTAGAAGAGTAACTGAACTACTAGAATGAGATAAGGATAGCAAAGAAGAAGGCTCTCCCCCGCCCTCCAAACCCTCCAGCCGAAGCCGGCAGGAAAAAGTCAGAAAGAACACCACGCCGTATAGAAAAACTGGCGTGGACATTTTACAGGAAAGTGTGAAAGGAGAATAGAGACTATCATAGTGTAACCTGAAAGGAAAATTTATTTTTGAATTAGTATTGGTTATAATATCCTCTTTATTCTATATCCACCCCTTATTTGTCATATGCTTATCTAGCCTATGCTTGAAACTCTCAATGGAAGAGGCAGCAACTACTTTACTAGGTAGCTTATTCCATTCGTCTACTACTCTATTACCGAACCAATTTCTACCGATTTCCTTTCTGAAACGGAATTTTTCTAGTTTGAAACCATTATTTCTAGTTCTATCCTGTACGCTCACTTTAAGTACCTTGCTAATATCTCCCTTATTTATACCATTCATCCACTTAAAAACCTCAATTAAGTCTCCCCTTACTCTACGCCTCTCTAGCGAATGCAGACTTAGTCTTTTCAGTCTGTCTTCATATGACAGGTTCCGGACGTCATGTATAATTTTAGTCATTCTTCTCTGTACATTTTCTAACGAATTAATATCCATTCTATAGTAAGGACACCAAAATTGTACTGCGTAGTCTAAATGTGGCCTTACTAATGCTAGATAAAGTTTCAGTATTACTTTAGATGATCTATTGCTCACGCTTCTCGAGATAAATCCTAGGACCCTATTTGCTTTATTTCTCGCATTAATACACTGTTGCCTTGGTTTAAGGTCGTTACTAATCATAACTCCTAGATCTCTCTCGCATTCAGATTTGCTAATTTCTTTGTTATCTAAGCTGTATTTAGTATCTCCAATGGTCTTGCCTACGTTAAGTACTTTACATTTTTCAACGTTAAATTCCATTTGCCAAGTTTTAGACCATTTGGACAATGTATCGAGGTCTTTTTGTAAGTTATGGCAATCGTCAGTCGAGTTAATGATATGCCCTATTTTTGTATCGTCGGCAAATTTGCTGATTCTGCTATTGACTCCTAAGTCTAGATCATTTATATATATGATAAATAATAAGGGACCGAGTACTGAACCCTGTGGTACACCGCTAGTTACTAATCCCCAGTCCGACTTAGTTCCATTTATTAATACTCTCTGCTTTCGTCCTTTCAGCCAGGATTCTATCCATTTTAAGATATCGCCGTCTATACCGTGTGCTCGAACCTTTCTAACTAACCTTTCGTGTGGGACTCTATCAAAAGCTTTACTAAAGTCCAGATAAATAACATCGTACGCTTTATCGTTATCTACAGCCTCATAGACCTCCGAGTAGAATGACAACAAATTTGTGAGGCAGGATCGTCCTTGCCTGAATCCGTGCTGACTTTCGTTTATAAGATTAAATCTTTCTAAGTGTTCTCTAATCCTATTTGTCAAAATTGACTCTAACATTTTTCCTACTATTGACGTTAGACTTATCGGACGATAATTCGACGCAGCTGATTTATCACCCTTTTTAAAGATGGGCACTACGTTTGCGGTTTTCCACGCCTCTGGAACTTCTCCTGAACTTAAAGAGTCATTAAATAACGTTAAAAGTGGCTGACATAATTCTTCTTTAGTTTCCTTTATAATTTTTGCATATATATCGTCCGGACCTGGCGATTTTTGAGGTTTTAACTTGTTAATTTCTTTCAATACGTCCTCCTTACTAATGGTTATTTTACTAAGAATATTTTCCGTATTCTCATGGTAAATATTTGCTGCTTGAGGGACCAGGCTTAGATTTTCCTTGGTGAATACTGATATGAAATAATTATTTAGGATGGAGCACATTTCTTTATCTTCACTGGTAATGTCACCTGATTCTGTTCTGAGTGGTCCTATCCTATCTTTATTTTTCGTTCGGTACATTTGATAAAAACCCTTGGGGTTTACTTTTGATTCACTTGCAACCTTAATTTCATAACTTCTCTTTGCTTTTCTTATCTCCCTCTTTACTTCTCTATTTAAAATTGTGTACCGGTTACGTAAGTGATCTTCTCCACGTTTTATTTTTCTATATATTCCTTTCCTTTGGCCTATGAGAGATTTTAATCTGTTGTTTAACCATCTTGGTTCTGAATTGTTGGTTCTAAACGGTTTTGAAGGAATATATCTATCTTGGCCTCCGTATATTATATTTATTAACTCGTTATACTTCTCACTGGTCGAACGTCTGTTTGGTACTGGAGCTGAGTTAATTTCCGTCACCTGGACTACATTCCTATCTACCACCTCCCCCCTCACAGACACCTGACGGACATCCCCACGTGCTTCCTGCGCCTGACCTATGACCTGGGGATCCCCACTAATCTGACATTCCCTCAAATAGCTAATCTCCCTGTGGAATACCGTTCGAAAATAAGCTCTTAAGCCATCGAAATCTCCTAGACGAAAATTAGGAACGGTGGAGGTATTTTCAGTGGAACAGACATCCCAAATAAATTTGAACTTAATTTCTTCATTATCGCTATTACCAAGTCGTCCACCAACCTCTATATCGCTAATGATATTTTCTTTATTAGCTAAAACCAAATCTAGTATATTATTACCTCTGGTGGGCTCCCTGATATACTGATAAAGGAAATTATCCTGTACTACCTCTAGAAATTCCTCTGACTCTGCATCTCCTGTCTGATTTCTCCAATCTATCCTTGGCAGATTAAGGTCCCCAACAATTATTACTAAGCTGGACTGTGATGCTTTCCTAATTTCCTCATAGAGGTATTTTCTATCAGCTCTACTTAATTTTGGAGATCTGTAAATTGCTCCTAAGACTAATTTCTCCCTATTGTTACTAATTTCAACCCAGACACTTTCTGTGTCCCTATTTACTTTAATGTCTGCTTTATTGTAACAGTTTAATGAATCCTTTACATAAATAGCTACCCCTCCCCCCTTTCTTCCCTGACGGTTTGACACAAAAATATTATAGTCTTTTATCTGATATTCTGCTAAAAATTCTCGAGTGTCTGTATTCATCCAAGTTTCACTAATAACGGCAATGTCTATTTTCTCTGTACAAATTAAAGCCCTCAGTTCATCCATTTTATTACGTAAACTCCGGCTGTTTGTGTAGTACACTTTCAGATTATTACGAGTAGTTATGCCTTTACCTTGGCATTTACTGTTATTTATTTTATTACTAACTGGGAAACTCTTTACTAATATAACAATTTTTTGTACTATCGCTTATCGCCCTTCTATCATCGCTTGTTCTATCATCTATCATCGCCTGCTCAATTTGAGGTGCCTGAGTGGATGTATCTACACTAATGGTTGAACTTTTGTTCTTAATTTTGCAAGTATCGATGCATCTATCCAAACATGGTAATAATGATTTCTGACTGTAGTTGCTGCATCTTCCTGTACACCTACTTCTCAATCTCGAAAAAATCCCTCCAACTCCCTATCTATCATTCCAGCTAAAACAGTAACTCCTTGCCTGCTAAGATGAGTCCCATCCCAACTATACAAGGCACTTCGTCCATAAAACCGGTCCCAGCTGTCTATGAAAGGTGTTGCATTATCTTTGCAATACCTTTCAAGGCGGCAATTAAACCCTATTGCCCTACTCAACCATTCCCTTCCAACCCGCCACCTTGGTAAAACACCAAGCACTACAGGGGTTCCTCCCCTCTCCCTAACCTTTTCTAACATCAACTTGTACCTTTTCCACAGTACCTCACTCTTACGGCTACTAATATCATTGCCTCCTACACTGAGGCACACAGTGGGTTTGTCACCACTTTCCTTTACGATATTTGAAATTTTATCTACCACATTAGCCACCTTGGCCCCTGGAAGACACACATGTTTAGCGAGTGGAGTATACATGGCCCTGTTCAGATATCTCACCTGGGAGTCTCGAACAACAACAACATTTTTCTTACCTTTCTTGTTCTGTTTATACTTACCTGTACTGGAAGTTCCTTCACCGTCCTTCTCCTCTACTTCCCTTCACATTCGTCCCGTAGTGCGTCGAATGTATTAGTTGTCTTAATTTCCATTTGCTTTTTAAGAGTGAACTTCGTTGCACCCTTGTTAATTAGTGTCCAACCTTCAGCCTTTTTCTCTTTCTCCTCCAACATCTCCTCCAACAATTCCCTCATCTGTGCCTTCTCCTGCCTGAGAATTTGTACCTCCCGCTTCAGTTCGAGAAGTTCCTCCTTTAATTCAAGGTAGTCCTTTTCAGTACCTGCAGTGGGGACACAGCTCTCTGCCGAGGAAGCCATTACGCACTAGTTCACACAAGGTAGCACACACTATCACGGGTCACTACGGGTCACCACAACACACACACTCACGGATCACTAGCACAGCACTATCGCTGATCACTACAACACACTAACACAACCACTATCACAGATCACTAAAGCACACTAGCACAACACTACCACAGGTCTCTAGCACGTCTGAGCTGACTGGCCTCACGAGTCAAATTATTGTAAGTGCTGAAATATATTCTAAGTCAAATATTCATAGCGTGTGTATAGAGATGCGATATCCTGACGCTCAGTTGAATGAATAAGGCACGTATTAGTGAAAATAAAAGTCAGCAAGTGGTAAAGTGTGTAATATATGTGAAGAATTAGTATATAAGTGTGTGAGTATTATGTTGGTCGAAACATTCATTGCGAGGGTATTTTCATGCGATATTCTCACGCTCATTTGAATAAATAATGCCAGTAAGTATGTACAGTGCAGTATAGGGGTGTAAACGTGTGTAATGTAAGTGGGAAATTATAATTGGAGTGAATAAATAAAGTAGATGATGAAACACGAGTGTTTGAGATCGTGGTTGCTACGTGAATATGCGCTAGCATATCACTAAATGCCTTCGTAATGAATGAAAATAATTGAAAACATTTACAGTGGTGGAGGAAAGGTTCTATGTAAAGGGAAAAATAATTGGAAAGTGATAAAACAATTTGGTATGTTGAAATACGAGTCATAGCGAGTGCGCTTACTAAGCTGATGTGCGCTAGACTTATGCTGCATGTCATCATAATGAATGAAAACATCTGAAGACACTTACAAACAGTTGTAATTGGTAAAATGTCATTGAAACAGAAGTATACAAGTAGAGAAAATGATAGGTTGACTGATACAAGACACTTAGCATATAGCATGTTACGACTCGGACCAAACTCGCTATGCTCGAGCGATGGTACAATGCTTAGTTTTCATATATATGTGTCTGAAATCCATTATATTGTTACTGTTATTGTTTATTAGTTCAAATTCAATAAATATAGAGGTGTTGTGTGTTGTTTCTCCCAGTATTCCTTACCATAGAAAACGTGAGCGCATATCACGTCCATTACAGAACACGACACCTGGCTCGGGGGACCTCACCTGAATGGACCACTTCTAGACTACGGGAACCACTTTCTTTGTGGTTTTCCTTCGTTTCTCAACCTAAGTGGAAGTTTTAGCCAAAAAAAAAATTTTCCAAAAAGGCTCGGGACTGGGGGATGTTGGAGGTGCGGAAAACCTCGGGACGTGACGGGTTAAAGTCTGTGGCTAACCTCTTGAGAGGGGATGACACAAGTTTTTCGTAAGTAGTGGCATCACTCAACAGGTGGTTCATCTTTTCCATATAATCAGGTTTGTCTAAAATGACCACACAATTACTTTTGTCCGCTTTTGTAATAAGAAAAGAATCATTTTTCTGGAGACTTTCAAGGGCTAAACGAAAACGTCGTGGTATGGAGTCATTGGATTCAAAATTTCCTATGAAACTGCTGATTCTTAAACCAGTAAGGCACGGGATATCCAGCTTGCTGTTAAAGGTAGAAGAAACAAAATCAAGTGCTACAGTCTTGCAGTCGGATTCTGTACAGATGTTACTGAAGGACGGTATACGCAACGTGAAGAGAGAAATTGATGAAACATACTACCATCTACAACGTACGTTGCGTTTCCTCAAGCAACAACTGCCACGTGATTTATTTCAAGTAATATGTGAAACAGCTTATATGAAATGTAACAGAGAAACTTATTTCACACGTATCCGACTGCAAGAAAAACTTGTGTAACCAAAGTCCGTGGAGTATGTTTATGTTACCGAATTCCATCTTAAATCTTTCTACGTATGTACTGAGTCGTGTCGAGGAGCAAGTGTTAAATCTAGGTTTGTCCTTTGCCTTGAAAGCAGGAAAGGATGTAGCACTTGACTTTGTTTCTTCTACCTTTAACAGCAAGCTGGATATCCCGTGCCTTACTGGTTTAATAATTAGCTGTTTCATAGGAAATTTTGAATCCAATGACTCCATACCACGACGTTTTCGTTTGGCCCTTGAAAGTCTCAAGAAAAATGATTCTATTCTTATTACAAAAGCGGACAAAAGTAATTGTGTGGTTATTTTAGACAAACCTGATTATGTGGAAAAGATGAACCACCTGTTGAGTGATGCCACTACTTACGAAAAACTTGTGTCATCTCCTCTCAAGAGGTTATCCACAGACTTTAATAAGAAAGTCAAAAGCCTTTTAAAGGATGTGCCAAACATTGATGCAAGTAAGTTCATTCAAATTAATCCAAAATTACCTTACATTTATGGATTACCAAAGACCCATAAACCACAGATTCCACTTCGTCTTATCATCTCACAGTGTTGCTCATTCGCTTACAAACTTTCAAAATTTCTAGCGAACAAATTAGCACCATTGCTTGGCACATTCTCTAAACCCTATGTCCAAAACTCTACTGATTTTATTGATAAGATTAAGTCTCTCAGTTTCTCCAGTGGCAGGTTGGTCTGTTTTGATGTAGATTCGCTTTTTACTAAAGTCCCTGTTGAAGATGTAATTAGTTTCTTGGAAGAAAAATTACCTAATTGTAACATTGATCTCGGCATGCCCATGATGTCTTTCTCCAACTTATTAGCCTGTGTGTGCAGTGTAATGCATTTTCTTTTGGTGATCAGTTTTTCATGCAAAAGTTTGGTATGGGTATGGGTTCGCCCCTCTCTCCAATTCTTAGTAACCTGTACATGGAATATTTTGAATCCAGCCTTCTTACCACCATATCTCCTCAAAATTTAATTTGGTATAGGTATGTTGATGATGCGTTTTCATTTTGGCCAGACGTATATGCTAACTTTGACGATTTTCTTACGAAATTAAATGCACTGGTTCCCTCAATTAAATTTAAAGTTGAATGGGATAATAATGGTTCCCTTCCATTTTTAGATGTATTTGTGCACAGAGATGAACTTGGGACACTTAGCTTTTCTGTATACAGGAAACCAACCCAGTGCAATTTGAATATACATTATTATTCATATCACCACAGTTCCACTAGAATGTCAGTTATTTCTTCTATGTTCCTTAGAGCACTCAGAATTAGTAGTCCCCAACATCTGGATACGGAAAACGCCAAGATATGGAAAATATTTTTAGAGCTAAAATATCCCAGTTGGTTTATAAGGCAAGCGTATTTTAAAGCCAGAAAAGCCTTTTTTGTTCCTAGACCAACATCACAAAGTCAGCAAAATAAGCCATACATCACGGTTCCGTATGTGTCAAATCTTAGCTTGGTGAAGTCTGTGAGTCATGATTTGGATGTGAACATTGCATTTAGATATACTTCCGCCTTAAGATCAATGCTGGTAAAGAATAAACCCATTAGTAACAAAACTGCAGGGGTATACAAAATTCCATGTAGAGACTGTGATTTGGTTTATAGTGGTGAAACTGGAAGGGATTTGGACACTCGCATTAAGGAACACAAGTATGCTTCTAAGATAGGCAACATAAATAACGCAGTGTATGTTCACTCTTCGGAAAACGACCATAGAATCGACTGGAATTCTAGCCAAATATTGTACAAATGTAGTAACTATTAGAAACGTAGGATTGTGGAAGCTGTATGTATAGACAGATATAATAATTTTAACCATAGTGAAGGAATGTATAAATTAGATCCAGTGATGAGAGGATTAGTGGCAAGGTCCTTGCCGCCCATGTAATCCCTCACTCAGGTCGTGGAAAGAGTAGAGGGAGAGTCTGGTGAGGTCACATCAGGTGTGGTTGGGAAAACGTGTCCTCACCCTGCATATAAGCAGCTTCTCAGCATTTGTATGTACCACTCTTGGTCTGTAGATCCACTGAAGAGGGCGTCAGCTATCGCCGAAACTGTTTGGAATACATCCTTTTTCGTCTGCCAGTTTGGGTTTTTGTATCCTATTTCATGGTCACGATAGTGTGACTCTTCAGCCGATATTAATGTGAATCTGGTTTCTCCACCCTTCCATACGGTTGGATGTGGACCCAGATATAAGAACATAAGAAGAGAGGATAACTGCAGTAGGCCGGTTGGCCCATGCTAGGCAGCTCCTAGAAGAGTAACTGAACTACTAGAATGAGATAAGGATAGCTAAGGATAGCAAAGAAGAAGGCTCTCCCCCGCCCTCCAAACCCTCCAGCCGAAGCCGGCGGGAAAAATTCAGAAAGAACACCACGCCGTATAGATAAACTGGCGTGGACATTTTACAGGAAAGTGTGAAAGAAGAATAGAGACTATCATAGTGTAACCTGAAAAGGAAAAATTATGAATTAGTATTGGTTATAAGATTTTCTTTTTTTCTATATCCACCCATTATTAGTCATGCTTATCTAGCCTAAGCTTGAAACTCTCAATGGAAGAGGCAGCAACTACTTTACTAGGTAGCTTATTCCATTCGTCTATTACCCGATTACCAAACCAATTTCTACCTATTTCCTTACTGAAACGGAATTTTTCTAATTTGAAACCATTATTTCTAGTGCTATCCTGTATGCTCACTTTAAGTACCTTGCTAATATCTCCCTTATTTATACCCTTCATCCACTTAAACACCTCAATTAAGTCTCCCCTTACTCTGCGCCTCTCTAGCGAATGCAGACTTAGTCTTTTCAGTCTGTCTTCATATGACAGGTTCCGGACGTCATGTTTCATTTTTGTCATTCTTCTCTGTACATTTTCTAACGAATTAATATCTATTCTATAGTAAGGACACCAATATTGTACTGCGTATTCTAAATGTGGCCTTACTAATGCTAGATAAAGTTTCAGTATTACTTTAGATGATCTATTGCTCACGCTTCTCGAGATAAATCCTAGGACCCTATTTGCTTTATTTCTCGCATTAATACACTGTTGCCTTGGTTTAAGGTCGTTACTAATCATAACTCCTAGATCTCTCTCGCATTCCGATTTGCTAATTTCTTTGTTATCTAAGCTGTATTTAGTATCTCCTTTGGTCTTGCCTACGTTAAGTACTTTATATTTTTCAACGTTAAATTCCATTTGCCAAGTTTTAGACCATTTGGACAATGTATCGAGGTCTTTTTGTAAACTATGGCAATCGTCAGTCGAGTTAAAGATACGCCCTATTTTTGTATCGTCGGCAAATTTGCTGATGCTGCTATTGACTCCTAAGGCTAGATCATTTATATATATAATAAATAATAAGGGACCGAGTACTGAACCCTGTGGTACACCGCTAGTTACTAATCCCCAGTCCGACTTAGTTCCATTTATTAATACTCTCTGCTTTCGCCCTTTCAGCCAGGATTCTATCCATTTTAAGATATCGCCGTCTATACCATGTGCTCGAACCTTTCTAACTAACCTTTCGTGTGGGACCCTATCAAAAGCTTTACTAAAGTCCAGATAAATAACATCATAAGCTTTATCGCTATCCACTGCCTCATAGACCTCCGAGTAGAATGACAACAAGTTTGTGAGGCAGGATCGTCCTTGCCTGAATCCGTGCTGACTTTCGTTTATAAGATTAAATCTTTCTAAGTGTTCTCTAATCTTATTTGCCAAAATTGACTCTAACATTTTTCCTACTATTGACGTTAGACTTATCGGACGATAATTCGACGCAGCTGATTTATCACCCTTTTTAAAGATGGGCACTACATTTGCGGTCTTCCACGCCTCTGGAACTTCTCCTGAACTTAAAGTCATTAAATAATGCTAAAAGTGGCTGACATAATTCTTCTTTGGTTTCTTTTATAATTTTTGCATATATATCGTCCGGACCTGGCGATTTTTGAGGTTTTAACTTAATTTCTTTCAATAAGTCCTCCTTACTAATGGTTATTTTACTAAGAGTATTTTCCGTATTCTCATCGTAAATATTTGCTTCTTGAGGGACCAGGTCTAGATTTTCCTTGGTGAATACTGATATGAAATAATTATTTAGGATGGAGCACATTTCTTTATCTTCACTGGTAATGTCACCTGATTCTGTTCTGAGTGGTCCTATCCTATCTTTATTTTTCGTACGGTACGTTTGATAAAAACCCTTGGGGTTTTCTTTTGATTCACTAGCAACCTTAATTTCATAACTTCTCTTTGCTTTTCTTATCTCCCTCTTTACTTCTCTATTTAAAATCGTGTATCGGTTACGTAAGTGTTCCTCTCCATGTTTTATTTTTCTATATATTCCTTTCCTTTGGCCTATGAGAGATTTTAATCCGTTGTTTGACCATCTTGGTTCTGAATTATTCGTTCTAAACGGTTTTGAAGGGATATATCTATTTTGGCCTTCGTGTATTATATTTATTAACTCGTTATACTTCTCACTGGTCGAACGTCTGTTTGGTACTGGAGCTGAGTTAATTCCCGTTACCTGGACTACATTCCTATCTACCAACTCCCCCCTCACAGACACCTGACGGACATTCCCACGTGTTTCCTGCCCCACACCTATGATCTGGGGTTCCCCACTGACCTGGCATTCCCTCAAGTAGCTAATCTCCCTGTGGAATACCGGTCGAAAATAAGCTCTTAAGCCATCGAAATCTCCTAGACCAAAATTAGGAAGGGTGGAGGTATTTTCAGTGGAACAGACATCCCAAATAAATTTGAACTTAATTACTTCATGATCGCTATTACCAAGTCGTCCACCAACCTCTATATCACTAATGATATTTTCTTTATTGGCTAAAACCAAATCTAGTATATTATTACCTCTGGTGGGCTCCCTGATATACTGATAAAGAAAATTATCTTGTACTACCTCTAGAAATTCCTCTGACTCTGCATCCCCTGTCTGATTTCTCCAATCTTTCCTTGGTAGATTAAGGTCCCCTACAATTATTACTAAGCTGGACTGTGATGCTTTCCTAATTTCCCCTCAAAGGTATTTACTATCGGCTCTACTTAATTTAGGAGATCTGTAAATTGCTCCTAAGACTAATTTCTCCCTATTGTTACTAATTTCGACCCAGACACTTTCTGTGTCCCTATTATTCTGCTTTATTATAACAGTTTAATGAATCCTTTACATAAATAGCTACCCCTCCCCCTTTTCTTCCCTGACGGTTTGACACAAAAATATTATAGTCTTTTATCTGATATTCTGCTAAAATTCTCGAGTGTCTGTATTCATCCAAGTTTCACTAATAACGGAAATGTCTATTTTCTCTGTACAAATTAAAGCCCTCAGTTCATCCATTTTATTACGTAAACTCCGGAAAGGGTGGCTGAGATTGTGGCGAATGGAAGGGTGCAAGGAATAAATGTGTTGGGAGAGTTGAATGATTCTTTGATCACGAAGGAGGAAGTGGAGAAGGCAGTAAAAGAGATGAAAACAGGGAAAGCTGCAGGTATGGATGAGTGTGCTGTGGAATGCCTGAAGGGTGGTGGAGTGACTATTGTTGACTGGTTAGTAAGATTGTTGAATGTGTGCTTTGAGAAAGGTATAGTGCCAATTGACTGGGCAAGTGCTTGTGTGGTAACGTTGTATAAAGGCAAGGGTGATAAGTATGAATGTACTAGCTTTAGGGGCATAAGTCTATTGAGTGTTGTAGGTAAGGTGTATGGTAGAGTGTTAATTATGAGAGTTAGAGAGGGTACAGAATGAGTGATTGATGATGAGCAGTGTGGCTTTAGGACAGGGAGGGGATGCGTTGATCAAGTGTTTGCTGTGAGACAAGTGTGTGAAAAGTATTTAGCGAAAGGCAAGGATGTGTTTTGGGCATTTATGGATTTAGAGAAAGCGTATGATAGAATTGATATGGAGGCTTTGTGGACTGTTTTAAGATTGTATGGACTTGATGGTAGGTTACTAAAAGGGGTGAAAAGTTTTTATGTAAATAGTAGAGCGTGTGTAAGAGTGGGAAATGCTGTGAGTGATTGGTTTCCCGTGAGAGTGGGGCTGCGACAGGGTTGTGTGATGTCGCCTTGGTTGTTTAATATTTACATGGATGGTGTTGTAAGGGAGGTGAGTGCAAGAGTTTTAGGTGGAGGTCTGAGTCTAGTGAATGTTGATGGTGGAGAGTGGAATCTGAAGCAGCTGCTGTTTGCAGATGATACCGCACTGGTGACTGATTCAGAGGAGAAATTGAGACAGTTGGTAGAGGAGTTTGGAAGGGTGTGTGAAAGGAGGAAATTGAAAGTAAATGAGAATAAGAGTAAAGTGATGAAGTGTACGAGGTTGATAGATGGTAGGGGGATGAATATAGTTTTGAATGGTGAGTTGCTTGAGGAGGTAGATTGTTTTAAATATTTAGTGTCACATGTTGCTGTGGATGGAAGAATAGATGCAGAAGTGAAGTTTAGAATAAATGAAGTAGGAAAGGTGCTGGGAGGAATGAAAAAAGTGTTTAAATGTCGTTTGCTTAGAATGGATGTAAAGAGAAGGCTGTATGAGGGTGTTGTGGTGCCGACTGCGTTATATGGGGCTGAAACATGGAATATGGGTGTAGCAGTGGGGAAAAGTTTGAATGTAATGGAGATGAGGTGTCTGAGGAATATGTGTGGAGTGACGCGTATGGATCGGGTGTGAAATGATGAAGTGCGAAGGAGAACTTGAGTTGTTCAGGAGATGGCTGATAGAGTTGAGCAGAGGGTGTTGCAATGGTTTGGGCATATGGAGAGAATGGATAATGAGCGATTGGTGAAAAAGATAACTAGATCTGATGTGAGAGGTGTAAGGCTGAGAGGAAGACCACGAATAGGATGGATGGACAGTGTGAAGAGAACGCTGGATGCGAGAGGGATGTCTGTTGAGCAAGGAAGAGTGGCTGTGCGTGACAGAAATAAATGGAGAGAAATTGTGAATGAATAAGTGATGACGCAGCTCTGAGGGGATATTCTCCCGCATTTTGGTCTGATCAGCTAGTCAGGTCAGGTGCGGGTAAGGGGATGGGTCTGTTATGATGTGGCAGGGGTAAACCAGTTCTGCTGTCGGGCCCTGCTGCGGATGTCACTGATTGCATTGCGCAGTTGACCCTTGTGCGGTGTGGTACGGTGAGGATCTGTCCGTTCTCCCCTTTGGGGCTAAGATGCGAATGAATGTGTTTGAATGGATGAGTAAATGGGGAGTGTGTCGTCCTGTCTCGGCTACCTCCCTTTCCTTGGGGGAAGCAGCCTAGGTATATAGATAGATAGATAGATAGATAGATAGAAACTCCGGCTGTTTGTGTAGTACACTTTCAGATTATTACGAGTAGTTATGCTTTTACGTTGGGATGTACTGTTATTTATTTTATTACTAACTGGGAAACTCTTTACTTTACTAATATAACAATTTTTTGTACTATCGCTTATGGCCCTTCTATCATCGCTTGTTCTATCATCTATCATCGCCTGCTCAATTTGAGGTGCCTGAGTGGATGTATCTACACTAATGGTTGAACTTTTGTTCTTAATTTTGCAAGTATTGATGCATCTATCCAAACATGGTAATAATGATTTCTGAGTGTAGTTGCTGCAACTTCCTGTACACCTACTTCTCAACCTTGAAAAAATCCCTCCAACTCCCTATCTATCATTCCAACTAAAACAGTAACTCCCTGCCTGCTAAGATGAGTCCCATCCCAACTATACAAGGCACTCTGTCCATAAAACCGGTCCCAGCTATCTATGAAAGGTATTGCATTATCTTTGCAATACCTTTCAAGGCGGCAATTAAACCCTATTGCCCTGCTCAACCACTCTCTTCCCACCCGCCATCTGGGTAAAACACCCAGCACTACAGGGGTTCCTCCCCTCTCCCTAACCTTTTCTAACATCACCTTGTACCTTTGCCACAGTACCTCACTCTTACGGCTACTAATATCATTGCCTCCTGCACTGAGGCACACAGTTGGTTTGTCACCACTATCCTTTACGATATTTGAAATTTTTTCTATCACATTAGCCACCCTGGCCCCTGGAAGACACACATGTTTAGCGAGTGGAGTATACATGGCTCTGTTCAGATATCTCACCTGGGAGTCTCCAACAATAGCAATATTTTTCTTACCTTTCTTGTTTAGATTATACTTACCTGTACTGGAAGTTCTCTCACCGTCCTTCTCCTCAACTTCCCTCTCTGCCTTCCCTTCACATTCGTCCCATAGTGCGTCGAAGGCATTAGTGGTCTTAACTTCCGTTTGCTTCTTAAGAGTGAACTTCGTTGCACCCTTGTTAACTAGTCTCCAACCTTCAGCCTTTTTCTCTTTCTCCTCCAACATCTCCAACAATTCCCTCATTTGTGCCTTCTCCTGCCTGAGAATTTGTACCTCCCGCTTCAGTTCGAGAAGTTCCTCCTTTAATTCAAGGTAGTCCTTTTCAATACCTGCAGTGGGGACACAGCTCTCTGCCGAGGAAGCCATTACGCACAAATTCACACAAGGTAGCACAGCACTATCACGGATCACTACGGGTCACCACAACACACTAGCACAACACTTTCACAGATTACTAGCACAGCACTATCGCTGATCACTACAACACACTAACACAGATCACTAAAACACACTAGCACAACACTACCACAGGTCTCTAGCACGTCTGAGCAGACGTGCGTTATTAGCGACTCAACCTCGAATCAGTTGACTGACTGAAAGCAAACAGTGTCATCCATCACATTGATATGTAACAAAATAGGCATTCTGACTGATAGTTGTTAGCATTACAATAACTGTAAAACACCGAAACAATTTTCTCGATCATTATTTGTGAGGGGCTTGAAAAAAGTTTAAGGGGGGCCACGAGGATGTCAAGATCCCCACAAGTAGGGAATGAAATGGAAAAGTTTGAGTAATACTGCACAAGGCTAATGATGATAGCGATAATTATATATATATATATATATGCTCGTCAACTACTCCATTAATCTTCTCATTCCTGACTTTTCTCTTCATATCCCCGATCAAGAACACTCTTTGATTCCTTTCAAATTTTTCCCTGCTCAATTTCGCATTTGCCCGGAATTCGCATTTCACTCTATTTGCCCGATCTTACGTTGGCACATATACACACACAATCACCCCCATTTGTAATCTTACTTTCAATCAAATCCACGCAATCCTTGGGCCAACGGATCCATACTCTCTTATATTCATCTTCTATTTCCTGCACACAACAGTACATACTCCTTCACTTGCCCTGTCATTCTCACCTACGCCTACACATATACCCCATCCATCCTCCCACTTTCTCACACTCTCACATTATGATTTAGTCTCAGTTATTCCACATACATCCACTTTTGCATCCTCAGGTACCTGAACAATCTCTCTCCCTCTCTCTCTTTCGTCTCATCATTTGCATCCCTTACATTCCACGTCACAGTCCGTACAATGTCCTTTGTTCGGTTCTTAGTCATCACCTTTTGGTCATTCTTGATCCGAGGCTTCCTGTTTATATTTTTAGTTGTTATCCGGGGAGGGACAGTGTCTCTCCACAAACCCACTTGATGTCATATGGTTGGTTCCTGTATAATGTTACCATCCAGCACTGCAAAAGATTTCCTGGTTTACAGGAAATCATTTGGATTGTCTCTTAATATAGAGCTACTCTCAAACAAAGGATCGCAACATGAAGTTGGTGGATGATGGGCACCCCCAATATCATATATGTATATCTGTCGTTCTACTTCTCTCTCTCTCTCTCTCTCTCTCTCTCTCTCTCTCTCTCTCTCTCTCTCTCTCTCTCACTCTCTCTCTCTATATATATATTTGTGTGTGTGTGTGTGTGTGTGTGTGTGTGTGTGTGTGTGTGTGTGTATGAAGTTACCATTCTTATTTTTTCACTGGTGACGTCTAGGAGGCTGACTTCTCGATCGGGCCCTTCAGCCTAACAGATAGTCGTTCCAAGGTAATAGACTTCACCTACCCCGTGCTGGTGCAAAGTGATATGATCCTTGGGGTAAGGGGCAGTCCTGAAGTCAATCCCTGGGGATTTTTCCTACCTCTTCAGCCTATGGTGTGGCTCGCTATCGTCATCTCCCTCTTGGCTCTTCCTACTCTAATGTACCTCCTCTCCTACTGCCAACACACCGAGAACCAGGATGGCAAAAGCTGGCCAGAGGATACTTTTACTATGGTCCGAGTGCTGCTTCAACAGGGTAAGTGATTAAACAGTGGCTACTTTATAACTTGTTTTTTGAATTGTTTTAAATCCTGTCTACCTATTTCTAGGGTCTGTTAACTTCTTTCCTGCTACCTAAACACCGAGAACTGGGGTGGAGAAAGCTGGCCAGAAGTGACCTTTAGTATGGCCCGAGTACTACTTCAACATCGTAAGTGAACAAAACAGTGGTAAAAACGTAAGTTGTAGGTAAAATAGACACTGTTAGCTTTTTCCTGGCTATTCCTACATCCTTTATCTCCTCTCCTACTGCTAACACACCAAGAACTAGGTAGAGAAAGCTTGCAGGAGGATACCTTTATTACAGTTCGAATTCTACTCCAACAAGATAGTCCTACAAGTTGTCGAGTGACTACCATATTTCTTTACTACTTTCTCCCTTGGTCATGCACTTCACCTACATTCTCAGTGTGCCAAGCAAAGGGGTGGAGATAAACTGGTATGAGAATTCCAAACTGGCCATGACAGTGCCACGAATCCCGGGAACTTGAACTAAGGGAGAACCTTTATGTTTCCTGTACCAAATGCCATATCTCAGGTTTTTATGTAAGATCACAATAAATACATTGTCAGTTAATCTTGACCATGAGAGGCTGTGCTTGAGAATAATGCATTGAAATGCAACAGTGTTCCCAATATACACGCTAGTATTTTTTGGACAAGCTGTTGCAGGTTACCACTTCCCTTTTACAGTCAGAAAAATTAGTTGGATTTAAAAAAAAAATCCAAGGCTTATAGCCTGCAAAGCTAGCTCAGTTAGAAAGGAAAATTCAAGGGTGCTTCATTTCACGATGTGTGGACACTTTGGATTGCATATATGAGGGACAGAGAGTAAGCCTCTTTAACCCCCTTGTGCAAGATGACGCATTGTGAGTCATAATTCTTTTAATCTGAAGAGTAATCGATGATGGAACATGATGCAACCTCCCTATAAATGGTTGTAGAAATTATTCCTGTGGATGGATTTGAGTCAAATCTGGTTCAGTCAAAGCTGAGAGTAGCCACGTCTAGGAGAAATATATGGCAACACAGGGAGCTTATCGGAGGGGCAAGCGGCCTATATTTAGCTCAGTATCCTCCTGGCAGTCAGGCTCGAAGGGTGTGTGAGTACGCGGCTGGGTGTTTAAACCCGCGTTTCCTACTACCGCACAGTCCATCTCTTATGTGTGTATAGTGATATTGTGTTATATATAATGCAATGTGCTTGTGAAGAACATTTATAAGTGTTTCTTCTATATTTCCAGAGAAAGCCAGATTTGAAAATTCGTAACTGATTTTTACTGTTCCCCTGCAGTTTTACATTACCGGAAAAATGTCTCACAAGGGGTTATCTGAAAAAGAATTTTTGAAATACTTGTTCAGTGGCAGCGAGAGTAAGGAAAGTAGTGATTGAGAAACAGACAGTGAATTTGTTGAGGAGGAGAGAGTGAGAAGCATGAGAGTGAGGAGCAGGAGGGTGAGGAGGAAATCTGACCCGAGGGGTGAGAAGCACAAACCCACGGTCAAGGCCGCAGCGATAAGCACAACAGAGAATAGCAGTAGCACCATTACTACCACCACTCCTTTCACCACTGAACCACTGGTGTAATAACTACTACTTCTGTTACTGCCATCACTCTGATGGCAATTGTCACCTCTGCCATCACTTTGGAAACAGCCACCATCTCTGCCATCAATCCTTTCACCCCCGACACCATTGCCATCACTGCCACCAGTCCTGCCATCATTGGTGTCAGGCCTGCCACCACTGAAACCACCCCGACCATTGAGACTGAGCCGTATTATCGCCACCTATCTTGCACCCCCCCCCCCACAGCAAACTCTGATCTCTTTCCCCCAGACTCACCCTACATTCTCACCACATTTCAACCCACCTGCATCTCACCATAAATTCAAGATATTTCCATATCATCTTCCCCAGCTAAATCTGGAAAGTCAGTGTTCCCTTCAAACTTCATTCCCCCTGAATATAAGCAAGCATCAGCAGCAGCAGCACCACAACCATCTCCTCCACAACCATCATCACCACCACCATCACCACCACAACCATCTTCATCACAACCATCACCACCACAACCATCACCACCACAACCATCTTCACAACCATCACCACAACCATCTCCATCACCATGATCATCTGAACCTTCTTCCGCCCACCTATCATCAACACAATCATCATCACCATCTCCCTTCCCACCACAAAGACGAGGGTGGCATGGGCCTATGCGAGGTAGTGATGGACGGCCGAGAGGTAGTCATCTGTCTCGGGGTTGTGTGCGCCACATATGTACACAGCCAAACATTTCCCCAGGTGGTGATCATCAGGAGGATGCTTGGAGTTCTGGGTCATTTACACCCAATGCTGGCCCCTTCATTGAAACCCCAGGTTTGAGAGTGACAGCATGAGCAACTCCACTCCAATACTTTCAACTTTTTTTTTTACCAGGAAGTTGCTAACCTACCTAACGGTCAAAACAAATATGCCACATTTCTGGGGACTACACTAGATGTTTGGTACCTCTGCAACGAAGAGGAAATGGCTCGGTTCCTTGGATTATACTTTCTTATAGGGATTTGACGTTCATCAAAGGTTCACAAATACCCCACATTTCGGTGAACTATGAGTGGAAAGTGCTTCAGGGCCATCCTGAAGCTCTTTCATGCTTTCAGTAATCTCGCCATACCCGAGGGCAATCAGGACTGGCTGATAAGGATTCGCACAAAGATAGAGTATCTCCTTCAGAGGTTCAGAGAGGTTTACATCTTGGGTGAACACCTAAGCCTGGATAAGGGATCTCTGGGTTGGAAGGTGCAGTTCTCCTTCCATGTATATAACCCTATGAAGCCCCAAAATTATGCCATAAGATTATACACCTTGGCTGAGGCAAGGAGTGGTTACTTTTGGAATTTGGGAGCATACACAGGGGAGAAGAAGTCTCTAGGGAACACAGTGTGGGGCCTCGTTAACCTTTGAAGGGCAAAGGCTACAAGTTATACATGGACAATTATTACAACTCTGTATCACTGTGGGAATGCCTCTTTGCATAGGGAGTGTACGTGTGTGGCACAGTACGACTGGCAAGGGGAGCATTGAGGGAGCTGCAGGACATCAGCAGTGCTAAATGCCTTTCTGATGATGGAGTGGAAGCTAGACACAAGGGCAATGAAATGGTGTTGTTGTGGAAGGACAAACATGTCATAAGTATGGTGTCCACCTTCCACAGCGACACCACCATCCCTAAGCAGGTGCATGGGAAGGTCAAGGGTCCAGACGGGAGATTCCACCACGTTTTGAAAACAGTGAACAAACCCGTCATGTGGAGGACTATAATAGGCACATGGGTGGGGTGGATCATTTCGATCAGATGATCCAATAGTACCTCGCCCAAAGGAGGACAGTCAAGTGGACCAAGAAAATGACCTTTTATTTTATCTACATGGTCCTATTCAATGCCTACACCCTCTAAAAGAAGAACACCAACAGATCTATGACTCTCCTGGAATTCCAAAAGCACATATCCCACAAACTCCCAACATTCCAGGTGGAGGAGTGGCCGGCATCAGGTCATGCCCTTCACAATGCCCCTGACCTTCCCTTGCGACGACAACCACCTGTACCTGCAACAACCTCTGCATCAACTGCAGCCACTGCTCAGCCTGCAACAATTACTCCACCTCCTGCAACAATCACTCCACCTCCTGCAACAATCGCTCCACCTCTTGCAACAATCACTCCACCTCCTGCGGTAGCTGGCCCGTCAGGAGTAACTCCACCAGTTACTGCCATGACTGCTCCACCTCTCGCAGTAGCTGGCCCGTCAGGAATTACTTGGCCAGGTCCTGCCACTGTACCTCCGGCAGGAGGATGGAGGTGAGGAGATGGAGGAGCACTGCCATCCAAGCGCAGTCGATATATGGACGATAGGACACGCTTGGACTCAACTCTGCACCACACCCTGGAGAGAATCCCCGACAGGATAAGGCTGCGGTGTGTGTTGTGCCACTTAAACAAGAGGAGGAATGACTCCAGCTATGTATGTCCTGTTTGCGATGTGCCGCTCTGCACAAGACTGTGCATTCATCAGTATCATACTGATGAAAGCATACAGCAGTAAACACATCACACACACACACACACACACACACACACACACACACACACACACACACACACACACACACACACACACATGCACGCACACTCACGCACAGGAACACAGACAGATACACAAACACACACACACACACACACACACACACACACACACACACACACACACACACACACACACACACAAGCACAGGAACACAGACAGATAGACAAACACATACACACGCACACACACGCGAGCACACACACACACACACACACACACACACACACACACACACTCATGCACAGGAACACAGACAGACAGACAGACAGACAGACAGACACACACACACACACACACACACACACACACACACACACACACGTCACAAATACTCACAAACACACACAGGCTGTGATCGTACCTGTCCTCCTCTCTGCAACTCTATCTCCTCTCAAGAAACACAACAGCACTGCTAGAGGACGTGAGTAACCAGCTTATTTGTCTAGTTTTTATACTATTGTATTGTGAGGTATAAAATGTGTGTTCACTATATATTTCTCATAGGGAGAATGTGGTGCATTTCATTGCTAGTCTCTCATTCATTATACAGTAAAGTATGGTTCGTATAAAAAATCCGAAGAAAGCTTAATCAAGCTGATGATATCTTATGCACACTTTTGTAATGCAAAGCAACCTATGAGTGAAAATAATTGGGGAAAAGTTATGAAAGATGAACATACTACTCAGCCTACATGCCTGAGCATATGTGCTATCACCGCGCGAAAACCGCGCACAACCCATCGTAACCTTTCAAGGTTCATTTTCTCAATAACAATAAGGCTTAAAACACTGTGAATTATGTCATGGGCTTCCTTAACCTTTGGGCTACAAAAGTGGATAGAATTTATATATATGTTTGTTACAGTGTCACTAACAAGATATGAAATAATAAACAAATCAAACATTTTTAGGTGATTTTCGTAGTTTTTTTTTTCTTCAATTTACTCGAAAACTGTTGGACGTGTCAACTTGAAACTTTCACAGATGAAAGATCGTGAAATTCTGCATATAGACATATCTTTTCCAGCTGCGCGTCACGGGAAAAATTTTTCACGGCGATATTGGGAAGTTATGAGAAGCTAGTTTTCACAGAAATAAGGTTTATTCAGGCTTCATTTCCGTACATTTATTCATCTGTTTTATGTTTTTTCTTACCTTATAGTATAAACATCAACAAAGATGATGGAAAGTGATTTATAACAATATAAGCACTTTCTGAGGGTAAATTGGGCCATAGAAATTTTTCCCTTGCTGCACAAGCGGAGCCATCCTGAGCAAGGTTTTAGTTCTGTGCATGGAACTGAAACTTATTGGAAACTTACGGTGCACGAGGGGGTTAAGATATATGATCCTTCCAAGGTAGGTCAGAGGAAAAGATGAGACGAAGGACAGTATGAGAGGATGAAGATAAGTATGTTGCTGAAGTTATGGAAGTGTCATGTGGAAGATAAGTGTCAAGCTAAGAGACTGGGAAAGAAGGAATTAAACTTAACAGGGTTCCTTCTGCCCCAAAAAGAAATAAAAGACAAACCAGAGGCACTATAAATCTGAATGAAAAACTGCAATTCACTATCGAGTCAGTTAAATCCCTAGGAGAGAGGCCTCGATGCTCCCTCTCCACTGCGAGTCAGGAATATTTGATATCATATATTTTGACACTTCCATTTATGTTCTCACATCCTGCCCTATTGCAGGGGAATTGGCAAGGTGGCATAGTGGCCTCACTCTCGGACGTGTTTAACTGTCCTAATGATAGGCGGCAGAGAGAGTTATATGGAGAAAGAAAGAGAGAGGTGAAAAGATTAGTAAGAGAGAGTAAGAAGAGAGTGGATGAGGAATTTGGAAGGAATTTGAGTGTAAAGTGGAGGGACTGTAAGAAAATGTTCTGGAAAGAGGTGAGAAGAGTAAGACAGGGTGGAAGTGAAGTTAGCAGGGGAGTGAAAGATAAAAATGGTAGATTACTAGTGCAGAAGGGAGAAAAAGTGAGCAGATGGAGAGAACACCTTAAGGAATTGTTGAACGTAGAGGATGGAAGTAATGCGAGTATAAGTGGCTGGGGAATGGCTGGGAGAAGGAGGGAGGTGAGAAGACAGGAAGAAATCAGTAGGACAGAAGTTGTGGAAGCAATGAAGAAAGTTAAATCGGGGAAAGCCCCAGGAATTGATGGAGTGTGCGGTGAAATGCTGAAGCATGGGGGAGAGATAGTAGAGGAATGGATGTGGAAGATGTGCAGATTGGCCTGGGAGGAAGGTAGAATTTCGGAGGATTGGAAGTCAGGTATAATTATTCCCTTGTACAAAGGAAAAGGGGAAAAAGAAGTGTGTGGTAATCATAGGGGCATTTGTCTTCTTAGTATAATAGGAAAAGTGTATGGTAGGATACTTATTGACAGAGTTAGAGAAAGAACAGAGAAATTAGTTGGAGAAGAACGGGGAGGCTTTAGGAAGGGAAGAGGTTGTGTAGATCAGATATTCATTCTTAGATCATTAGTGGAAAAGTTTCTAGAGAAGGGAAAGAAGTTGCATGTGGCTTTCATGGATTTAGAGAAAGCATATGACAGGTGGATAGACAAGGATTGTGGAAAGTGTTAAGAATATATGGAGTAGATGGGAAGTTGTTGAATGCTGTGAAGAGTATGTACGATGGTGCGAAGGATGCAGTGCGTGTGGATGGTGAACTAAGTGAATTTTTCTCTTTGATAGTTGGGTTGAAACAGCGATGTGTCATGTCTCCATGGTTGTTCAATCTGTACATGGATGGGGTAATAAAAGTGGTACAAGGTAGGGTAGTGGATGTTGGAGTGGCCCTGGTGAGAGAGGATACTGTTTAGAAACTCCCTGTACTGTTGTTTGCAGATGATACTGTGTTGTTGAGTGAAGACAAAGGGGAGCTGCAAGGCTTGGTGGATGAGTTTGGGAGAGTGTGTAAGAAACGGAATCTAAAGGTGAATGTAGGGTGGAGTAAAGTGATGGTCTTTGAGAGAGGTGAAGTCAGTGAATGTACAGCGAGGTTGGATGGTGAGGAATTGGAAAATGTGAGTACGTTTAAGTACTTGGGTAGTGTGATGAGTAAGGATGGATGTTTGGAGGGTGAAGTGCTTGAAAGGGAACAGCAGGGAAGAAAGGTTGCTGGTTCTTTGAAAGCAGTGATAAGAAACAGGGAAGTGAGCATGGAAATGAAAAAGTTACTACATGACAGTATTGTGATACCAACTCTAACGTACGGAAGTGAAGCTTGGACATTGTTGGAAGGACACAAGTCAAGAGTGAGAGCAGTGGAAATGAGTTATTTAACAGAAGCCTGTGGAGTCACATGGAGAGACAGGCTGATGAATGAGGATATAAAGGAGCGTTGTGGTGTTGATGTGGATGTGATAGGAAGCATTATGAGGAACACACTGAGGTGGTTTGGCCATTTGGAGACGATGGAGGGTGAGAGACTGACGAAGAGAGTGTATGTGAGTGAGGTGGAGAGGGGAAGAGGGAGGAGGAGGCCGAGGATGAGACGGAGGGATGGGGTCGAAAGGTATATGAGAGAGAGGGGTGTGAGTTGGGAGCAGGGCAGTGAAATGGAGGGGGGACAGGGTGACTTGGAGGCGATTTGTTTGTGGCCACCCCAAACGGGATTGAGGCGTCTGGCAATAGAGATAGATAGATTCTGCATAGTATTTCACAACAAATTTGGCCACGTTTGTTAACATTCACTTCTTCAGCCCGTTCAGTATGTCAGTATGTCAGAATCCAAAAGGAAATATCAGTTGTCGCTTTACATCCTTAGTCTTCATCGTGATCTCGCACTTAGAAGCCTTAACCAGTTCAATGGTACACTGTACAAATTAGAACACAGATGTGTCAAAACCTCAATACATCATTGTTGTGGTGACTTGTTATACTATTGTTTTTAGATAAGCACGTTGAGGTCAAGGACTTTTATAATGACGGTGACGATGACATCAATAGTAATAATAATAATAATAATAATAATAATAATAATAGTAATAATAATAATAATAATAATAATAATAATTATTATTATTATTATTATTAATGTAATGCTAACGATGGTAATCATGATTACTGTGATAGTCTATCTATCTATCTATAGCCCGACGCCCTAATCCCGCAAAGGGTGGCCGCAGACAAAACGCCCCCAAGTCGCTCTGTCACCCGCCATTTGACTGCCCTCCCCTCAACTCACCCCCCCTCCCTCATATACCTCTCAACTCCATCCCTCCACCTCATCTTCGGTCTACCTCTCCCTCTCCCTCCCTCCACCTCACCTACATACACCCTCGTAGTCAGTCTTTCATTCTCCATTCTCTTCACATGTCCAAACCACCTCAATGTATTTCTCCTAATCTTCTCAACCACATCCACATCCACCCCACAGCGTTCCTTCACTTGTTTATTCGTCAACCTGTCCCTCCAAGTCACTCCACATGCTCCTCTCAAGTAACTCATTTCCACTGCTCTCACTCTTGACTTGTTCCCCTCTTGCAAGGTCCATGTTTCGCTTCCATATGTCAGGGTAGGGATCACAATACTATCATGCAGTGACTTCTTAACTTCCATACTCACCTCCCTATTTCTCATCACTGCTTTCAGTGTACCAACGACCTTCCTTCCCTGCGGTACCCTTTCACGCACTTCATCCCCCAAAGTTCCATCCTTACTCATCACACTACCCAAGTACTTGAATGCACTCACATTCTCCATATCCTCACCATTCAACCTCATTGCACACTCTGTGACTTCATTCTTCTCAAACACCATAACTTTACTTTTGTTTACATTAACTTTCAGATTCCGACTCCTACACACTGTCCGAAATTCATTCACCAAACCTTGCAACTCCCATTCATCTTCACTCAACAGTACTGTATCATCAGCAAACAGCAACACCGGAAGCTTCCAAATCTCACCCTCATTCATTAGAGCCACCCCCACATCCACTGCCCTACCCTGCACCTCCTTTACAACCCCATCCATGTATATATTAAACAGCCATGGAGACATCACACAACCCTGTTTCAGTCCCACATTGAGATCAAAGAACTCACTCAGCTCAACATCCACTCGCACCGTAACCCTTGCTCCCTCGTACATCCTCTTCACAGCACTCAGCAATTTCCCCTCCACTCCATATATTCTTAATACCTTCCACATACCTTGCCTATCTATTCTGTAATAAGCTTTCTCCAAGTCCATGAAGGCAGCATACACTTTCCTTCCCTTCACTAGATACTTCTCCACTAAACATCTTAGAACAAATATCTGATCTACACACCCTTTTCCCTTCCTAAATCCCCCTTGTTCTTCTCCAACTAGCTTCTCTGTCATATGCCTAACCCTATCAATGAGTATTCTACCATATATTTTACCAGTCACACTAAGTAGGCAAATACCCCTATGGTTACCACATACTTCTCTCTCTCCTTTTCCTTTGTATAAAGGAACAATTAAATCTGATTTCCAGTCGTCCGGAACCCTTCCCTCTTCCCAAGCCAATCTACACAACTTCCATATCCACCCCACAACAATCTCACCCCCATACCTAAACATTTCACCACACACTCCATCAATTCCTGGGGCCTTTCCCAACTTAATATACTTCATCGCTTCCACTACTTCCGCCCTACTGATCTTTTCCTCCCTCCTCTCATCTCTTCTTCTCCCAGCCATTCCCCAACCACTTATACTCTCACTGCTCTCACTCTCCACATTCAACAAATCCTCAAAGTGCTCCTTCCATCTCCTCAGTTTCTCTATCTTCTCCACCAACAATCTATTATTCCTATCTTTCACTCCCCTGCTATTTCCCCTTTCACACTGCCTTACTTTCTTTACCTCCTTCCAAAACAATTTCTTACTCTCCCTCCATTTCACACTCAGATTCCTCCCAAACTCCTCATCCACTTTCTTTTTACTCTCCTTCACCAGTCTCTTAACCTCCCTTCTCCTGCTCACATATACCTCTCTCTTCTCTCTCTCATCTTCTCCCCTACCTCTACTCGCTAACCATTCACTATATGCCTTCTTCTTTTGTTCCACAGCTCGTTTCACCTCATCATTCCACCATGCTGTCCCTTGCACATCCTTGCATCTCCTCCTCACTCCACAAACCGCCTCACACGCTGCACCTATCTCTTCCATGAATATCTTACATACGTTTTCCACCCCTTCCATCTGCTCTAGCTCATACCTTCCCAGTCTTTCTTCCACTATGCTCTTATATTCTGTCATTTTCTCACTATCTTGCAATTTCTCCACTCTTCTCACAGGAGCTGCTTCCTCCTGTCTTCCCCTTCGTCTCCTCAACCACTTTCTTTGCAGCTCTACCTTGGCCATCACTAAGTGATGGTCCGAGACTCCATTCCCCCACCCTCTCCACACTCTTGCATCCAACACTTGTCTTCTCATTCGCTCATCCACACACACGTAGTCTATCATTGCCTTTCGTTCAACAAGTTCACCATCCATCCTCCTCATTACTCTCCATGCATACCGGTGGATCATCTTATGCCGAAAGTAGGTGTTAGCTATTGCCAACCCCTTACAAGCACAGATGTCCACCAAAGCACTTCCATTCCCATCTACTTCAGCTGGCACACCCCACTGACCAACCATTCTATCCACTCGTACATTCCCAACTTTGCCATTCATGTCTCCAATCAACAGCACTCTCTCGCTTCTCTCAAACTTGTCCATACACGCTTCTACACTTGCCCAAAACTCATCTTTCACTCTTGCCACTCGATCCTCTGTCGTGGCATACACACATACAATCGCCCACGCTTGTATACCTACTTTCATCCTCACCCATACAATCCTTGCACCCACTGTTCCATACTCTCTTATATTCTCCTTCCACTTCTTGCTTATCATCAGACATACTCCCTCTCTTGCCCTCTCATTTTCTTTGACTCCCGCACACATACCTATACCATATTCCCATTCTCTCATCCTTTCACCTTCTCATTTAGTTTCAGTCAATCCACATATATAGTAATGGTGGTATTATTGTTGTAATGATGATGGAAATGATTATTATTGCATTGATAATGAAGGTGATGATGTGCGTATAAACAGACAGCTGGATAAGTGGCCGGCGGTGGTGGAGGGGAGTAGGACTGGCTGGGTGGATGTTTGCAGCTGTGGTGGTAGTAAGGAGCTATGCTGGGAACCTGATGTCTGTGTTGGCAGTGCGGCACATCCAGCAGCCATATCAGAGCCTCAGACACGTGCTGGACGACCCTCACGTCACTATGGTCTGGCAGACCAATACCTCCAACGTTCAGTACTACAGGGTGAGCAACTTGCACCTTGTCTCAGTATTTATTTTTAAGTTTTATCTTCACGTGAGCAGTTGCTTGTCTCATTGATTGATTAATTCTATTTATCTCTCTGTCTATCGCCAGACGATGTAATCCCGTCAGGGGTGCACACAAACAATTCGCCTCCATGTCGCCCTGTCCCTAACCATTTCACTGCCCTGCTCCCCGCTCACACCCCCCTCTCTCATGTACAGTTGCGAGCAGATGACTCGAGGCCACCCAGTCCACCAACATGTTGGTGTTTTATCTGGTAACAGTGGTAGCTATCATTTTGACCGAGATCAGTCGGCTGTTCGGACAAAACAAACTCATTGGTAATTTGGCAATGTGCAGTTCTAACAGGTCTCCAATTAATATCATGCAAGTAAACGTATTATATGTCATACACATGGTAGTTATGTTTATAACCATAGTATTACAACATAGGCATCCAAATAGTGGTGTGTTCATTCATGTGTGACACACGGGTATCGGTAGCGATTTATTTGGTTCGACTATTGTCGTGAACCAAACAACCTTTACCAGTTTTCAAGAGATATACTGTAGGGTTCTCAGCTTCCCCGCAACCTAGCATTATTATCACAAAAATGCCGTCAGGCCAGTCATCCCTCACCGTGAACCTCACTTTCGTCGAAGTCTAAATCCAAAGCAGGTGGGAGAGTTAAAGGTTCACACCACAATAGGCAGAACTAGGGGAGGGGTGTGTGGGAGTTATAAGGAGGGTGGTGGGTGAGGAAGGGAGGGACGAGGTGGGACGTCAGATGCGAGGAGGAGGGGGGAGGGGGCAGGCGGTTGGCTGCGGTATTAAACGTATATGAGATTAAAGGTTATAACAAGTTTGCTTTGACATACGCAGCCAATGTTTGTTTAATATTCGAGTGGTAAAGTCGAACGATTACACTCTATAAATATTTATCATCATGAACGGGCCAACTGGTTCCACCTTCATGCCCCTCCCCATACGTGGCGTCACGTGGTGCCTACGTCACAAACCGAGGTGGCGATGGAGCTGTACACTTGGGATACCCGTGTGTCTCACATGAATGAATGCACCACTATTTGGATGCCAGTGTTGTAATACTATGGTTATAAATATATCTACCATGTGTCTATCTATCTATATACCTAGGCTAATTCCCCCAAGGAAAGGAAGGTAGCAGAGACAGGACGACACACTCCTCATTTACTCATCCATTCAAACACATTCATTCGCATCTTAGCCATAAAGGGGAGAACGCTAGATCCTCACCGCACCACAACGCACAAGGGTCAACTGCACAGTGCAATCAGTGACATCCACAGCAGGGCTCGACAGCAGAGCTGGTTTACCCCTGCCACATCATAATAGACCCATTCCCTTACTCGCACCTGACCTGACTAGCTGATCAGACCAAATGCGGGACAATATCCCCTCAGGGAGGCGTCATCATTTATTCATTCACAATTTCTCTTCATTTATTTCTGTCACACACAGCCACTCTTCTTTGTTCAACAGACATCCCTCTCGCATCCAGCACTCTCTTCACACTGTCCATCCATCCTATTCGTGGTCTCCCTCTCAGCCTTACACCTCTCACAGCAGATCTAGTTATCTTTTTCACCAATCGCTCATTATTCATTCCCTCCATATGCCCAAACCATCGCAACACCCTCTGCTCAACTCTACCAGCCATCTCCCGAACAACTCCAGTTCTCCTTCGCACTTCATCATTTCGCACCCGATCCATACGTGTCACTCCACACATACTCCTCAGACACCTCATCTCCATTACATTCAAACTTTTCCTCTCTGCTACACCCATATTCCATGTTTCAGCCCCATATAACGCAGTCGGTACCACAACACCCTCATACAGCCTTCTCTTTACATCCATTCTAAGCGAACGACATCTAAACACTTTTTTCATTCCTCCCAGCACCTTACCTACTTCATTCATTCTAGACTTCACTTCTGCATCTATTCGTCCATCCACAGTAACATGTGACCCTAAATATTTAAAACACTCTACCTCCTTTAGCAACTCACCATTGAAAACTATATTCATCCCCCTACCATCTACCAACCTCGTACACTTCATCACTTTACTCTTATTGTCATTTACTTTCAATTTCCTCCTTTCACACACCCTTCCAAACTCCTAACTGTCTCAATTTCTCCTCTGAATCAGCCACCAGTGCAGTATCATCTGGAAACACCAGCTGCTTCAGATTCCATTCTCCACCATCAGCATTCACCAGACTCAGGCCTCCACCTAAAACTCTTGTAATCACCTCCCTTACAACACCATCCATGTAAATATTAAACAACCAAGGTGACATCACACATCCCTGTCGCAGCCCCACTCTCACGGGAAACCAATCACTCACAGCATTTCCCACTCTTACACACGCTTTACTATTTACATAAAAACTTTTCATCCCTTTTAGTAACCTACCATCAAGTCCATACAATCTTAAAACAGTCCACAAAGCCTCCATATCAGTTCTGTCATACGCTTTCTCTAAATCCATGAATGCCCAAAACACATCCTTGCCTTTCACTATATACTTTTCACACATTTGTCTCACAGTGAACACCTGATCCACGCATCCCCTCCGTGTCCTAAAGCCACACTGCTCATCACCAATCACTCCCTCTGTACCCTCTCTAACTCTCATAATTAACACTCTGCCATACACATTACCTACAAAACTCAACACACTTATACCCCTAAAACTAGTACATTCATACTTATCACCCTTGCCTTTATACAACGGGACCACACAAGCACTTGCCCAGTCAACTGGCACCATACCTTTCACAAAGCACACATTTAACAATCTTACTAACCAGTCATCATTTATCGCTCCACCACCCTTCAGGCATTGCACAGCACACCCATCCATACCTACAGCTTTCCCTGTTTTCATCTCCTTTACTGCCTTCTCCACTTCTTCCTTCGTGATCAAAAAATCATTCAACTCTCCCAACTTATTTATTCCTTGCACCCTTCCATCCACCACAATCTCAGCCACCCTTTCCTCCCCTACATTTAACAATCTTTCAAAATACTCTGCCTATCTCTTCCTTACTGCATCCATCTCAATTAACATCCTTCCATCCTCTGCTTTTACTCACTCTTCCTTTAAAGACTCTCCCTTTTGCACCCTTTTAACCTCCTTCCAGAACATTTTCTAATTCTGTTGAAAATTCTCAGTCATCTGCTGCCACTTTAGCATCATGCACTGCCCTTCTCACCCTATTCCTCTTTTCCTTATACCTCTTATATGACACCTCATCCTTCCTCTGCAGCCACACTTCATATGCACGTCTCTTCTCTGCCACAGCCATACTTACTTCCTCGCACCACCATTCACTTCCTTTTCTTTTCTTACACCACCACCCACACGTCTCATACCACACACCTCTTCTGTAAGCCCCCCCACAGCACTATTAAACAACTGCCATTCCTCCTCCACACTGCCATTTTTCTGATCTTTCACTGCGTTCCACTCATCTTTCAAGTTCTCCTGATACTTTATCATTTTCTCTCTTTTATCCAACTCACTCACTTTCAAAACCTCCCTGCCACACCTAACCCTCCTAGCTCTCACCCATTTCTTACCTACTCTTAACTTTCCCTCCAACAGGTAGTGGTCAGACATACCTCCACCCTCCCCTCTCAGAACTCTCACATCCAACAATCTTCCTATTACATTCCTAGACACAACCACATAGTCCATCAATGCTTTATCAACAACCATTCCACCCTCCTGTCTCACCCACGTATTATAAATATCTTTCTTCTCGAACAGCGTATTTCCAATCACCACCTCTTGCTCAACACACATCCCTATCATTCGATCCCCATTTTCATTTCTTCCAGGCACACCATGCATATCAACTACACCTTCAACTGCTACATTTCCCACTCTAGCATTCAGATCTCCCATCATTACCACGTTCACATTCGCCCCAAAACTCTGCAGACACTCAACATCATTCCAGAAAGACTCCCTCTCTTCTTCATCCCTTTCACTACCAGGCCCATATGCACTCACAGACACCCACAACTCACGTTCAAATTTCGCTTTCACCCACATCAGTCTCGATGAGACCTCCTTCCATTCAGTCACACACTGCTGTACTTCCGGACTCACTAACAAGGCCACACCCTCTCTTGCCCTTACTCTATCAACTCCTGACAATCTTCCATTCACACTTCCAAACATAGACTCACCCTTCCCTTTCATCTTCGTTTTACTCAGAGCTAACACATCCAACTTTCTTCTCACAAACATTCTCCCAATCTTCTCCCTTTTAGCCTTAATCGTACTACATCCACGCACATTCATAGACTCAATCTTCGGGGTACGGGGATAACTCAATCCCCCATCCCATTCTCTGGCCTGTCCCTTTTAGTCGCCTTTTACGACACGCAGGGAATACGGTGGCAGTATTCTTCCTAACAACCTGGCTGCAGAGTAGTAGTACCACCCCATAGTGCGGCCAGATTGTGTCCCCCCCACCACAGCGGGGGGGTGACACCATGTGTACGACATGTTAACCATTATCAATATAATACATTTACTTGCATGATGTTGATTGGAGACCAGTTAGAACTGCACATTGACAATTTATCTCTGGGTTTGTTTCGCCCGAACTGCCGACTGAATCTCGGTCAAGTTCATAGTTACCACTGTTACCAAATAAAACACCAACATGTTGGTGGACTAGGTGGCCTCGAGTCATCTGCTCGCAACTGTACCTCTCCACTACATCCCTCCATCTCATCCTTGGCCTACCCCTTCCTCTCCCCCCCTCCACCTCCCTCACATACACTCTTCTCGTCAGTCTCTCACTCTCCATCCTCTCCACATGGCCAGACCACTTCATTGTGTTTCTCCTAACTTCCTGCTACATCCACATCTATACCACAGCACTCCTCCACATCCTCATTTGTCAGTCTGTCTCTCCATGTGACTCCACATGCTCCTCTCAACTATCTTATTTCCACTGCTCTTTACTCTTGACTTGTGTCCCCCAGCAAGGTCCAAGCTTTACTTCCATACGTTAGAGTTGGTATCACAATACTGTCATGCAATAACTCTTTCACTTCCATGCTTACTACGCTGTTTCTTATATTATCACTGCTTTCCAAGAACCAGCAACCTTTCTTTCTTGTATCCTTCGAAGCACTTCACCCTCTAAACTTCCATCCCAACTCATCACACTGCCCAAGGACTTAAATGCACTCACATTTTCCATTTCCTCCTCATCAAATCAATGTACATTCATTGACTTCATTTCTATCAAAGACCATAACTTTACTCTTCCCTAATTCACCTTTCGATTCCGTTTCTTACATACTCTCCGAAAATCATTCACCAAGCCTTGCAGCTCCCCTTCGTCTTCACTTAACAGCACAGTATCATCTGCAAGCACCAGTACAGGGAGTTTCCACACGCTCCCCTCTCTCATTAAGGCCACTCAGACATCAATTACCCAACCTTGTATCTCTTTTATAATCCCACCCATATACAGACTGAACAACCATATAAACATGACGCATCTCTGTTTCAATCCAACCTTCAAACAGAAAAATTCCCTCAATTCAATAACCACACGCACTACAGCCTTAGCACCCTCATTCATACTCTTCACGGCATTCAGTAACTTCTCATTTACTCCATACATTCTTAGTACTTTCCACAATGCCTTTTTATCCAACCTGACATATGGTTTCTCCAAATCTATGAAGGCTGCATACAAGTTCTTTCCCTTCTTTAGACAGTTTCCCACTAAAGACCTAAGAATGAATATCTGATCTAAACAACCTCTTCCCTTTCTAAACTTGGTCTTCTCCAACTAATTCCGCTGTTGTTTCCCAAATTCTGACAATAAGTTTCCTAAAATATACATTTCCTATTACACTAAGAAGACAGATGCCCCTATGATAACCACACCTTCTTTTTCCCCTTCTCCTTTGAATAGGGAAATAATTATACCTGACTTCCAATCCTCCGGGACTTTACCTTCCTCCCAGGCCAATCTGCACATCTTCCACATCCATCGTACTACAGTACTATCTCTCCCTCATGCGTCAGTATTTCACCACACTCCATCAGTCCCAGGGGCTTTCCCTATTTTGATTTTCTTCATTGCCTCCACAACATCCATCCTATTGATTTCTTCCTCTCTGCCCACATCAGTCCATTCCAAGCCATTCCCCAGCCACTTATACTCACATTACTTTCATTCTCTATGTTCAACAATTCCTTAAAGTGTTCTGTCCATCTGCTCACCTTTTCTTCCTTTTCCACGAATCTACCATTTTTATCTTTCACTTCCAGACTAATTTCTTTAACACTCTAACTCTCTTTACCTTTTACAGAACCTTTTTTTGGGATTCCCCTCCACTTTACACTCAAATTCCTTCCAGATTCCTCATCCACTCTATTTTTACTCTCTTTTACTAATCTTGTCATCTCTTTCTTCCTCACCACATATAACTCTCTCTTCAGTTACCTATAAAAGTAGTAGGAAGCCCGCCTCTTGAAGAAAAAAAAAAAAGTAAAATCACTGTAGGCTCCTCCATGCATCTAGGACTGATGTTATGTACCATCCACCCACATTTGCCTATGGAGGAACCTCTGACGAAGGTCCCCCAGACTTGGACACTGAACCAGCAAGTGACGGACAGTACGGTGAACAAGGCAATCATAATAGTACGGTTGAGTACCACCACACATCAGGAACCCATGAGTTAGACGTGAGTGCCCATTGTGAAGCCAGGCAAGAGCCACCTCCAATCGCTGAGGCATGGAGGGGAAAACTCTCGGCACAACCATTCTCTGAAAAATTTCTTTTATTATGAACACCACCCTCCCACTGTCTGCCAACAAGTACGAATCGTGTACTTTAGGGAAGGTGTCATATCGGAAGTGGGAAGTGATTAGCTTCGTAGGGGGGCGTTGAGAAGAAGCAGATTTAGCTAAAGTATAGGCCCTCTCATTGCCCTCCTCACCAGCATGCGTGGGAACCCAACTGAAGTCCACACGATGGCCAGGGCGGCCGAGGAGATAAAGCCACTAAAAAAAAAAAACACACACACACACAGTGGATAGAATGAATTCAAATACTCCAGTGCAGACGGAGTAGTTCAGGAGTCGCTAACACAAAAATATACAAGGACAGATTAAAACAATTTTGAGGGTACATAATCTCTGGGAGAGTCCATCATTTACCCACTTCGTGTAGCGGTACTCTTTTAGGGTAGCTGTACACTGAGTGGCAAGCCAAATGATTTCCTGTAAACCAGGAAATCATTTACAACTTTACAACGCTGAATGGTAACGTTATAACTAACCAAAACGTGTACCCTATGTGAGAGCAAGTGGGTTGGCGGAGGGTTAGTGCCCCTTCCCAGAAAACAACTAACTAAAAATACGAACAAGAAGCCTCGAACCAGGACTGACCAACAGGTGACGACTAAGAACTGAACAAAGGACTTGGTATGGATTGTGACATGGAATGTAAGGGGTGCAAATGATCAGATGAAGGAGAGATTGTCCAGATGCTTGAGGGTGTGAGAGTGGATGTATGTGGTTTAAATGAATCTGAATGGTAAGGTGAGAGGGTGACAGAATGGGCGTATGGATGGGGTATATGGGTGGGAGTGGGTGAGAATGAGAGGGAAAAGAAGTGTGTACTGTTGTGTGCAGGAGATGGAAGGAGAATATAAGACAGTATGGAGGGTTAGTGCCCCTCCCCGGAAAACAACTAACTAAAAAGACAAACAATAAGCCTCAGACAAGGACTGAACAAAAGATGACGACCAAGGACCGGACAAAGGACATGGTAATCGGAACGTGGAATGTAAGGGGAGCGAATGACGAGTTGAAAGAGAGAGAGACTGTCCAGGTGCTTGAGGGTGCGAAAGTTGATGTATGCGGAATAACTGAAACGAAATGGAGAGGTGAGAGTGTGAGAGATTGTCCAGGTGCTTGAGGGTGCGAAAGTTGATGTATGCGGAATAACTGAAACGAAATGGAGAGGTGAGAGTGTGAGAGAATGGGAGTATGGATGGGGCATATGTGCAGGAGTAGGTCAGAATGAGAGGGCAAAAGAAGGAGTATGTATAGTTGTGAGTAAAAGATGGTAGAAGAGCATAAGAGAGTATGGATCAGTTGGGTCAAGGATTGTGTGGGTAAGATTGAAAATTGGACTACAAATGTGGGCGATTGTGTGAGTGTATGCACCAGCACAAGATCGTGTAAGCAGAGTGAGAGAAGAGTTCTGGATAAATGTGGAAGTGTTCATGGAAAAGTTTGGAAGGAATGAGAGAGTGTTTTTGATCGGTGATATGAATGGTAAAGTAGGGAATGTGAAGGTGGATGGAATAGTTGGTGAGTGGGGTGTGCCTGCTGTGATAGATGAGAATGGCAGTGTGTTAGTGGACATTTGTGCTGGGAGGGGGTTGGTGATAGCCAATACCCTCATCAGGCACAAAATGATTCACAGGCATACATGGCGAGTGATGAGAAGGGTGGGTGGTGAACTGAATGAAAGGAAGGCAATGATTGATTCTGTGTGTGTGGATGAAAGGATACGAAAATGTGTAATGGATGCAAGAGCTTATAGAGGTTGGGGGAGTGGACTTTCTGACCACTACTTGGTGGTGGCCAGAATCAAGGTCCAATTAGGATGGAGAAATAGAAGAAGGGAAGGATGGGAAGAAGGAGTATTTCTAAGGAGAGTGGAAAGGTTACAAGAGGATGAGAAAAAGGCAGAGTATAAGAGAGAAGTGGAGGAACGATTGGGCAAATATGAATTGGAGCAGATGGGGAATGTGGAAGGTGTGTGCAGGATATTTACAGAAGAAATATGTGCAGCATGTGATGTGGTGTGTAGGATGAAGAGAAGACGGAAGCGTGTGCAAGGAACAGTGTGGTGAAATGAAGAGGTGAGACAGGCTGTGGCACAAAAGAAGAAAGCATTCAATGAATGGATGAGAAATAGGGGCGTGGAAGAAGTTGAGAGGCGGAAGAGAGAGTTATATGGAGAAAGAAAGAGAGAGGTGAAAAGATTAGTAAGAGAGAGTAAGAAGAGAGTGGATGAGGAATTTGGAAGGAACTTGAGTGTAAAGTGGAGGGACTGTAAGAAAATGTTTTGGAAAGAGATGAAAAGAGTAAGACAGGGTGGAATTGAAGTTAGCAGGGGAGTGAAAGATAAAAGTGGTAGATTACTAGTGGAGAAGGGAGAAAAAGTGAGCAGAAGGAGAGAACACTTTAAGTAATTGTTGAACATAGAGGATGGAAGTAATGCGAGTATAAGTGGCTGGAGAATGGCTGGGAGAAGGAGGGAGGTGAGAAGACAGGAAGAAATCAGTAGGATAGAAGTTGTGAAAGCAATGAAAAAAGTTAAATTAGGGAAAGCCCCAGGAATTACTGGAGTGTGTGGTGAAATGCTGAAGTATGGGGGAGAGATAGTAGTAGAATGGATGTGGAAAATGTGCAGATTGGCCTGGGAGGAAGGTAGAATTTCGGAGGATTGGAAGTCAGGTATAATTATTCCCTTGTACAAAGGAAAAGGGGAAAAAGAAGTGTGTGGTAATCATAGGGGAATCTGTCTTCTTAGTATGATAGGAAAACTGTATGGTAGGATACTTTTTGACAGAGTTAGAGAAAGAACAGAGGAATTAGTTGGAGAAGAACAGGGAGGCTTTAGGAAGGGAAGAGGTTGTGTAGATTACGAGTAGATATTTATTCTTAGATCTTTAGTAGGAAACGTTTCTAGAGAAGGGAAAGAAGTTGCATGCAGCTTTCATGGATTTGGCGAAAGCATATGACAGGGTGGATAGACAAGGATTGTGGAAAGTATTAAAAATATATTGAGTAGATGGGAGGTTGTTGAATGCTGTGAAGAGTATGTACTATGGTGCTAAGGCTGCAGTGCGTGTGGATGGTGAACTGAGTGAATTTTTCTCTTTGAAGGTTGGGTTGAAACAGCGATGTGTCATGTCTCCATGGTTGTTCAATCTGTACATGTAATAAAAGAGGTACAAGGTAGGGTAGTGGATGTTAGAGTGGCCCTGGTGAGATAGGGTAGCGTTTGGAAACTCCCTGTACTGTTGTTTGCAGATGATACTGTGTTGTTGAGTGAAGACAAAGGAGAGCTGCAAGACTTGGTGGATGAGTTTGGGAGAGTGTGTAAGAAACGGAATATAAAGGTGAATGTAGGGTGGAGTAAAGTGATGGTCTATGAGAGAGGTGAAGTCAGTGAATGTACAGCAAGGTTGGATGGTGAGGAATTGGAAAATGTGAGTACGTTTAAGTACTTGGGTAGTGTGATAAGTAAGGATGGAGGTTTGGAGGGTGAAGTGCTTGAAAGGGTACAGCAGAGAAGAAAGGTTGCTGGTTCCTTGAAAGCAGTGATAAGAAGCAGGGAAGTGAGCAGGGAAGTGAGCATGGAAGTGAAAAAGTTACTACATGACAGTGTTGTGATACCAGCTCTAACGTATGGATGTGAAGCTTGGATGTTGCTGAAAGGACGCAAGGCAAGAGTGAGAGCAATGGAAATGAGTTATTTAACAGGAGCCTGTGGAGTCACATGGAGAGACAGGCTGACAAATGAGGATATAAAGGAGCGTTGTTGCATGTATGTGGATGTGATAGGAAGCGTTAGGAGGAATACACTGAGGTGGTTTGGCCATGTGGAGAGGATGGAGGATGAAAGACTGACGAAGAGAGTGTATGTGAGTGAGATGGAGGGGGGAAGAGGGAGGGGGAGGCCGAGGATGAGATGGAGGGATGGGGTGGAGAGGTATATGAGAGAGGGGGGTGTGAGTTGGGAGCGAGGCAGTGAAATGGCGGGAGACAGGGCGACGTGGAGGCGATTTGTTTGTGGCCACCCGAAACGGGATTGAGGCGTCTGGCAATGGATAGATAGATAGATGGATCAGTTGGCTCAAGATTTGTGTGGGTAAGACCGAAAGTTGGACTACAAATGTGGCCAATTGTGTGTGTGTGTGTGTGTGTGTGTGTGTGTGTGTGTGTGTGTGTGTGTGTGTGTGTGTGTGTGTGTGTGTGTGTGTGTGTGTGTGTGTGTTCTTACCTAATTGTATCTTTACAGGAATGAGTCAAGCTCGTACTGTTCCGTGTCTCAAACCATATTTATCTCACATATCCTTAAATTTGTGAATTGTTTTGGTACACACTATTTCATTCGGTAGTGCATTCCATTGATCAATTGCTCTGTTTGGGAAACTGAATTTCCTTACGTCTTTATCACCTCTCTTCTTATGCAGTTTTTTGCAGTGTCCTCTTGCTGATGCTTCTTCATATATTAAGCAATCATTTATGTCTATTTGCTCCTTCCCTGATATGCACTTATATACCATTATCATGTCACCTCTTTTCCTTCTCTCCTGTAGTGTTGGTAGATTCAGTTTATTTAGTCTTTCTTCGTAGCTTAGATCCCTTAAGCTTGGTATCCATCTTGTAGCGGCCCTTTGAAATTTTTCAATCTTGTCTAAGTGTTTTTTGAGATGAGGACTCCAGACTACTGATGCATATTCCAGGGTTGGTCTAATGAATGATGTTATTATCCTTCTTAGCATGTCATCATTTATGTATGTGAATGCTATTCTCATATTTGCAAGCAGTGTATACATGTTCCGTACCTTCTCGCTGATGTGGTCAGCCGGATATAGTCTGTTATTGATAATCACACCTAGGTCCTTCTCTCTTTCTGATGTGTATAGGGTTTTATTTCCTAACTTATAATCCCAATCAGGTCTTTTTCCACTTTTACCAAACTTGATTACATGACACTTGTCCACATTGAATTCCATTTGCCATGTATTACTCCATTCATGAAGTTTATTTAATTCTTCTTGTAGCTCTTTACAAGAGTCTGTGTTTGTAATTCTCCTTTGTATTTTTGCATCATCTGCAAACATATTCAGATAGCTCTCATTTCCAGTGTTACTGTTTATATCATTTATATACACCAAAATCATGATTGGTGCCAGCACTGAACCCTGTGGTACTCCACTAGTCACTTCTTTCCATGATGAGTAGTTTACTCTTAGCACTGTTCTCATTTCTCTTTTTATGAGAAAATCTTTAATCCAACAAAACAGTTTGCCTCGAATTCTTCCTTGATGGTACAGTTTCCATAAAAGTCTTTGGTGTGGTACTGTGTCAAAAGGTTTCTTGAAATCTAAATAGATACTGTCCACCCATCCTTCTCTTTCCTGTATTGTGTCTGTTACTCTGTCATAGTAGCTCAACAGATTAGTAACACATGATTTTCCTTTTCTGAAACCGAACTGTCTTTCTGTTATCATACTGTTTTCTTCTAGATGATTTACTCAAGCTTTTCTTATAAGCTTTTCTAATACCTTGCTTACAACACTGGTCAATGATACTGGTCGGTAGTTGAGTGGATTTTGTCTATTTCCTTTCTTGAATAAGGGGACAATATTTGCTTTCTTCCAAATATCAGGTAGTTTACCTTGACTCAAGGATTTCTTGAAACTTAAAAATAATGGTTTACTTAACTCCTTTGCACATTCTCGTAGAACGCTACATGAAATTTCGTCAGGACCACTTGCTTTTCCTCTGTCTAATTTACTTAACTCCTCCTGTATTACTTTTTCTGCTATTTGTATATCTGGTAGTATGTATGGACATGCATGTTCCACATAGTCCCTCTCAAAATTTTTTTCTTCTGTAAAAACTAATTGGAAATTCTTATTTAGTGCTTCACAAATATCTTTCTCTTGCGTATAAGTGATTCCCTCGTCCGTAATGGATTTTATTATATCTTTTACTTTGGTTTTGCTTCTGATGCAGCTGTAAAACAGCTTTGGTTGATCACTACTTTTATTTATTATATCCTCCTCAAACTGTTTTTGGGCTTCCCTCCCTATTCTTGTATAATCGTTTCTTGCCTGTTTGTAATTATTATACGCCCTTTCACTATTGTGTCTTCTGTATCTATTCCACAACAAATCTTTCTTTTTATTTTTTACATTCTGTATTGAACCATTTCTGTATTTTCTTATCTGCTTCTTTGTGCTGTGGGATGTACTTCTGGACTCCTAATTCATAAAATTCACAGAATTTTATATACAGCATTTAAATCTTGTCCTCTAAGCTCATTTTCCCAATCAACTTCTAAGAAATACTTCTTTAGGTCTTGATAATTTCCCTTTTTATAGTTTAGGCTCTTTTTATAACATTCACTGCTGTTAAGTATGTCATATGCTATCCTGAAGTTGTAATTTAGTACTGCATGATCGCTTTTGCCGAGTGGAGGGTGATATATTACACTGTCAATATCATTTTCTTGCCTAGTAAATATTAGATCTAGCACTGAAGGTACATCGAGTCCTCTTTTTCTGGTGGTTTCCCTCACATGTTGCGTTAGGAAAAACTCTTGCACGAGATCCAGGAGCTTTTGGTCCCAACAGCTTTCTTGGCTAATTCTATCTAGAGTATTCCAATTTATATTTGTATTAAAATCTCCAGTTAGTATAATTCTTTCCGATTTCTCTTCCATTTTATGTAGTAATGCTCTTAAACTCTGAATTGTACTCTCTGCCAGGTCCTCATATTCGTCTCTTTCCCATGTGTTTGATCTGGGTGGCATGTACAAATTGGCTACAATTACTTTCCCTTCAGATGTGTTGATCTCTACTGCAATCAGATCTACTTGTGATGGTATATCTAGTTTTATTTCATTGACTTTTAGAATTTTCTTAGTTAATATTATAATTCCTCCTCCTCCTTTCTCCATATATTGTATTCCTCAGAGTTTAGTATGTCATTGGATATCCTTAGTGTTATTTTGTTTCAGTTAGGCATATTATTTGTGGTTCATTTTCTCTGACATAATCATTCATCTCAAGTAATTTAGATACCATTCGATCCACATTTGAGTACATCAACTTTATCATCTTGTTTATATACTTGTCATGACATGGTTTTACTACCTTCCTCCTTTTTATTCCATCCTGTTTATGTACCACTTTCGTACCTGCAATCCTATTACTTTATAAAAAAAAAAAAAAATTGTTCTTCTCCTCTTCTGATCTTCCCTCATTTTTTGTTTTTGCTTCCTTCCTCTTCTCTTTCAGTAATTCCAGTTCCTCTTGTGTTAGGCATCTTTTTATCCATACATTTTTGAACTCCTCTTTTTCCATATGATTCTTTGCATTTTTTAGTATCTCCTCCACAGTGTTTACACTCTGGAAAGTCACCTTTAGAGGTCTTGTCTTGCTTTTCTCGTATTTCCCTAACCTTTTGTGTTCCTCTATGTCTTTGCTAGAGACTTCCTCTGATACTTCTTTCAGTAAGCTCATTACATTTGCCATCTCCTTTTTGTCTCTTGTGATCTTGTTTTTTACTTCTTCCTCTTCTACACCAGTGATTACTATAGATTTGTTTATATGTACTGAATCTCTGACTAACTTTGGATTGTTTGTGTGCGTGTGTGTGTGTGTGTGTGTGTGTGTGTGTGTGTGCAACATAAGATCGTGTAAGCAGGGTGAAATAAGAGTTTTGGACAAACGTGAAAGTGTTCTTGGAAATGTTTGAAAGGAACAAGAGAGTCTTTTTGATTGGAGATATGATTGAAAAAGTAGGGAATGTGAATGTGCATGGAGAAGTGGGTGAGTTGGGTGTGACTGCAGAAGTGGATGAGAATGGCAGTGCTCTAGTGGACATTTGTTCCTGGAGGGGGTTGGTGACAGCCAATACCCTCTTCATACACAAAATGATACAGGTATATGTGGCGAGTGATGAGAAGGGTGGAGGGTGAGCTGAATGAACGTAAAGCAATGACTGATTATGTGTGTGTGGATGCTAGAACGAGGAGGTGTGTAATGGATGCAGGAGCATGCAGAGGCTGGGGGAGTGGATGTAATGACCACCTCTTGGTGGTGGTGAAAGTCAAGGTTGAAATGAAGTGGAGACATAGAAGATGGGAAGGACAAAAGGAAGTAGTTCTTACAAGGAGGGTGGAAAGGTTGCAAGGGGATGGGAAATGGGTAGAATGTAAGAGAGAAGCAGAGGAGTGATTGGGTTAATATGATGGGAGCAGATGAGGGACATGGAAGATATGTGCAAGATATTCACAGGAGAAATCTGTTCGGTATGTGAGGTGATGTGTGGGGTGAAGAGAAGACGAAAAAGGGTACAAGGAACAGCATGGTGGAATGAAGAGGTGAGACAGACTGTGACACAAAAGAAGGGAACATATAGTGAGTGGATGAGAAACAGGGGTGTGAAGCAAGTTGAGAGACAGAAGAGTTATATGTAAAGATGAACAGAGACTTGAGAGAGAGTAAGAAGAGAGTGGATGAGGAATTTGGAAGGATTTAGTGTCAAGTGCAGGGAATCTAAGAAAATTTTCTGGAACGAGGTAAAGAGAGTTAGATAGTGTGTTAAAGAAGTTAATCGGGGAGTGAAAGATCAAAATGGTAGATTACTAGTGGAGAAGGAAGAAAAAGTGAGCAGAGTGAGAGCACTATCTATCTATCTATCTATAGCCAGACGCCCTAATCCCGCAAAGGGTGGCTGCAGACAAAACGCCTCCAAGTCACTCTGTCACCCACCATTGGACTACCCTCCCCCCAACTCACTTCCTCTCCCTCATATACCTCTCAGCTCCATCCCTCCACCTCATCTTCGTTCTACCTCTCCCTCTCCCTCCCTCCACCTCACCTACATACACCCTTTTAGTCAGTCTTTCATTCTCCATTCTCTCCACATGTCCAAAGCACCTCAGTGTATTTCTCCTAATCTTCTCAACCACATCTATATCCACCCCACAACGTTCCTTCACTTCTTCATTCGTCAACCTGTCCCTCCATGTCACTCCACATGGTCCTCTCAAGTAACTCATTTCCACTGCTCTCACTCTTCACTTGTACCCCTCTTGCAAGGTCCAACCCTTGCTTCCATACATCAGGGTAGGGATCACAATACTATCATGCAGTGACTTCTTAACTTCAATACTCACCTCACTATTTCTCATCACTGCTTTCAATGAACCAACAACCTTCCTTCCCTGCTGTACCATTTCATGCACTTCATTCCCCAAAGTTCCATCCTTACTCATCACACTACCCAAGTACTTGAATGCACTCACGTTCTCCATATCCTCACCATCCAACCTCACTGTACATTCTGTGCCTTAATTCCTCTCAAACACAATAGCTTTACTCTTGTTTACATTAACTTTCAGATTCCTCTTCCTACACACTGTCCGAAATTCATTCACCAAACCTTGCAACTCCCATTCTTCTTCACTCTACAGTACTGTGTCATATCCACTACCCTACCTTGCACCTCCTTTACAACCCCATCCATGTATATATTAAACAGCCATGGAGACATCACACAACCCTGTTTCAGTCCCACGTTGAGATCAAAGAACTCACTCAGATTACCATCCACTCGCACCGTAGCCCTAGCTCCTTCGTACATACTCTTCACAGCACTCAACAATTTCCCCTCCATTCCATATATTCTTAATACCTTCCACATACCTTGCCTCTCGATTCTGTCATAAGCTTTCTCCAAGTCCATGAAGGCAGCATACACTTTCTTTCCCTTCTCAAGATACTTCTCCACTAAATATCTTGAAATAAATATCTGATCTACACACCCTTGTCCCTTCCTAAATCCCCCGTGTTCTTTTCCAACTAGCTCCTCTGTCACATGCCTAACACTATCAATGAGTATTCTACCATATATTTTTCCAGTCACACTAAGAAGGCAAATACCCCTGTGGTAATCACATACTTCTCTATCCCCTTATCCTTTGTATAAAGGAACAATTATTCCTGATTTCAAGTCCTCTGGAACCCTTCCCTCTTCCCAAGCCAATCGACACAACTTTCATACCCACTCCACAACAATCTCACCCCCATGCCTCAGCATTTCACCACACACTCCATCAGTTCCTGAGGCCTTGCCCATCTTGATCTTCATTGTTTCCACTACTTCCTCCCTACTGATCTCTTCCTCTCTCTTCTCATCTTTTCTTCTCCTAGCCATTCCCCAACCACTTATACTCGCACTGCTCTCACTCTCTACATTCAACAAATCCTCAAAGTGCTCCTTCCATTTCCTCAATTTCACTCTCTTCTCCACCAACAATCTATTATTCCTATCTTTCACTCCTCTGTTGTTTCCCCTGTCACTCTGCCTTACGTTCTTTACCTCCTTCCAAAACAATTTCTTATTCTCCCTCCATTTCACACTCAGATTCCTCCCAAATTCTTCATCCACTTTCTTCTTACTCTCCTTCACCTCTCTCTTCACCTCCCTTCTCCTGCTCACATATACCTCTCTCTTCTCTCTCTCTCATCTTCTCCCCTACCTCTACTCGCTAGCCATTCACTACATACCTTCTTCTTTTGTTCAACAGCTCGTTTCGCCTCATCATTCCACCATGCTGTCCCTTGCACACCCCCTGCATCTCCTCCTCATCCCACAAACCACCTCACACACTGCGCGTATCTCTTCCGTAAATATCTTACATACATCTTCCACTCCATCCATCTGCTCTAACTCATACCTTCCCAATCTTTCTTCCACTATGCTCTTATACTCTGCCATTTTCTGACTATCTTGCAACTTCTCAACTCTTATCACAGGAGCTGTTTCCTCCTGTCTTCCCCTTCGTCTCTTCAACCATTGTCTTTGCAGCTTTACCTTGGCCATCACTAAGTGAAGGTCAGAGATTCCATTCCCCTAACCTTCTCCACACTCTTGCAACCAGCACTTGTCTTCTCATTCGTTCATCCACACACACGTAGTTTATCATTGCCTTTCGTTCAACAGGTTCACCATCCATCCTCCTCATTACTCTCCATGTATACCTGTGGATCACCTTATGCCGATAGTAGGTGTTAGCTATTGCCAACCTCTTACCTGCACAGATGCCCACCAAAGCACTACCATTCCCATCTACTTCAGCTGGCACACCCCATTGACCAAACACTCCATCCAATCGCACATTCCCAACTTTGTCATTCATGTCTCCAATCAAAAGCACTCTCTCGCTTCTCTCAAATTTGTCCATGTAATACATGCTTCTACACTTGTCCAAAGCTCATCTTTCACTCTTGCCACTCGGTCCTCTGTCGGCGCATACACTCACACAATCGCCCACGCTTGTATACCTACTTTCATCTTCACCCATACAATCCGTGCACCCACTGTTCCATACTCTCTTATATTCTCTTTCCTCTTCTTGCTTATTATCAGACATACCCCCTCTCTTGTCCTGTCATTCTCATTAACTCCCGCACATATACCTAAACCATATTCCCATTCTCTCACCCTTTCACCCACCCATTTAGTTTCAGTCAATCCACATATATCCACTCTTGAATCATCAAGCACCTGAACAATCTCTCTGTCTTTCACTTCATCATTCACTCCTCTCATATTCTTCTCACATTCCATGCCCTCACCCTCAGAATGTCAGAGTGAGAGAACATTTTTAGGAATTGTTGAACACAGAGAATGAAAGCAATGGGATTACAAATGACTGGGAGAAGAAAGGATGTGAGAGAAGAGGAAGAAATTAGTAGGGTGGAAGTTGTGGAAGCAATGAAGTCAAAATGGGGAATGCCCCAGGCACTGATAAAGTGTGTGGTGAAATACTGAAGCATGGGGGAGAGATAGTAGTAAAATGGATATGGAAGATGAGCAGATTGCCCTGGGAGGAAGGTAAAGTCTCGGAGGATTGGAAGTCAGGTATAATTATTCCCCTGTTCAGAGGAAAAGTGAAATAAACGTGTGGTAATCATAGGAGCATTAATTTTGTCTTCTTAGCAAAATAGGAAAAAAGTATAAGGTAGGATACTTATTGACAGAGCTAGGGAAATAACAGAGGAATTAGTTGGAGAGGAACAGGGAGGTTTTAGGAACGGAGGAGGTTGTGTAGATCAGATATTCGTTCTTAGGCCTTTAGTAGAAAAATATCTAAAGAAGGGAAAGAGGTTGTATGTGGCCTTCATGAATTTGGAGAAACCATATGACAGGGTGGATAGACAAGGACTGTGGAAAGTGTCAAGAATATATGGAGTACATGGGAAGTTGCTGAATGCAGTGAAGATTATGTATGAGGGTGCTAAGGCTGCAGTGCGTGTGAATAGTGAACTGAGTGATTTTTGGTATTTGAAGGCTGGATTGAAACAGGGATGTGTCATGTCTCCATGGTTGTTCAATCTGTACATGGATGGGGCTATAAAAGAGATACAAGGCAGGGCAGTGGAGGTTGGAGCAACCCTAATGAGAGAGGGCAGTGTGTGGAAACTCCCTGTACTGCTGTTTGCAGATGATACTGTGCTGTTAAGTGAAGACGAAGGGGAGCTGCAAGGCTTGCTGAAAAAGTTTCAGAAAGTGTGTAAGAAACGGAATCTAAAGGTGAATGTAGGGAAGAGTAAAGCTATGGTCTTCCAGAGAAATGAAGCAACTGAATGTACTGTGAGGCTGGATGAGGAGGAAATGGAGAACGGGAGTGCGTTTAAGTACTTGGATAGTGTCAGGTGTAAAGATGGAAGTTTAGGTTGTGAAGTGCTTGAAAGGATACAACAAGGAAGAAAGATTGTTCGGTCTTTGAAAGCAGTGATAAGAAACAGGGATTTGAGCATGGAAATGAAAAAGTTACTGCATGACAAAACTGTGATACCAGCTCTAACGTATGGAAGTGAAGCTTGGACATTGTTGGAGGGACACATATCAAGAGTGAGAGCAGTGGAAATGAATCATTTGAGGAGAGCATGTGTAGTCATGTGAAGAGACAAACTGACAAATAAGTGAAGGAACGCTGTGGTGTGGATGTGGATGTGATGGGAAGTGTTAGGAGAAACATTTTGAGGTGGTTTGGCCATGAGGAAAGGATGGAGAGCGAGATCCTGACAAGAAGAGTGTATGTGAGTGAGGTGGAGGGGGGGAGAGGGAGGGGGAGGCCAAGGATGAGACAGAGGGATAAAATGGAGAGATATGAGATAGGTTGGCGTGAGCTGGGAGCAGGGCAGTGAAATGGAGGACAGGGCGACATGGAGATGATATGTTTGTGGCCACCCTTTAAGGGATTAAGGCGTCTGGCAATTGATAGATAGACAGATAAAATGTCAGTCAGTTCAACCGAATATACACATGCAATACAGGGAAGGCTTCCACCCCGACTGATGGAAGGGAAGACGGCGCCAAAGCTTACTCCAGCATCAGTCTTAGATCCGTCAGTATAGACAGAGACAGAGACATCATGAGCTGAGGCATGTTCTGAAAAGAGAGAGAGAGGGGGACACCTGAAAGAGAGGTGAGCTCTTTTTACCAACAACGGACCTACAAAATGCCACACGAGGGAGTTGCCAAAAACTCACCCTCGGGATCTGATGTGGACAAACTGCCAGTCTTGGAACAGAGAGGGCTAGCATGACAGACCAGACCATGTAGCCAAAGGGCTTCGGGAAACTAGGACGTGTGTCATAAACAGAAGATTGGGAATTTTGGGAGACCCTGACACAGGGAACTCAGTCCAGAAGGAGGTGAAGATGATATCAACACCTCATCATCAACGACTAGCAAAGTAAAATCAAAGGGAGGGAATCAGCATCTGCCAACAAACTCGAAATCCGGGATGACCTGAATGCCCCAGTTGCCAGACATACACCAGCATGATGCACAGAATCTATTATCCAGAGACGAGCATCTGTTGCAGAGGAGCAGATCTCAAACCCATATTCATGTTTAGGAAGGATCAGGGACCTATGCAAGGGGAGCATGGTCTGGTAGTCAGCACCCAAGAGATATGGGCAAAAACCCTCAGAAAACTCAAAGCTTAAATACAAGCTGCCTTAGCAGAACGAATATGAGGAATCCAAGTCAGTCGTCTATCAATTGGAAGACCCAGAAACTGAGTCTCTTCCACACAGGATATTTGCTGACCATAAAGAGACGAGTCAGGGTCTGGGTGAATCCCCCGTCAATGAGAAAAATGCATAGCCACAGTCTTTTTTAAAGAAAAAGGGAAGGCACGAGACTCAGTTCACTCAGAAATTTTATCATGAGCCAGCTGCAAGTGCCTCTCTATCAGATATATTCTAGATGCATTGACGGAAAGTGAGAGGTTATCTACATATAGTGAGTCTCGTACCCCATCAGCAAATCCACTGATTACACTGTTGATGACAACAGTAAAGAGAGTAACACTAGGGATACTCGTCTGTGGTATCCCATCTACAAGAGCAAGGGCATAGAAAGCACTCTTCCCACTCGGACCCTTAAAAAAAAATAAAGACGGTTAGATAAGAGCTCCTGAATAAAAATAGGCAAGCGCCCACAAAGAGCAAACTCATGAAGAGAAAATAAATTGCCATGATGTCAGGCAGTGTGGTATGCCTTCTCGAGGTCGAAGTAGACCGTGACCTGCTGTTGGTTAGTGGAGAAAGCTTTACAGACAGAATCCATAGACAGTAGGGCATCAGAGGTAGACGCATTTTACCAAAACCATACTGGACAGGGGATAAGAAGTCACCTCTCTCCACAAACCATATGAGTCTAACACTGACCATCTTTTCTAAGACCTTGCACATACAAGAAGTCAGAGAAATGGGCCAGTAGGAGGTCCTTACTTGGCTTGGGAATGGGGAGAACTACAGCAACACTCAAACAAGCCGGAAACTCGCCAGTATACCAGATCTTATTAAACTATGACGGCAAAAATGCAATGGATTTATCAGAAAGATGATGCAAAAAGGCATAAGGAATATCATCACAGCCTGGAGAGGAATCATGGCACTGCGACAGAGCCACCTGGAGTTCAGAAATAGAAAAGGGGATATTATAAGACTCTCCTCCAGAAGAAGCAAAACTGAGACCACGGGACTCTTGGTACCGACAGTGGCAAGCCGAAGGCATATCTGTATCCTTTTGTGACGCATTGGCAAAATGATCAACAAACAACTCTGCAACAGCAAAAGGATCAGGCATAGTTCTGCATGCTGCAGATAAAATAGGAGGGGACGGAATAGTAAATTTTCACGAATTTTTTCTTACTCACTTCCACACCTGAGTGAGGGAATTCCTGGAAGTGATGGAGGAAAATTAACAATACCAAGATGAGCGTCTGGCCTCCTTTAACCCCTTCACCCCGGGCACGGGGCTCGGCTGCCTCCCTACCCCCCGAGCCTGAGATAATCAGCGATGCCGTTATATATATATATATATATATATATATATATATATATATATATATATATATATATATATATATATATATATATATATATATTGTTACGGAACAGAGAGAGATAATGAACACTTCAAGTGAGAATACTAAAATCACTACTGTCCCGCAAAGTTCCAGGTTCAAAACAAAAGAGTTAGGTACAATTACAAGTTAAAGTTTAATGCTCAAACTAACAACTAAACATTCAGGACTCATAAGGATAATGTAATGGCAAAACAGGTTGCATATATGGTTAACTGCAATAGCCTCTATTAACACGAATTTACCAAGAACAAATTTATCTAAGTCAGCCCTGATAAATGAGAAAACCGGATAATGCTCTGTTAAAGCAAGAATTATTATTACAGATACAAAATATAATTAATATTGGCTGACATTAAAAAGCTACATGAATCACAAAAACCTTACCAGGCGTATGAATCAACGCCACAGGCCATACAGTACAAGAAAAATGGTAACAACACTTATGCTCAAATTATACAGCAGCTAGATGGCTGGAGACTTCCTGAGCACTCACAAAAATAATAATACATTATACAAGGGAGGACAGAGATGTGAACAAAATGAGTTGTAGATCTAAGTGGCAAATTAATACAGAGACTGAGCTCATTATATAAGGGCTGGCAGAGCTTGATGCAACTTGTAAGAAGGACGCGCAAATGAAGCCATAGGGGACAAAGAGTTGACAATCCTGCTCTGAACAACAGAAAGAACGACTTACTCTACTATAAGGGGGAGAAGGGGGAAGTGAGGTAGAACGCGCAAGCCTGGTCGCTATGGAAGCCATGAGGCGAATCGTGATCAAACATGCAGCATACTGTATGTTAGAATTATACAAAGGATGATGAAATCATAGGCTATATAACACCTCCCCACAAAGAAAAAGAAATTTACAAAGGAAATTTCTTATTACTCTAAAACAATCTGTCTAAAATCTAGATAACCAATCTGCAATAATATATTCTTTCCCCTTGACATGTTGTATGTCTAATGAATACTCCTGAAGAAGTAGACTCCATCTTGTCAATCTCTGATTTTTACTTTAAACTTACTAAGGAATTTCAGTGGGTTATGATCGGTATAAATGACTGTGGGGTCAAAACCAGAACACAAATAAAATGAAAAATGCTGTAAACCCAAAATCAAGGCCAAAAGCTCTTTCTCAATAGTGGAGTAGTTCTTTTGAGGTGGAGTGAACTTCTTACTGTAATAAGATACAGGGTGTTCAATACCCTGATCATCCTCTTGCGGCAAAACAGCCCCAGCTCCTGTATCACTTGCGTCAACAGCCATCTTAAAAGGCTTAGCAAAATTTGGAGTAGCGAGCACTGGCTGACTTAATAGGATAGCTTTAAGTTTACTGAAAGAGGATTCACAGCTATCGGTCCAGACAAATTTAACTCCCTTTTTCAGTAGGTCTGTAAGTGGTGATACAAGAATTGAAAAGTTAAGAACAAATCTCCTGTAATAACCTACCATTCCCAAAAATCTTTGTAGCTCTTTCCTACTTTTAGGTCTGGGAAGATCACTTATAACCTGAACCTTAGCTCCTGGTGGTGCAACGTGTCCATCACCAATTACGTACCCAAGGTACTGAACTTTAGCTTGACCAAACTCACACTTTGATAAATTAGCTACAAGATTAGCCTGAACCAAACGTTCAAGAAGTTTACTGACATGGCATAGGTGATCTTTCCAGTTGTCACTGAAGATTAATACATCATCAATATAAACAACACACCCTGCCAAACCCTCTGTTACAACATTCACGAGCTTCTGAAAAGTGGCTGATGCATTCTTCATACCATATGGCATTACAAAACATGCAAAAGTCTTTCCTAGTGTTACAAAACATGAGATCTCCCTAGCACGTTCAGTCATAGGTACTTGCCAGTATCCCTTTAACAAATCAAACTTACTTATGTACCTAGCCTTTCCGATCTTGTCTATGCAATCTTCCACGCGAGGGAGAGGGTAAGTGTCTGTTTTGGTTATCTGATTAACACGTCTGTAGTCGATGCAAAGCCGCTGTGACCCGCCTGGCTTAAGGACTAGAGTGACAGGAGAACTCCACTTGCTCTGACAGGGCTCAATCATCTTGTGGTCCAACAGGTAGCCAAGCTCCTTCTGGATGAGAGGAACTTTCACTAGGTTCACACGGTGAGGAGGCAGTTTCATTGGCCTTGCGTCTCCAACATCGACATCATGCATCAACACAATGGTTCTTCCTGGAGTGGCACGGAACACTTGCGGGTACTCCTGCAGTAATGCCGAAAACTCCTGCCTTTCCTCGGGAGCTAGATGAGAAAGCTTAATCTGGAGATCATTCATGATATCAGGATTCTTCCCCAAACTATCACTGAGGCTCATACTGCATGGGAGAACTTCACTTGCAGACTCGGGTGGAACAGCTACAGTTCAGACTGGGTTATTTTCGTCCCGCCTGTGATATAACTTTAGCATGTTGATGTGACAAAGTTGCTTGTTCTTTCTACGATCTGGTGTGGCGATGACATAGTTGACATCACTGAGTTTCTTCTCCACGAAATAAGGACCACTAAACTTGGCTTGAAGAGGTTGCCCATGCACCGGTAGCAGAATCAAAACCTGATCTCCTGGCTGAAAGTGGCGTAACCTGGACTTCTTATCATACCAAGTCTTCATCTTCTGAGCAGCTCCTAAATTCTCTCTCGCCAGCTGTAAAGCAGTGGACAGCCGTTCTTTGAACTTCATCACATACTCCAGCAGGTTGACATCATCTTCCTTTGACAGCCAGCATTCCTTGAGTAGCTTAAGGGGTCCTCTTACTTCATGGCCAAACAGTAGTTCAAAGGGTGAGAAGTCCAGTGATTCATTTGGAGATTCTCTTGCGGCAAATACAACGAATGGAAGACCTTTATCCCAGTCTTTCTGATGTTCCAAAGAGTATTTCCTGAGCATCGATTTGAGTGTTTGATGATATCTCTCCAACGCTCCTTGGGTCTGGGGACGGTAAGCTGAAGACGTGATCTGGGTGATGCCCAACTCTTTCAGAGACTGCTTGAAAACATTTGACATGAAATTACTTCCCCAGTCTGATTGTACCTCCTTGGGCAGACCAAACTTGTTGAAGACCCCAGCATTTCCTTAACCACGTTCTTTGCTGAGATATTTCTAAGTGGAATGGCTTCAGGATAACGAGTAGCTATATCAATCAGGGTCAACATATAAGAAAATCCTGAAGAAGTCTTAGGAAGAGGGCCCACAATATCCACCAACACACGGGTGAAAGGCGCCTCAAAAGGAGGAATGGGAACTAGAGGTGCAACCTTTTCGATCTGATTACACTTCCCCACAACTTGACAGGTGTGACAAGACTTACAATACCAGGAAACATCCCTGAAGATGCCTGGCCAGTAGAAGTGTTTCAAAATGCTTGCCACAGTCTTCCTCACTCCAAGGTGTCCTGCCAAACTGGAATCATGAGCCACTCTAATGATATCCTGCCTACAAACACGAGGGATGACAACTTGATGTACAACCTCCCATTCACAGTCGGCTGGTGCTGTTGGGGGTCTCCACTTTCTCATAAGTACTCCTGACTTTATATAATAACAAGTAGAAGCACCAGCTGACTCTTCCTCACTGCAAGCAGAGTTAGCTAGACCTTTCAACTCAGGGTCAGCAACCTGCAACTCAACCAACTCTTGACGAGACAAATTATCAACACTACGGGGTACTGCCTCATCTGGTGAGTGGTCCAAATTAGCAAGAAAAGTGTCAGTTAGGATAACATCATCATCATCATTATCCTCTAAATCACCAGCAACTTTAGACTTAGCCCTAGTGACAGCACATGCAGAGAACACATCAGGGATATCACAGTCCTGGGTCGCAGTCACTGGTTCACTAGACAGCTGAGGAGCTGGACACACTTGACTTCCACCAATATCATTTCCAAGTAAGGAAGTTACACCTGACATTGGGAGTGTCTCAACCAACCCAACCATAACGGAACCAATAACAAAACCAGACTCTAAATTCACTCTGCACAGAGAGACAGAGAAGTAATTATTCCCTAAACCTTGTAAGATTACAGTTTCATCAGAGGAATTAACATTAGAGCCTAGAACACTGGTCAGCATTAGGGATTGGCAAGCACCTGTATCACGATATATTTTAACTGATTTCCTGCCATTATTGTCCAGAGGACTGACAAAACCATCAGACAGGAAATTAACACATGAACTCTTGAGAGTGTCACCCACGTTACTGCTCAAAAGAGGAGTTTCATCATGAGAATTTAATTTACCTCTCAAAGCAGGTTCAGTTAACTCGGTTAAAGAATTCTGGGAACTGTCAAGGGTGGACACTAGACCAATTGACTGAATATTTAAAGACTCCTTTTTGTTCACATCATGCTGTCTCCTGAAACATTTCTCCGTAGTATGACCAAGCTTACTACAATAAGTACATTTACTTTTCTGAAATCTAGAGGTGGAGCTGGTATTTACTTCCTGAGAAACATCATCTTTATTCTCTTTCCTGTTACCTGTACTCTGAGTAGAGGCAACGTACTTGCTCTCAGCTTTCCTTTTTTCTTTAGAATATCTCTTGTGAGTGAGAACATATTCATCAGCTAAAACTGCAGCATCAGACAAATTATCTATTCTTTTCTCATCAAGATATAGGCTTACATCTTTATTAATACACCTTTTGAAGTCCTCCAGCAAAATCATCTGCTTAAATTTATCAAAATCAGAATTTACATTCTTAGAATTTAACCACTGCTCTAACAGATCTTCTTTGATTTTTGCATACTCAGCATGGGATTGGTTATCTTGCTTATAAGTTGTCCTAAATTTTACTCTATAGGCTTCAGGAACAAGCTTATAGGCCTTAAGAATCAAGCTCTTAACTGCATCATAATTATCAGATTGATCCTGAGGCAAAGATGCATAAGTTACTTGAGCGTTACCAGTGAGAACACTCTGAAGGAGTATTGCTCAATTCTTTTTGGGCCAATTAAAACCTGTAGCTACCCTCTTAAACAACTGAAAATACTTTGTTAAATCAGATTCATTAAAAGGAGGGACAAGTTTAACATTTTTAGCCACATCAAAATCATCAGAGCTAGATGATCCAGTTCCACTTTGTTTCCTGCGATACTCATGGTCTGCCTGAATTCTAGCAATTTCAATTTGTGCCTGTGCCTCCTGAATACGAGCCTGAGACTTAGCCTCCTTAGCACGAGCCTCCTGCAGGGCTAGCTGTAACTTAGCTATTTCAATCTGCGTTTGCTCATCTGGAGGAGTTACATTAAACAAGGATTTTATTAATCATGTCAACAGTTTGATCTTTAGACTGATGAGAGCGAACAGCAATTCCCAATTGTTGAGCAACAAGCTTAAGTTCATTCTTTGTTCTGTTCTCTACATCACACACTGTTTGCACATATGACAAAAAAACTTTGGCTTCATCAAGAGTAGTAAGAGTAGACATCATGAATAAATCACAGTCACAAAATATCAAGCAATATCCTTATGATAATATCCTGAATATCCTGATAAGAGGTCGCCAAATTTATGTTATGGAACAGAGAGAGATAATGAACACTTCAAGTGAGAATACTAAAATCACTACTGTCCCGCAAAGTTCTAGGTTCAAAACAAAAGAGTTAGGTAAAATTACAAGTTAAAGTTTAATGCTCAAACTAACAACTAAACATTCAGGACTCATAAGGATAATGTAATGGCAAAACAGGTTACATATATGGTTAACTGCAATAGCCTCTATTAACACGAATATAGCAAGAACAAATTTATCTAAGTCAGCCCTGATAAATGAGAAAACCGGATAATGCTCAGTTAAAGCAAGATATATTATTACAGATACAAAATATTATTAATATTGGCTGACATTAAAACTCTACATGAATCACAAAAACCTTACCAGGCGTACGAATCAACGCCCCAGGCCATACAGTACAAGAAAAATGGTAATAACACTTATACTCAAATTATACAGGAGCTAGATGGCTGGAGACTTCCTGAGCACTCGCAAAAATAATAATACACTATACAGGGGAGGACAGAGATATGAACAAAATGAGGAGTAGATCTAAGTGGCAAATTAATGCAGAGACTGAGCTCATTATATAGGGGCCGGCAGAGTTTGATACAACTTGTAAGAAGGATGCGCAAATGAAGCCATAGGGGACAAAGAGTTGACAATCCTGCTCTGAACAACAGAAAGAACGACTTACTCTACCATTAAGGGGAGAAGGGGGGAGTGAGGTAGAACACGGAAGCCTGGTCACTATGGAAGCCACGAGGTGAATCGCGATCAAACATGCAGCATACTGTACGTTAGAATTATACAAAGGATGATGAATCATAGGCTATGTAACAATATATATATATATATATATATATATATATATATATATATATATATATATATATATATATACACACACACACACACACACACTATTTTTGAAGATATCTTACTGACCGCGACAGGCAAAGTGATGGTGGAGGAAGGTAGACGGGAGGAAGTCACGTGCTATCACCATAATGACATGTATAGTCCCGCAAAACATCCGGGATTTTTCATATTATTATTACTGACATATATATATATATATATATATATATATATATATATATATATGCTATTTTCTAAGATATCTTACTGACTGTTAGGGTGGAGGGTGGCAGAGGCGAGGAAAACACCCGTGGTTTTCAAAATTTGCTAGATCGACTATAGTCATCACCCGGGATGTAGAGCATGTTTTGCAAGAGCAACTTTGGTCGTCACCCAGTCACCCAGGTTTCAGGGGTTAAAACATGCCTCATATGAGCTTGTGCCCTCCAATATACCAGCAAATACTGATGATCATGATGGTGGCGATGAAGTTGAAAGAAGGCAACTTGTTTGGCTCTCACTGTGGAGCTGCACTCAGGGTTCCACTAAGGAACCAGACGTATAGGAAGCTGACACCTCCTTCTTGGAAAAGATAACAGGGCCGCTAAATGCAAAACGTCAGTGTAATAAGACCACCTCAGCAAGCCAGCCAAACTCCTTAACAGAAAAAGTGTTGGAACTTAATTCCACAAAAAGTTCCTGGTCAGCCTTATCCAGACACCAGTGTTGAACATGAAGTAAAGATCCATCATCAGCTGCAGTTAAAAGTAATGGGAAGTGGTCGCTATCTTACAAGTCTGGCAACACATCCAAATTAAAATCAGGTGAGCACAAGGACAAATCACTAGCAGTAAAAGGTACATCATTGCAATGGAACTAAATAATTTTGTTAAAATTTAAAATGTTCAACTCCTCATCTTCCACTAAAGAAACCAGTATAACATCCCAGGGATTGGCCTCACTTTCACCCCATAGTGGATGATGACGTTCATATCTCCCTGTAATGGAAAAGTTGAAGGAAGGCCATGAGTAAGGTGTTCCAGATCCGCCCTTTCAACAGTAGTTCTACAAATTGTATAATTAACCCTTTCCCGCACGGTAAGTTTCAATAAGTTTTCTGGTGCAGGAATTTTCAATACGAAGCCGCCCGGCCGGGGAGCGCGCGCGCGCGGCAAATTTGAGCAAATTTGAGCGAATGAAACACATTCTTGCCTTATTTTCGCCACCCAAAAATCAATGTATTCCCATGAAACCTATCTCCAGGTATGCATGGATGTTTGTTCTATCTGATAAACATGACCAAAACACAGGAAAACAACAGCAAAAAAAGTTATGAGCCCTGGAAGCATGGTCAAGTAAACATTTTTCACTTCCCAACATCGCCGTTTGAATGCTTTCCATCCTACAGGAAAATGATCTAACAAGTTTTTATAGAGAATTTCATCAGCTTTCTAACGAAACCAATCCGGTTGAGATACGATGTACATTTTTCGAGAAAATGGTCAAAAACTGAGAGCCATTTTCGGAAAATTTTCACTGACCTCTGAGAGCAAAGTTTTCCCAGGCACCTAACGTTTTTATTACATAGTAATATGCCCCAATTATCCAGCTTTCCCACTGTGACGGGAAAACCCCATACGCCTCATAGTTCTCGAGTAAATCGAAAAAAAGTACTAGGCACTCCGTGCGTGATTGACTTTCGTGATGCGCGCAAGGCGTACGCAATGTTCCCGTCTACGTAACAACGAATTCTTATGAGAAATATTACATATTTATGTATTGCACATATGTAGAATTTCCTGCTCTTCATCATGGTTCAAACTTGAAATCGATACGTCCAATAGTTTCCGAGTAATTGGCAGAGAAAATGAGAGTATTACTACGAGCCTTTCTCAATGGTAACAGCCGGGAAGAGACACTCATTTCCACCGCCTTTTCTCGCACAACACGTAACATAATGCTTACATTTTGGTATTGATCATACGTAGAATTTAGTGGTATAGATCATGGTTGTTACAGAAAATCGATAAGTCAAACAGTTTTCGAGTAATTGGCCGACAAAGTTAGGTGATTACTCCGAGCGCTTGTCACTGATAACAACCGCGAGTGAAAAAAACATTTCCCTCGCCTTTTCCCCCAAAAACGCTACCCAAAGCTTACATTCCGGTATTGATCATACGTTTATTTAAGTGGTATTGATGATGGTTGTAACAGGAATTCGAAAAGTCTAATAGTTTTCGAGTAATTGGCAGACAAAGTGAGGTTACTCTTCCGATCGCTACCAACTTTTACACACACTGTAATTTTCTTGCACACTTGCCAGAAGACTATGCTACCAATTGTGTTTCCCCCTATCTGTACATACTATAACATCTTCCATGGATGTTTTCCTATTGTTATAACCTACTACACATAAACATAACTTCTAATGTTACTGCTGTGGAGATTTACTTTCTTTCAGATGTGTAATCTGTTGGAGAAAATGGTTATTTCTCTGAAAATTGGAGAGGTAATGGTAATAGATTATCATATATATAAAACAAATTTGCAGAACTCACTTCCTCCAGGGGTGTTGATCCACTTTGACCAGGGATTTGAAGATGAGGAGTTATGTAGTGTGAGTGTGTGAGTGTGTGTGAGTGTGTGTGTGTAAGTGTATGTGTGAGTGTGTGAGTGTATGTGTTAGTGTGTGTGTGAGTGTGTGTGTGAGTGTGTGTGAGTGTGTAAGTATGTTAGTGTGTGTGTGTGTGTGTGTGTGTGTGTGTGTGTGTGTGTGTGTGTGTGTGTGTGTGTGTGTGTGTGTGTTAGTGTGTGTGTGAGTGTGTGTGTTAGTGTGTGTGAGTGTGTGTGTGTGTGTGTGTGTGTGTGTGTGTGTGTGTGTGTGTGTGTGTGTGTGTGTGTGTGTGTGTGTGTGTGTGTGTGTGTGTGTGTTGGTGTGTGTGTGTGTGTGTGTGTGTGTGTGTGTGTGTGTGTGTGTGTGTGTGTGTGTGTGTGTGTGTGTGTGTGTGTGTGTGTGTGTGAGTGTGTGTCTGTGTGTGTGTACACTCCACTAGGGAATACTTTGCTCGGTATGGAACCGTTCAAAGCAATCCCCTACACAAAGTGGCACATCACAAACAGGACACATGTGACTTGTGTCCCTCCTCATCTTGCCCAGGGAACACAGGGTGCACCGCAGCCTCCTCCTGCCAGGGATCCTCTCCCGACGGTGCCCCAGTGTGTTGTCCAGCCGCAGTCTGTGGTCTATAAAGCGACGTCGCCTGCTGGGCTGGAGTCCTGGGTGTCCCTGGTCCTGTTGTCCTGGAGGTGCAGCTGCAGGCCTGGACATCTCAGCGACAGCGGGTTCTCCCGATGGACCAGGAAGTGGTGATGGCTCCCTCTCCACCTGCGCTGGTTCCTGAAGTGATGGTGGTGGTGGCTCCTGTGCTGGGACTCCTCCTGCAGGTGGTGCTCCGAGCTGGCCCTCGTCCCCTCTTGGTGGTGCAGGAGCCAGTGGTGTTGGCAGCTGTGGTGGTGCTGCATCAGGTGCTGGGAGTCCTCCTGGCCGTTGGGCTGGAAGATCAGGGGCGTGGTGGATGACGTGCCCTGACGGAGGCCACTCTGCTTCGTCGAAGAAGAGGAGCTTGTCGATAATCTCTTCGAGAAACTCCAGCAGAGTGACCTGCCTCCGTACGGTCTTCTTGTACAGGGCGAAGGCATTAAACACTGCCATCTGGATGAGGTAGAACGTTACCTTCTTGGTCCACTTGACGGTCCGGCGTTGCAGTGGGTAATATTGGACCATTTGGTCAAAGTGGTCTACCCCACCCATATGGCGATTGTAGTCAACCACAACGACGGGCTTGTCCACGGTCTTCTGGACGTATCTGGTCGTCCCGTCACGTGCCCTGGTCTTCCCTCGAACTCGCTTAGGGATGGTGTCTGCACTGTGGAAGGTGGAGATCATGTTGACGATGCGCTTGTCCTTCCACAGCAGCACCATCACATTATCCTTGTGCATCGCTGTGATGCCCGGCTCCGGTAGATCCCTGTTCCGTGCGATGTCCTGCAGCTGCTTAGGTGCTCCTCTAGCCAGGCGTAGGGTCCCACACATGTAGGTTCCTGCACTGAAGAGGAGTTTGCACAGGGATACAGAGTTGTAATAATTGTCCATGTACACTTTGTATCCCTGATCCCTCAGCGGCTCTACAAGGCTCCATACCGTCTGCTCCAAGCTCTTCCTCTGCCCCGTATACACCTCAAAGTTGGAGATTTAGCCCGAACAAGCCTCAGCCAGGATGTAAAACTTGATGGCATACTTGGCAGGCTTCATTGGGTTGTAGACGCAGAAGCTGAGCCTCCCCTTCCAAACCAATGATCCCACATCCAGGCTGAGATGTTCTTCGGGCTGGTAGGTGTTCTGGAACCGCTGAAGGAGGTACTCGAGTACCGTGCGAACCCTGATGAGCCGGTCTTGATTGTCCCTGGGGATGGCAAGCAAGTTGAATGCGTGGAAGTGTTTCAAGATGGCCCGAAAACTCCTTCCACTCATCACTTGCGAAAACATGGGGTAGTTGTGCACCCTGGACCGATGCCAGTAATGCCTGATGGTCGGCATTGTGACTACCCCCATGAGGAAGTAGATCCCCAGGAACTTGGCCATCATCTCTTCACTGCAGATGAACCATGAGTCCGAACCAGTCCCCAAGAATGCTGCGTAGTTGTTCGTCTCGCGGGTGAAGTACGCCAACAACTCCCTGGTGAAGAACAGCTGGAAAAACTGCAGAGGAGTTCTTGGCGTATCCACCTTCATCCCCGGGGATCCGGTAAAGGGCCCATTTGCTGGCGTGAATGGGCCACTGCTCCACCCCTTGTCACGTGCGTCAACACCTCTCGCACGGGTCGCAGTGGGTCGGGGTTCCGACACCCTTGTGCCTCCTCGGCAACCCCTTGGCCGGCCTCCATGGCCACGCTGAGGACCGCGGCGTCTTCGTGGCGGTGAAGGTGGTGGTGATGACAAGGACGATGACACTCTCTCCTCGTCGGGGTCGGTGCTGGTGTCTCCTCTTGGGGCCCGGCCAAGGGAGGATGACACAGTCGCATCCTGCACCAGTTCCAGTGCAGAAAGTGCACAACGTGCAGGTGCCAGTGTCATATAACTCGGCCCTGCTGGGGACGTCAGGCCGACCAAGGGGTAACTGGAGGCAAGAGGTGGAGAGACAGCGGTCGCTCTTGGTCCGACAGGTCCTAGAGGAGGCGATGCCTCTTCTTGAAGTGGGGACAACGGCTGGGTTGAAACCTGGGACACTGGTGGTGTTGGTGTCCGCTCCCGTCTTGTCAGGCGTGGTGGTTCAGACGCCTCAGGGGTTGGATCATCGATGTCAACCCAGTCCTCCTCACTTGAAGCACCGCTTATCTCCTTATCCTCCTCGCTTGTCGTCTCCTCCTCAAACAGAACCTTCTGCCACTCCTCAGATGAGAGTCCCTTTCTTTCCATGCTGAATGATGTTCCTTGGCAGTAATTACTCAGAAAAAGTTCATTGTCTTTAGGTTCTGTGCTGTAAAACAAGAGATATTATCCACCCTCACGCAACACCTTCCACTACGAGCATCACTACACAGGTGATGTTATATGTTTCCAAAGGACCAATCGCTGCACCATATACGATCATTTCGCATGGACGATACCTGTTCGGTGTTTTTCCATGCTCTCATAACTGTTCATTGCCGTCCGTGTGTGTGTGCCATCCCAAAATCTCTCTCTCTCTCTCTCTCTCTCTCTCTCTCTCTCTCTCTCTCTCTCTCTCTCTCTCTCTCTGTATATATATATATATATATATATATTTTTTTTCCAATGTTCTCTGCCCTCCTCCGAAGGTTACCCACAACTACGATATACTCCAAGAAAATATTATATATATATATATATATATATATATATATATATATATATATATATATATATATAAATAGGCCTATATATATATATATAGATATACATATCTATATATGTAGGCCTATATATATCTATATTTTCCTTCTTTACTATAATTATTTTTCCCTTCTAAGGTTCCCAGCCACTACGATATACTCCAAAACACACACACACACACACACACACACACACACACACACACATATATATATATATATATATATATATATATATATATATATTTTCTTAATATATAAATATATATATATATATATATATATTTCCTTATATAGATATAGGACTACATATATATATATATATATATATATATATATATATATATATATATATATAGAGAGAGAGAGAGAGAGAGAGAGAGAGAGAGAGGCCTATATATTCTATATATAGATAGAGAGAGAGAGAGACTATATAGATATATATTTATTTTATTTCCTATGCCCGCCTTCCCCTCTTTCATCCCACCCATGAATGACACTCCCCCACCTCTCTCTCTCTCTCTTTCTCTCTCTAGCCTCTCTCTAGCCTCTCTCTCTCTCTCTCTCTCTCTCTCTCTCTCTCTCTCTATCTCTAGCCTCTCTCTCTCTCTCTCTCTCTCTCTCTAGCCTCTCTCTCTCTCTCTCTCTCTCTCTCTCTCTCTCTCTCTCTCTAGCCTCTCTCTCTCTCTCTCTCTCTCTCTCTAGCCTCTCTCTCTCTCTCTCTCTCTCTCTCTCTCTCTCTCTCTCTCTCTCTCTCTCTCTCTCTCTCTAGCCTCTCTCTCTCTCTCTCTCTCTCTCTCTCTCTCTCTCTCTCTCTCTCTCTCTCTCTCTCTCTCTCTCTCTCTCTCTCTCTCTCTCTCTCTCTCTCTCTCTCTCTCTCACTCTCTCTCTCTCTATCTCTCCCTCTCTCGCTCTCTCTCTCTCTCTCTCTCTCTCTCTCTCTCTCTCTCTCTCTCTCTCTCTCTCTCTCTCTCTCTCTCTCTCTCTCTCTCTCTCTCTCTCTCTCTCTCTCTCTCTCTCTCTCTCTCTCTCTCTCTAGCCTCTCTCTCTCTCTCTCTCTCTCTCTCTCTCTCTCTCTCTCTCTCTCTCTATATATATATATATATATATACATATTTCCGCAACTTCCAAAAAAATTATATATATATATAAATATTTTCTCAACTTCCCCCAAAATTCACTCAACACATGGTACAATATTTGCCAAGAACACTCGTGGGACATATCACAAGCATTGTATGCAGAAAATATATGTGTGAAGAATTGTCTTTGCAAGGTACAGTACCTTGTCCAACGACGTCCTTGATTGCCCGGCGTTGCAAGGTACAGTACCTGTCCACCGACGTCCTTGATTGGCCTGCGTTGCAAGGTACAGTACCTGTCCACCGACGTCCGTCGTTGCCCGGCGTTGCAAGGTACAGTACCTGTCCACCGACGTCCGTGATTCATTGTTGTCCTTACCTTTCCAAACACACGTTCCTATAAACTATCGCTAATCAAGGATACGCACGTACACTGACACTCGGTGCACACTTCACGTATGGTACATAATACCTTGCCAAGTTCACCTCTCTCTCAGCTATCGCTAATCAACGATACGCACGTACACTATGGTCATTTCCCTGCAAGAAATCCGTCCAGGCTGTGGCCCACGTGGTGAATCACCTTTAGACATACTGCCAAATCAACCGTACAAGATGCCTCTCTCTCTCTAATTTCCCATCTATGTGCTATTTGAAATTGTGTTTTATATATTCTGTATATAGTAAACGAAGCTATATAGTTCATTGAGTGACACTTTCTAGGATATATATATATATATATATATATATATATATATATATATATAGATAGATAGATAGATAGATAGATAGATAGAGAGAGAGAGAGAGAGAGAGAGAGAGGGAGATAAACACGTGAGATGTGGGTAGGTAAGGTCATAATCCGATAATTGGTGGGTCGCTTCCAGGAATAGAGAGAGAGAGAGAGAGAGGGAGACAGACCCAAGGGAGTTGGGTAGGTAGGAAGAGTCATTATCCGATAATTGGTGCTTCGCTTCCAGGAATTGATAGAGAGAGAGAGAGAGAGAGAGAGAGAGAGAGGCCCGTGGGAGTTGGATAGGTAGGAATAGTCATAATCCGATAAGTGGTGAGTCGATGCCACACATATATATATATATATATATATATATATATATATATATATATATATATATATATATATATATATATATATATATATATATATATATATATATATATATATATATATATATATACAAAGAGAGAGAGAGAGAGAGAGAGAGAGGCCCGTGGGAGTTTGATAGGTAGGAATAATCATAATCCAATATGTGATGAGTCGAATATAAGAGTCACTACTGTCCCGTAAAGTTCCAGGTTCAAAACAAAAGAGTTAGGTAAAATTACAAGTTAAAGTTTAATGCTTAAATTAACAACAAAACATTCAGGACTCATAAGGATAATGTAATGGCAAATAAACAGGTTAAATATATGGTTAACTGCAATAGCCTCTATTGACACGAAATTAGCAAGAGTAAATTTTATCTAAGTCAGCCCTGATGAAATGAGATACCAGATAATACTCAGTGAATGCCAGATAAATAATTACAGATACAAACTATTATCAAAAATGACTGACATAAAGAACCCCACACGAATTACAAAAACTTCACTAGGCCTACAAATTAAACTTATGCTATACAGTACAAGAAAAAATGCAACAACAGTTATACTCAAATTACACACAGCTGCTAGATGGTTGGAGATTTCTTGAGCACTCACAATAATAATATCTGTACAGGGGAGGACAGAGATGTGAACAAAATGAGGAGCAGATCTAAGTGGCAATGATGCAGAGACTGAGCTCATTATATAGGGGCCGGCAGAGCCTAACACAACTTGTAAGAGGGACGCGCAAATGAAGCGATGGGGACAAACGGTCGACAATCCCGCACTGAATAACAGAAAGGACGACTTACTCTACTATAACGGTAGAAGGGGGGGACTGAGGCAGAACACGCTCGTGATCAAACATGCAGCAACTGTGCGTTAAAATTACACAAAGGATGATGAAATCATAGGCTATGTAACACCTCCCCACAAAGAAAAAAGAAATTTACAAAGGAAATTTCTTATTACTCTAAAACAATCTGTACATGGCATTACAGAACATGCAAATGTCTTTCCTAATGTTACAAAACATGAGATCTCCCTAGCACGTTCAGTCATAGGTACTTGCCAGTATCCCTTTAACAAATCAAACTTACTTATGTACCTAGCCTTTCCGATCTTCTCTATGCAATCTTCCACGCGAGGGAGAGGGTAAGTGTCTGTTTTAGTTATCTGATTAACACGTCTGTAGTCGATGCAAAGCCTCTGTGACCCACCTGGCTTAGGGACTAGAGTGACAGGAGAACTCCACTCGCTCTGACAGGGCTCAATCATCTTGTGGTCCAACAGGTAGCCAAGCTCCTTCTCGATGAGAGGAACTTTCACTGGGTTCACACGGTAAGGAGGCAATTTAATTGGCTTTGCGTCTCCAACATCGACATCATGCATCAACACGGTGGTTCTTCCTGGAGTGGCACGGAACACTTGCGGGTACTCCTGCAGTAATGCCGAAAACTCCTGCCTTTCCTTGGGTGGTAGATGAGAAAGCTTAGTCTGGAGATCATTCATGATATCAGGATTCTTCCCCAAACTATCACTCAGGCTCATACTGCATGGGAGAGCTTCACTTGCAGACTCGGGTGGAACAGCTACAGTGCAGACTGGATTATTTTCGTCCCGCCTGTGATATAACTTTAGCATGTTGATGTGACATAGTTGCTTGCTCTTTCTACGATCTGGTGTGGCGATGACATAGTTGACATCACTGAGTTTCTTCTCCACGAAATAAGGGCCACTAAACTTGGCTTGAAGAGGTTGCCCATGAACTGGTAGCAGAATCAAAACCTGATCTCCTGGCTGAAAGTGGCGTAACCTGGACTTCTTATCATACCAAGTCTTCATCTTCTCCTGAGCAGCTCCTAAATTCTCTCTCGCCAGCTGTAAAGCAGTGGACAGCCGTTCTTTGAACTTCATCACATACTCCAGCAGGTTGACGTCATCTTCCTCCGACAGCCAGCATTCCTTGAGTAACTTAAGGGGTCCTCTTACTTCATGGCCAAACAGTAGTTCAAAAGGTGAGAAGCCCAGTGATTCATTTGGAGATTCTCTTGCAGCAAATACAACGAATGGAAGACCTTTATCCCAGTCTTTCTGATGTTCCAAACAGTATTTCTTGAGCATCGATTTGAGTGTTTGATGATATCTCTCCAACGCTCCTTGGGTCTGGGGATGGTAAGCTGAAGACGTGATCTGGGTGATGCCCAACTCTTTCAGAGACTGCTTGAAAACGTTTGACATGAAATTACTTCCCGGTCTGACTGTACCTCCTTGGGCAGACCAAACTTTGTGAAGAACCCTAGCATTTCCTTAACCACGTTCTTTGCTGAGATGTTTCTAAGTGGAATGGCTTCAGGATAACGAGTAGCCATATCAATCATGGTCAACACATAAGAAAATCCTGAAGAAGTCTTAGGAAGAGGGCCCACAATATCCACCAACACACGGGTGAAAGGCGCCTCAAAAGGAGGAATGGGAACTAGAGGTGCAACCTTTTCGGTCTGATTACACTTCCCCACAATTTGACAGGTGTGACAAGACTTACAATACCAGGAAACATCCCTGAAGATACCTGGCCAGTAGAAGTGTTTCAAAATGCGTGCCACAGTCTTCCTCACTCCAAGGTGTCCTGCCAAACTGGAATCATGAGCCACTCTAATGATATCCTGCCTACAAACACGAGGGATGACAACTTGATGTACAACCTCCCATTCACAGTCGGCTGATGCTGTTGGGGGTCTCCACTTCCTCATAAGTACTCCTGACTTTACATAATAACAAGTAGAAGCACCAGCTGACTCTTCCTCACTGCAAGCAGAGTTAGCTAGACCTTTCAACTCAGGGTCAGCAACCTGCAACTCAACCAACTCTTGACGAGACAAATTATCAACACTACGGGGTACTGCCTCATCTGGTGAGTGGTCCAAATTAGCAAGAAAAGTGTCAGCTAGGATAACATCATCATCATCATTATCCTCTAAATCACCAGTAACTTTAGACTTAGCCCTAGTGACAGCACATGCAGGGAACACATCAGGGACATCACAATCCTGGGACGCAGCCACTGGCTCACTAGACAACTGAGGAGCTGGACACACTTGACTTCCACCAATATCATTTCCAAGTAAGAAAGTTACACCTGACATTGGGAGTGTCTCAACCAACCCAACCATAACAGAACCATTAACAAAACCAGACTCTAAATTCACTCTGCACAGAAGAACAGAGAAGTAATTATTCCCTACACCTTGTAAGATTACAGTTTCATCAGAGGAATTAACATTAGAGCCTAGAACACTGGTCAGCATAAGGGATTGGCAAGCACCTGTATCAAGATATATTTTAACTGATTTCCTGTCATTACTGTCCAGAGGACTGACAAAACCATCAGACAGGAAATTAGCACATGAACTCTTGAGAGTGTCACCCACGTTACTGCTCAAAAGAGGAGCTCCATCATGAGAATTTAAGTTACCCCTCAAAGCAGGTTCAGTTAACTCAGTTAAAGAATTCTGGGAACTCTCAAGAGTGGACACTAGACCAATTGACTGAATATTTAAAGACTCCTTTTTGTTCACATCACGCTGTCTCCTGAAACATCTCTCCGTAGTATGACCAAGCTTACTACAATAAGTACATTTACTTTTCTGAAATCTAGAGGTGAAGCTGGTATTTACTTCCTGAGAAACATCATCTTTATTCTCTTTCCTGTTACCTGTACTCTGAGTAGAGGCAACGTACTTACTCTCAGCTTTCCTTTTTCTCTAGAATATCTCTTGTGAGTGAGAACATACTCATCAGCTAAAACTGCAGCATCAGACAAATTATCTATTCTTTTTCTCATCAAGATATGAGGCTTACATCTTTATAAATACACCTTTTGAAGTCCTCCAGCAAAATCATCTGCTTAAATTTGTCAAAATCAGAATCCACATTCTTAGAATTTAACCACTGCTCCAACAAATCTTCTTTGATTTTTGCATACTCAACATGGGATTGCTTATCTTGCTTGTAAGTTGTCCTAAATTTTACTCTATAGGCTTCAGGAACAAGCTCATAGGCCTTAAGAATCAAGCTCTTAACTACATCATAATTATCAGACTGATCCTGAGGCAAAGATGCATAAGTTACTTGAGCTTTACCGGTGAGAACAGTTTGAAGGAGTAATGGCCAATACTCCTTAGGCCAATTAAAACCTGTAGCTACCCTCTCAAACAACTGAAAATACTTTGTTAAATCAGATTCATTAAAAGGAGGGACAAGTTTAACATTTTTAGCCACATCAAAATCATCAGAGCTAGATGATCCAGTTCCACCTTGTTTCATGCGATACTCATGGTCTGCCTGAATCCTGGCAAGTTCAATTTGTGCCTGAGCCTGTACCTGTGCCTCTTCAATACGAGCATTTGCTTCCTTAACACGAGACTCCGCCTCCTTAGCCTTAGCCTCCTGCAGAGCTAGCTGTAACTTAGCTAATTCAATCTGCGTTTGCTCATTTGGAGGAGTTACATTAAACAAGCTTTTATTAATCATGCCAACAATTTGATCTTTAGAATGATGAGAGTGAACTGCAATTCCCAATTGTTGAGCAACAAGCTTAAGTTCATTCTTTGTTCTGTTTTCTATATCACACACTGTTTGCACATTTGACAAAAAATCTTTGGCTTCATCAAGTGTAGAAATAGTAGCCATCATGAATATATCACAGTCACAAAATATCAAACAATATCCTTATGATAATATCCTGAATATCCTGATATGAGGTCGCCAAATTTATGTTACGGAACAGAGAAAGATAATGTACACATTAGGTGAGAATACTAAGAGTCACTACTGTCCCGTAAAGTTCCAGGTTCAAAACAAAAGAGTTAGGTAAAATTACAAGTTAAAGTTTAATGCTTAAATTAACAACAAAACATTCAGGACTCATAAGGATAATGTAATGGCAAATAAACAGGTTAAATATATGGTTAACTGCAATAGCCTCTATTGACACGAAATTAGCAAGAGTAAATTTTATCTAAGTCAGCCCTGATGAAATGAGATACCAGATAATACTCAGTGAATGCCAGATAAATAATTACAGATACAAACTATTATCAAAAATGACTGACATAAAGAACCCCACACGAATTACAAAGACTTCACTAGGCCTACAAATTAAACTTATGCTATACAGTACAAGAAAAAAATACAACAGTTATACTCAAATTACACACAGCTGCTAGATGGTTGGAGATTTCTTGAGCACTCACAATAATAATATCTGTACAGGGGAGGACAGAGATGTGAACAAAATGAGGAGCAGATCTAAGTGGCAATGATGCAGAGACTGAGCTCATTATATAGGGGCCGGCAGAGCCTGACACAACTTGTAAGAGGGACGCGCAAATGAAGCGATGGGGACAAACGGTCGACAATCCCGCACTGAATAACAGAAAGGACGACTTACTCTACTATAACGGTAGAAGGGGGGACTGAGGCAGAACACGCTCGTGATCAAACATGCAGCAACTGTGCGTTAAAATTACACAAAGGATGATGAAATCATAGGCTATGTAACAATATATATATATATATATATATATATATATATATATATATATATATATATATATATATATATATATATATATATATATATATATACAAAGAGAGAGAGAGAGAGAGAGAGAGAGGGAGAGAGAAGCAGGTGGGGATCGTGGTGACCCTGGAGACGAAGTGAAAATCCTATAATTGGTGGTCAAATTTAGAATGTCGCACCTGGGGAAAATTCCACATTCTCTCACACCCTGAACAGAAATCTTGCTGCGTTACACACCCTAACTTTTATGCAGTCAATAGCACAATACGCCACATTTCACGTGCATTTCACAGGGAGACAAAGTGATAATCCTTTACTACATGTCATATCAACGTACATTACATTTGCAATTACATGACGTCTTCGTAGCCGTATATACCTTCCCCTTCACACCTGCCGCTACATTTTAGCTAACCTGCGTTACACACCCTAACTTTTATGCATTCAATAGCACATACGCCACATTTCACGTGCATTTCACAGGGAGACAAAGTGATAATGCTTTACTACATGTCATATCAACGTACATTACCTTTGCAATAACATGACGTCTTCGTAGCTGTATATACCTTCCCCTTCACACCTGCCGCTACACTTTAGCTAACCTGCGTTACACACCCTAACTTTTATGCATTCTATAGCACATACGCCACATTTCACGTGCATTTCACAGGGAGACAAAGTGATAATCCTTTACTACATGTCATATCAACGTAGGTTACCTTTGCAATTACATGACATCTTCGTACCCGTACATACCTTCCCCCTCACACCTGCCGCAACACTTTAGCTAACCTGCGTTACACACCGTAACTTTTATGCATTCAATAGCACATACGCCACCTTTCACGTGCATTTCACAGAGAGACAAAGTGATAATCATACAATTGGTGGTCAAAATAACAATGTTGCACTTGGGGAATTCTGTTCTCCCTGAACAGAATTCTTGCTGGGAGAGTACTATATCACTCGTGGCACACTTCTCGTAAATTATATAATAAGCATTTTATTACTAAAGTTCACATCAACATACATTACCTGTGCAATTTTACCTCCGGCGTTCGTAGTCGTCCTTTCCTTGACAGCTCACCTTCCTCTGAACTCTCGCTAATCAAGGATATGCAACTACACAAACACTCGCGGCACACTTCACTTACATTATGTAATAAGCATACGTTATTACTACATGTCACATCAACGTACATTACCTGTGCAATTACCGCCGGCGTTCGGAGCCGTCAATACCTGGCCTAGCTCACCTCTCTTCACACATGCCGCTAAACTCTTGCTAACCCTAACTTTTTATGCATTGACGAGCACATACGGGACATTTCACATGCATTTCACACGATATCAGACACAAATACATTACTAAAACAATGCATCAACCGCAACCTCGGCAAATATTCCGCTCGTGACTACATTATACAATCATTTTTATCACTGAGAGTATGAGGCAACGCTATTTTTGGCACACACCACACTCGTTCACGGAAACTCGTAGCATGTTTTATGCATATCTCATATAATTCCATACGAATTTACAGCATGTTTTACGTATATTTGATACAATTTCATATGCATTTACACGATCAGAATCACAATAATTCAAGCCATAAAACACCGCTACAATTCTCCCCTCCTGACTTCCGGGTTGCCCCGACGCCATCCGTAACACTTGCTGCCTCCATAATATTTCACCATGCCATCCACAGTAACTTTCACACACTATATATTTAGGCCTTGGCTGCATTATTGACGTACTTCAACTCACGCCATATGGCCTACGGGGGGGCGGAGTGGCAAAACCTCGCTACACTGACCATGCGTCTCTCTCCAAGGCCCAACGATTCCTAACCGCCATTATTCCTTTTCAACACATATATATATGTTCCATCGACAATATCACGTCACTATATGTTCACATACAATGTATTATCACACTGAGTCAATAGGGGCCTTTGCTTCGGGCAAGAAGGGGAAAATAATGGAGGATTTAAAGGGAAACGCGAGCTGTCACTCTCACTGCCTGGCTGCTTGACAATGACTGAGGTTGGAGGGAGCGGGGTGAGGGAGATGAAGCGACACAGCGTTGCCAATGACTTACCTCGAGAAAGCCTTGGCTACCCTACGACGCGCCCAAAAATCACGCAAATCGGCCTATAAGTTTTTTTCTGACGAATATTTTTGTGCCTAAACCACGCGATTCGAGTGACTGTGCAAGACCTAGTGCAAGGCGACGTCACGCGAATCGCGTGAGTGTGTCTGGGAGGGTTAAGATGTAAAAACATCTGGACAACAAGAGCCTGCAGAGGAATGGAAATGTTCAGGCGAGTGAATGGACTATCCTAGCAAAGAAAGATAGCAGCACCTCCATGACGACTTTGGCCTGGCAGGGGATCAGAATAGAAGGTATGGTTGCCAGATGAACCAGAAGGACAGCATTACCAACAATGGTCTCCTGGATACACATGCATATAGGAGAAAATTGTGCACCAAGATAACACAGTTCATCATAGCTGGAATGTAAACCACAACAATTCCAATAGATTATAGAACTCATAGTGGAGAGTGGATCAGGTTAAGTTGCAGGACTTTACAACTCCTCACAAGCAAGCGGGTTTGAACTGATGCTTAGGAATGCCCTTAGGAAGAGCCTGGCCAGCACCAGCAACCCACACCCTATGCTGAACATCCCAAGGCAAATGTGGAGATGAGGAAGAAGAAGGTTTTACAATACTCCTCCTGAGGGGGAACAACAGTTTTCTTGGAAGGTGGCTTGGAGGCTGCCTTGGATGATGCAGGATGGCAAGTGCCATCAATGGTAGCCACAGAAGTAGAAGCTGAGTCCACAGGACCAGAACCCTGTGAGGACGAATTTGTATGCAGCAGAACTGAAGCACAAACGGTCTGTGCTACACCATCCCCTGGTGGGGAGCAGACTCCCAGAAAACCAGTGTTTTCAGCCTGCACCTGGCTAGATCCCATAGCCTCCATGGCAGAGGGAACAGTAGAGAAGTCGACACCAGGTTCCTCAACAGAAACCGTAGGTAGACGGTCTTCAGGCTGTGAGGACTCTGAAGAACCACGGTGATGTTTTCTGAGACAGATGAAACTTCAAGCATGGTGGACAAGGCAGGACAATGAGACACATCAACATGGACATCTGCCACCACCATGGAAGTGAGCAAACCATCAGGCAGTGAAGTGGGAGCAGAAACAGAGTCAAGGGTGGGCAAACACCAATCTTACATGTACTAGTAACATAGGGGACAACATCTGGCAAATCACCAGATGAAGAAGTAGGCAATGGAATGGGTTGAGGCTGTTTCTGAGACACAGGACAGTGCACAAACACTCCAGAAAGACAAGCACAAGTAACCCTGGGCTGGGAGAAGCGAGTCTGTGCTCTCTTCTTTGCTTCAGGAAATGAACTCTCTCACATATACAAATGGACAAAATCTCCTTCTCCGGGCAGTATTGAGGACAGTTTCTAAAATATACAGCTTGAGGACACCCACAGTGATAGCATTGAAGGGGTCCTGGACAGTTATCAGTATGGCTTGGTTCGCCACAGGAGACACTTATACCAGGAAGACCAGCATCTGCATGGCAGCAAATGCAGCTAACATGTCCATAACCCTGACAATGGAAACACCACTTTGGAGTTGGCACATACGGTTTCACTGGAAGTGACAAATGAGTTTCACAGAAGCAAGCAAGGTTAACTTGTCAAATGTCAGGAACAAGGTGAGAGCTGGGGTCAGGACACCATCTATTTTCTTCTGCAGGTGCTCAAAATTCACTACACCTCCAGTTCCTCCAACAGCCGTGCCTCTGAGTATCGTAGTAGGTCATGGGAAAAAATGACTCCTTCTCATCAGTTAAAGGTTGCATTAGGAACACAGGTAACAACAGAAACGGAGGTCAGAGCCAATAATCAGGAGCTCTCTTCTGAAGAAGACACCTCAGCAAGGATTCCAACATCCCTTGGAGAAGATAATTTAGGTTCTCTGCCACATGCAGAAACTATGGGTCAGTGCAAAGCAAACTTGTCAATATCTAGGACTGACCTACTCTCAGAGGGCATCAGCATTAGATATTTTATGTATGACACAGGGACCGTTTCGTCTGGGCCTAACCCCAGAGTCCCACCAAGCCAACGTGACTGTCTCCCAGTCCCAGTTAGACGTCGTGTCAAAGGAAGACAGCTCACAGGGGCTTGGTAAGGCTCAAGAGTTGCAATAGTGGAGGAAACATCTAAAGATTGTCCGAGCATCGTCAACAACATTTTTATGTTAAGACACCATGTATAGCAACAGAAAAACTTCATTTCCCCACCCTTCCACCCACCATGGAGCCCAACAAGGGGAGTTCATATGCCAGGGATAACACCGCTGGCAACCCCAGAGGAAATGAGGGAGAGTATTCAGGTAAGCACTGTGGGAACCGAACAAGGATGAATCCAGGACAATAGTAGTCACCAGGCCATACAGAGCACACTTTACTCTAGCCAACAAGTGACCAGCCAATTGATTTAATCGGGCCCAAACAGGCCACACATCTAGCCAGAATAAGAAGAGCAAGGAGGTGTGTTGCTAGGTGCAGGGCGCATCATGCAGCATAACTTAACCTCCAGGACTCCCGTTTCCCAGCGTTACAGGACGCCACGCACGGCAAACACGCTAGGGGACAAGAAAACCCACCCAAGATGGAAGGTGGGCAGAGAAAAGCAACATCACCAGCTGGCTTCCTTTACTAATAATTTAGGGTGGGGGGGAGTTCTTGGCCCACGAGGCCGACAAATGCCGAACCCTACAAAGGTATGCAGGCCTCCAGGGTAGGTGACACTGTCAGCGTGCTACAAGCTCTGCCACCAGGTCAAGGTGACCCCCCTCAACGAGGTTCACGTGAGCAAATGTGATCTATCTTACCTAATTGCTCTCTTTACTGGTAATTACTTCGTGATCCTTTTGTACTGATTAAGTCTTCCAAACATTTTTCTTTACATTGATAAATATATCGGGATCCTTCTCCACAGCTTCATTATATAGATTTCAGTTTTACTGCCACTAGCTGGATCATCCAGTAATTACATAAGGGAACTGTCGCCTGCAGCGTCTGGAGGCAGAAACTGATGTGTTGCCAGCTACTCTTGACTTAAAGTAACTGCTTAGAAGTATGGGGGAGGCGGTGGCAGCTATCATCCACTCACCTGAAGCTGTGCTACCTACTTCTTCCATCATCTTTATCATCCTTTTTCTCTGTCTGCCCTCCTCCCTTCCTATTCCTCCCATCTTTCCTGTTACTTTTTATCGCTCTTCTTTCCACCCCAGGCGACACCGCACTGAATGATAAGCCTAAAATAATTTTCCTATAACCCAAGATCCATTTACAATGCTAGGTGGTAACCATATGACCAAAAATAGGGTAATATGAAGTGTAATATGGTGCCCCTGTTACCAGAATTGAGACGCAAGTGCCGCATCCATCCAGAATCAAACCTCAATTCTCTTACCTGTGCCTTACTGTGGCAAATCGCTGTCTGCCACAAAGGTATATAGGTGTATGGCACAAGACGGCCCTGCAAGGGCGGTTGCATGCCTGGTGTTAATGGGTCTGCTTGGCCAGACACACCGGGGTTACTCAATAACAACAACTCAGAAGTATAATGGTACAAAAGTGGCATCAAATCTTAACTAAATCATCTAGAAACTTCAAGAAATATCAACATATTGCCATTTTTACATTTCCAAACGGGAGACAAAATCAGTCAAACGTGTCTGATATCCAGTGTTAATAACTCGCCACTGTGGCCTGGCAGAACACAACTTTATTGTGCAGTACCACAGGTGAGCGCACTACTACAGGTGAGCAGACTTGACTTCAAATCTTTCTAACACTGTTTCTTCACTTCTCAGAAATTCTTCCTCTGCTTGACTAGACTTCCTATGATGATGATGATGATGATGATGATCTCTCTCACTCTCCTCTCCCAGTCAGTGGAATCCGGGATATATCGAGAGGTGCGGGAGGCAGAGGAGGCTGGGAGGGTCAGACATCACACAATGATAGAATTCTTCAACGTGATCAACACTATGGTTCGATCCGGAAACCATGTACTTGTGGAGCTCGAGTTGATGCTGTTTATGATGATTGGACAACACTTCTCCATTACAGGTGAGAGAGAGAGAGAGAGAGACAGAGACAGAGACAGAGACAGAGTCACTGGTACTTTAAGATCCTAATGGACATCGATCTGTTGCTAATTAATATCATCTGATGTCTCTGATAAATATGTGTGCGTGAGGTGGGGTTGTTGCTAATGTGGGAAATAATTCGCTTGAGTAGAGATCCAAAACTTTTTTTTTACTTTAATTTGGCCCCAAACTGCCATCACTCCATCTTGAATATTGAGTTGTAGCAATAGATTAACAGTTAAACACAAGCCCATGGTCACGATGAAGTGCTAAGGAAAGGATGCAGAGCCGCAGCACTCTCATTTTCTGCCAGTGAGCAACGTGAATCTGGGTCAAGTTAAGGTGAAAAGAATTAATTTAATTTTTCTTTCACTTGTCCTAAAAATGCCATAATTTCCTCTTGAATGCAGAATTATAACAGTAGATAAAATATATAATATGATGCTAGTCACAAAGAAGTGTCATGAAAAGAATGTAGTGTTCAAGATCCAGAGAATACCAGGTCAATCTGCGAAGGGAGCGAAGGGACGAAAACGGGTCCCTAGCCACGCATGACGTCACTCGGCCCGCTGTCTCAGTTTGACCCAGTCCACCACACTGATCGGGTCATGCTCAAGGTCGAAAAATGCCAGATTATTGTGCAGTTAATGGCTGCAATTCTTCCTATTCGCACAAAAGAGCCTTTCTCTACACAAATTTCCTCAAGATGAAGAACTTAGAAAGAAGTGGATTAATCTGTGTCGGAGAAGACATTTTCAATCCCAAAAACGCAAGGATTTGTAGTTTACATTTTGAATCTGATTCCTTTAAAAGAAATCTAAATATGAACTCCTTGGCAGTGGATGCAGTACCAACTTTGTGCCTTCCCACATCAAGAAGCAGCTGTGGACATATACAGTACATCGTTATGTGACATTTGTTTCAGTTGTATTTAAACGTAAGATTTTTTAAAAATATGATCTTAATAATAGCTTAAGAATGTTGATTTCAAAAAATAGTATGCATAAGCTATGGGGATGAATACAGGAAAGAATATGTATGGGGATATATGCAGAAAAGCAGATTTATTGCTAAGCCCAATGATATACTGTAATATATATATATATATATATATATATATATATATATATATATATATATATATATATATATATATATATATATATATATATATATATATATATATATATATATATATATATATATATATATATATATATATATATATATATATATATATATATATCATATATATCATTATCATCATCGGCTGTTGAGTGTCCACTGCAGGACTGGCCTATCCCTACCGAAGCTGAGACGATACAGCCAATGTATCACTACCCAGTGGCTTAGGCTGTCTGGTAGAGAGTGTAAAAGGGTGAGAAATGCTTTTGAGTGTGATTGTATTGTTGGAGTGGTTTTGGATGTGTGTGTAGTCTGTGAACCAAGTGAAATCGGCTCGCCTTAAGCCGACTGGATGCAAGCATACTAGTATGCGACACTGGTTCAACCACAGCACCCCCTATGTCCGCCAAAGCAATAAGTGGCTTGGTGAACGCTTCCCTAAGTTTTTACAACTCTGGCGGGAGGTGAACCCGCGTCCACCAGCGTGTGAGATGCACACTTCCACTGTATCACGTAGGCTCCATATACATATATATATATATATATATATATATATATATATATATATATATATATATATATATATATATATATATATATATATATGTGTGTGTGTGTGTGTGTGTGAGAGAGAGAGAGAGAGAGAGCAAAGAACAAGGTTGTGGTTTACTTTTGAACACTGAGTGTAAGCTGATCCCGTGAGAGAGAGAGAGAGAGAGAGAGAGAGAGAGAGAGAGCAAAGAACAAGGTTGTGGTTTACTTTTGAACACTGAGTTTAAGCTGATCCCGTGAGAGAGAGAGTGGGGGAAGGGAAGGATTTAAGAAGGGAGGTGAGGCAAACTCATTAGTAAGGAAGGAAGGGTGTGCGGCGTTTATAAAGGAATTACCACAAAAAGATGAAAAGTAAAATGGAGTGGTGTAAGGGGAAAGGAATAAGATGGAGGATAGAGGAAGAAGGAAGGGAAAGGGGAAAAGGGAAAGGGGGAGGGGAAAGAAGAGGAGGAATGAAGGAAAGAAAAATGGAGACATCACACACACACACACACACACACACACACATAAACCTTTCACAGTTATATAAACCAGCATTTGTAGAGAATTAGTTCAGATATACATAAATGTGCAGTAAAATATACTGTATGTATTGATGAGAATGAAACAGAGTGAGAGGGGAAAGGAAGAGAAGAAAGGAAAGTACAGAGTAAGGGTAGGAAATGCATGAAGGGAGAAGAGGAGAATGCAGGAAGAGTGGATAAGGAAAGGGATAGGGAATTGTTGGGAAATGCGGTAGGGAAGGGAATGGGATGAGGAAAGAAAATGACTAAGGTGGAGAGAACAGACTAAGAAAAGTAGTAAATAAGAAAGATTTGAGGGAAGAAAGGAGAGGAAGGGAGGAGGAGCAGCCAGCTGTCAGCAGGCCTGCTGATGTCATCGTGGTCCCGCCTACAAGCCCGTGGACTGACCTGGTATTCTCTGGACCTTGGTAATGCTGTTTTTTTTTTTTTCACTAATTTACGTGAAATATGCTAAAAACGGAGGAAAATGCGGGCCATGTTAGTGTGAAAAGTGTAATAATATTGTCATCGTTCTCCAGGGCGATGTGACTTCTACACGTCAAAGGAGTGGTTCCTGCCCGTGATCCTGTCAATGATAGGCCAGAAGGACAGTCCTCTTGTTCCAGCACTTAGCAAAAGGGAAGTGGATGATTAGACGGTGTTGGGTATACTCTTTTTTCTAACCTGGCCTAAATTTTGCTGTCTCTCAATCTTGAATGCTAAGGAGTTAAAAATAGACAACTCTATAATATGATGTGTAAAGATGGTTGGATGGTGTTAGGTATACTTTTTTGTTTTTTACGTTAAACTGGCATAAAATGGTCATATCTCAGTCTTCAGTACTGAAGTGTGAAGAACAGAAAAACACTGAAAAATGATACTGATACAGAAGTAGTGTGGTAGAGAGGATGATAACCCGTAGCTGTATCAGTTTCTGCTACTGAATTATGTGAAAAGGACTACTATACTTGTCGCCAGTCAACTTGCCTCCTATGCCCGTCCTCTCTTACCCACCGCCCGAAGAGTGGACGAAGAGGGACTGGGTTACAGCTTCAGGAAGAGGACGGTGGCTTAAGAGACGGGGGTTCGTATTCTCGTCTGTATAGGAAGCTCCTTAGCATCTCTTCTTTAGAGATTTATTTTTTGATATGGATGGTTAATATCAATTTGTGTGTTATTTATGCTGAGTATGATGGTATTTAAATTATTTATATGATACAGAAGAGGATAATATGGTGTAATAAACTAAATCAATCGCATAGGTATAGGTGTTAGGGAGCCTTCTTAATCAACGATGGCACAGGTTGCCTGGCGACAGATATGAAGGAAGAAAATCTGGACCAAGTTAAAATGAAAGAACTATAGTGATACCATACAGATATATTAATCTCTATGTCGACCTTGAATCCATTATATAATGTAGTATGCGGACTAACCATAATTTCTAAAAATAAGCAACAAAATATACAGGCTTGCTTTCTTTACCTTGAAAAACTTTATTAGTACTTAAGTATTTTTTGAGGATTTATTTCACTGCTCTTCAGGCTTATGAGTATTTTGAAGCTTCGTACATTAATATTGATCCCATTTTCTTCCTAGGTAACAGACTCCCATGGACTGCACGTACTTACTGATACTACTTTTTAAATTTGATAATACTTCCTCTTTTGAAGCTAGTTGCTCACCTGACAACTTTTCGATGTTGGCTGAGCCGCTAGAGAGTCCCAATGGACGCTAATGCATTCCTTACTGATATATCATAAGGCTTGCCGACATGTGTGGAGTAGACTGTAGCACCAGTCGAGCAGGGCAGTACTCCCGAGGTGGATGGAAAGCTGATGACAGGGAGTGCTGGAGCTCCCGTTTCATCAGCCCTCAGGACTAGTTCCTGACCATCCCCCTTTGCTGAACTTTTTCAGTGTCTCAGTTACACAGAGAGTAGGCCAGCATGCTCTCCAGTACAAATTTCTCTAACTATCTTCACCAAACTACATGCACAGTACACACTACACTTCCTATTCAAAATTCACCATAATGGCGTCGATTCACCAAGCCTCGGAGTCCCCGGGGGGGGGGACCATAAATGCCCCCGCCATCTGCCCCTCTCCCGGTGACGACTCGAAGTGCCTGGAACCACTGTCTGACTCTCTTCTTCTTCATTTCTGCAACATTCGCGGCCTTTCATCTAACTTTCGCTCTGTTGAGCACCACCTCTCCTCCTCTAAACCTCACCTTCTTTTTCTAACGGAGACTCAGCTGTCTGAGGCAACTGACAGCAAACCCTTTTCTGTATCCTCCTACTTTCTCTATACTCATTTCAAAGCCAAAGGTGGCTGTTGTGTATACATACGCAACGACTTATCTTGCTCTCGTGTTCCTGAACTTGATTCTTCTGAATTCTCCACACTCTGGCTTCGGCTTTCCTGTCATTCTCTGACTAAATATATCTGTGCTGTTTACTTATCCCTTAATTCTACTGACTATCAAAAATTCTTCGACTATCTTACTTCTACGATGGAACACATTCTGTCCATTTTCCTTTCTCTGAAATCTCAATTCTTGGAGATTTCAATGTTCACCACCACCTTTGGCTCTCCTCTCCTTTCACGGATCCACCTGGTGAACAAGCCTACATCTTTTCTATCCTTAATGACCTAGAGCAACTTGTACAGCACCCTACCCGTATCCCTGACCGCCTTGGAGAGAGCTGCAACATACTTGACCTCTTCCTCACAACTAATCCTTCTGCTTACTCTGTTAATCTTTTCTCTCCGTTGGGCTCCTCCGATCACAACCTTATTACCTTAACCTGTCCTATCACTCCGGTACGGCCTGTGGACCCTCCAGGGAAGCGTCGTCTGTGGCATTTTAGAGCCGCGGACTGGGAGGCCCTCAGGCAGTACTTCTTTGATTTTCCCTGGAATGATTATTGCTTCCATGGCCGTGAGCCATCTGAGTGTGCCTTGCGCATTACAGAGGTTATTCTCTCGGGCATGGAAGCATACATTTCTTTCTCATATCCTTTAACTAACGCAAGAAAGCCTTGGTTTAATCACGCTTGTTCTAATGCTGTCCGCAACAAGGAGAAGGCCTACAAAAGGTACCGGAGCCAACCCACCCCTGAATCACATCGTCTTTACTTTTCTGCCTGGAATCGTGCTAAGTCTGTTCTTCGCTCTACTAAAAATAATTTCATCCATACTAAATGCTCTCAACTCTCCAACTCGAATTCTTCCCGCTCCTTCTGGCACCTTCCCAAAAATCTTTCTAACAACTTTACCTCATCATCCTTCCCTCCTCTTTTCTACTCTGATGGTTCTGTAGTTATTTCTTCTACTGATAAAGCAGATCTCTTAGCACAGACTTTCTCCTCCAATTCCACCTTAGACGATTCCGGTGCTGTTCCTCCATCACTTCCCCCCTCTGACTTCCTTATGGCTGACATTAAAATTTCTTCAGTTGATGTATTTTCTGCCATCACTGGCCTCAGTACTAACAAGGCATATGGGCCTGATGGGGTCCCTCCTGTTGTTCTCAAGAACTGTGCTTCTGTGCTTACACCCTGCCTATGCAAACTCTTTCACCTTTGTCTGTCAACTTGTACCTTTCCTTCTTGCTGGAAGTTTGCTCTCATTCAGCCAGTCCCAAAGAAGGGTGACCACTCCCAACCATCCAACTATCGTCCAATTGCTTTAACGTCCTGTATTTCAAAAGTTTTCGAGTCAATTCTTAATAGAAAAATTTTAAGGCATCTTTCCCATCACAACCTTCTTTCCGATCGTCAGTATGGGTTCCATCAGGGACGCTCCACTGGCGATCTTCTCACCTACCTTTCAGACTCCTGGTCATCCTCCTTTTGGAACTTTGGCGAAAGCTTTGCCATTGCACTTGACATCGCAAGGCTTTCGATCGAGTCTGGCATAAATCTTTAATTTCCAAACTGCCCTCCTACGTTTCTATCCTTCTATCTGTGCCTTCATCGCTAGTTTCCTTTCTGGTTGTTCTATAGCCGCTGTTGTAGACGGCCATCATTCTTCTCCTAGATCTATCAACAGTGGTGTTCCTCAGGGCTCTGTCCTATCACCAACTCTCTTCCTTTTATTCATCAATGATCTTCTCAGCTGTACATCTAACCCTATCCACTCATACGCTGATGACTCCACCCTTCACCTTTCCATTCGGTTCCCGCAACGCCCATGTCAACAGTTACTTCAACAAACAAGGGATGAGGCTATGGCACACCTAATGTCTGACTTGGCTCATATCTCTGACTGAGGTAAAAATAATATGGTTGTCTTTAATGCATCTAAGACTCAATTCTTACACCTATCAACCCAACAAAATCTTTCACAGGTATACCCACTAATGTTTAATAATATTCAGCTTAATCCTGCATCATCCTTGAACATGGTTGGGGTTTCATTTACTCGGGACTTATCTTGGAAAGATCATATTACATCTCTTGTAAAATCTGCTTCCAAGAGATTGGGTGTGCTAAGCCGACTCCGCTCTTTCTTTACCCCTGCACAATTGTTGACTCTATACAAGGGTTTTATCCTCCCCTGTGTGGAGTACAACTCTCATGTGTGGGGAGGCTCCCCACATACAGCTCTTCTCAATAGGGTGGAGTCAAAGGCTTTTCATCTCATTAACTCTCCTCCTCTTACTGACTCCCTTCAACCTCTGTCTCTTCGCCGCTCTGTTGCATCTTTATCTCTTTTCTATTGCTACTTTAATGGTCACTGCTCCTCTGAACTGTCTGCTTGCATTCCTCCACCTCTACGACGGGCGCGTAGCACCCGTCTGGCAGCAAACTCTCATCCCTTTTCTGTCCAACTCTCTAATGCAAGAGTTAACCGTTACTCCCAGTCTTTCATTTATGCAACAGGTCAGCTCTGGAACTGTCTCCCTCTGTCTGTATTTCCTGCTGCCTATGATCTCCAGTCTTTCAAACGCAGTGTGTCCAGGCATCTCAAAATGATCGGATCTTGAATTTGGCTCTCTATTGTATTTTGTTTTTCTCTTGGAGGGAACTGTTACTGCGGGCTCATGGCCTTTGGTTCCTTCTTCCTAGCATAAAAAAAAAAAAATCTCTTAAAAACGTATATATCTACTAACAACAGTACTCCAGTCCAATATGGGACAACCTTAGCATGTATTCAGTATGGACGGTGGGTGTTTCCTCCGAAGTGGTGACATGTGGAGGTGCATTTTACGTAAGAGGGCTGCTGGTTCTCAGGGAATAGGCTGCTAGGTGTATACCCAGAGTCGGACACATAAAAAAAAATAATAATTTTTTCCGTGTTGTACAGAATATTTTCCATGACTGAGGCTGGCTTGTTCTACCAGTGGATCAAGATCATGGTACCCAACTCCACCTCCTGCCACAACCTACCCACCAGGATCACCGTCAGTACAACACTTACCCTCACAAACCTATGGGTGGGTCTTGATAGCTCTCTGGTTGTGAGGGCTGAAGTACCCTATGACTTTTTTTTTTTTTTTTTTTATGCTACTCAGCAGCAGTAAGCTGGTGGGGATTATAGCTAGTTATAACCTCCCTCCCCCCCGTTAGTCTCTCCATCCTCTTTAACATGGGCGCAGGTTCCTAGCTGACGTCTGGTGGCTCGTCACTTGCCTTACCAGAGTGGAGCTGCTTACTGCACAACACAGACCTCCCTGCTGGTCTTTCTCTCCCTCTCACCACGTGAGCCTGCCAATTGTTTGGGCTACGACTTGCTTGCCTCCACCTACTGCTGCTACTTCTCACTGAGGAGATTATTTTGTCTAAATGGATTGTTTTATCCTAATATATATTTAATGTTGCAGTTGTTTGTTTCGCTCATACTTCCTTAGATTTCCGTTGGTGTTGAATATCCCCCTAGACTAGATTAAAGCAGTGGCCGAAGTGCTCCTTACTTTGATCAGAGTCGTTGCCATCCCATGAGACGGTAACAATGAAGCTGTTTTTTGACATAAGTGGCGACCTTTGGCCAGGATTCAATATCACTGTTTTCTAATGTTTTATGTTTTAGGTCGTCTGTTGACCCTTAGAAGTCACCTAAAGAGCACACTTACTGTCGTGGCCCAGAAGTGAGTCATTGCAGCATCACGCTATGGTACAATGGTTATTCCAATGGCAGTTCCCCCCGCCACTAGTTCGCTCTTTAGTGGCTCTGGTAATTTTTGCAACCTTGTTGTGCAGGTGACAGGCCTATACTGTCTGTTTCCAACCTTTGTGGATTCGTGCTGTTCCGGAAATGTGTCGTTCTGGCTTTATTGATATCCAGGGATTGTTTTATTGTATTGTGATTTTAATTTTTTTGTGTTCCTGTTGCTTTTACTTCAGTTTCTTTCCTAGTCAATATGTCAAGCTTTTAGCAACTGAAAGTTCAAGCCGAGGAACTAGGCCTCACTGGGGCTGAAGCAGGCCATTATGTAATGCAACAACAAGTCCTGGAGAGAGAAGAACGAGCCATAGTGAGAGAAGAGAAGAGAAGGGAATGAGAATTTGAAGAGAAATGGAAGGAATGAGAGTTCAAGTTGGCCAAACTTCAGTCGGAGAAAGAACTACAGCTGGCTTGAATTGCTGCGTCGGAGGCTACTCCCCATATTGCTGAAGGTGAGTGTATTGACAGGCCCCGCTTACCAGCTTACAAGGACGAAGATGATTGCCGTATAACATCACAAGGTTTGAGAGAATTGCCAAACTCTTGCAGGTGGATAAAGCTGCTTATGTTGTGAGACTAGGTGCTTTACTCTTGGGTAAAGCAGCCAAGATCTATTCATGACTCACCTGAAGTTATTTTTAATTATGAACTTCTGAAGAAAGCTCTGTTAAGGAGTTTCAGTAAGACCTCAGACGGGTTCAGAGAGGACTTCAGATTAAGCAGGATTCAGCCAGGAGAGACTTACCAGCAGTTTAGCATTCATCTTGACCACTTATTCGATCAGTGGTTAGAAGTTTCTAATGTTCATGCCACTAATGATGCTCTAAGAGAATTTAAGATTTTAGATCAATTTCCTTCCTCTCTCAGCCCAGACCTTCGCACCTTTATAAATGAAAATGGAGTTCTCTCGCTACAGAAGGCCGTGCAGTTAGCAGATGATTGGGCTTCTGCACACAATAGGTATCCGAAGCCCTCTAACTCTATGTCTGGCAGCAAGAAATTAAGTAGGAAAGAACAAGTTTCAACCGACATCAGTCCCTGCGCCACTAAGGGCCCTGCTTCTACAGTAAAGTGCCATAAGTGTGGAAAAGAAGGACATATCTGCCCCAGGTGCCCTAAAAACTCTCGTGTTTTCAAGGATGGGGCTTCTGCGTCTGTCAAGGTAGGATTTTGTTTCGAAGACAGGAAGGTATCTAACTATTATGTTGTAGGTACCATTAATGGCTCCTGGATGTCCACCATCGTCCGTGGCACTGGTTGCTCTATCCTCATCGTATCCGAGGAGGCTTTGCTTGATGTCGACACCACCAACTGTCGCCAGGTAATTGTCTTCGACTACCTAGGCAGATTAGATAAATTCCCAGTTGTCCAGTGTTACTTGAGGTGCCCCTACTATGATGGTTGGGCTGACGCTATTTGTGCTCCAATAAAGTTCACTACTGCCTTAATTGGTGACATTTCTTGGGCTCGTAAAACTGACGACCCTGCCTACTGTTCTAGTGTTTCTAATATGCCTACCACAATCTCTCCTTTCCAGGAACAAGAACCCTGTCCACCCCTTGGTGTTGCTGTTGTTAAAACCTCTACCTCGTCTTGGGATGAATCTACACAGCCGGTAGCTGAGAGTGTGTGTGCTGTTCATATGCGTGCAGGAGCCATGCATATGAAGCGCCTACACCCTCTTGTCGTCCCTGATTTGCAACCACTCAAGGCATAGGAGTGCCGCGATTCTGGAAAAAGGCCTTATTTAAGGAGATACCCCTACCCCCGGTCGAACAAAATGAAAGTACATTTTTTCTAAAGTTGTAAATGAATGGTTGTGGCAATTTATTTTGGTGGCAGGGCTATCCTACATGCACTTATATCAGCTTACCGTACACAATTACTACTCATGACTGTGTCCTGGATGAGTAATACTTAATAGCCTTTATTGTTTCAAAATCACATGAAAATACCAACAGAACTGACCACAAAAGGTCACAGTATGAATAGATATACAGATAACTGAGACTAAATGCACTATATCAAACAAACATACAAATGTCAGTGTTTTTCAGGTGGGACATTTGTTTTAGAATGTACTTAATGCAAAAATTTCCCAATTCTGACATGCTTAAACTTTATCAACAAACGTTAATGTTCTGTGTGCATTCAGTAGACAGGTAAGTATCATTTTTTTCAGTTTTAGTAAGCTGCTAGACATTCCTACCTTACAAGTATTGAAATAGTAGTAAAACAATAACACAAATTTACAGTATGTATGGTATATGTTTGGTCCTATAGTAGTACACTACAAGGTGTCCCGCCAAAGTCATTTCTTCACAATCTCAGAACTCTGTATCAGAGTCTTCACGTTCATAGCTCTGTTCAGCTGGTTTGTTTGAGCAATTGGTCCAGGAACAATGCTCAATGCATGCCAGACCCGCAAGCAGACAAGGGCAATTCCTGGATGTTGTACAACTCTGGTCACTGCAGAAGAGATCGGTAACGTCTCTAACCTCTGTAGGAGTGCATTCCTGTTCATGCATGGTTGGTTCAAGACACCCTTTATCATCCAGCTGCCAACCATGTCCAACAGGGACAGGGATGTTTGGTTTTGGAACGTCACTTTGGCACCACACCCTTGTTTGAAGCATTGCCCACAGGACATGCTGTTTGAACGCATCTTCAGTTGGTGGTAACACACTTGCTTCCTTGTCTGTTGTTGACGTCAAGGTATCCCTCAGTTCATCTAGATCACTGCACTCATTTCCCTTCTGTCCATATAGTGACAACACAAACAGGCGAGCTAGCTGCTGGCAGGCACTGGCCGACAAGGACAAGCCGAACTGGGAAAGCTGACCAAGCTGCACAATGTTTTGCGTCAGCTTAGTAAATGCTGTTCGTTTCCCAATCCTGAAGAGTGCACAGGTGCTGTCACAACCTGTAAGTGCATGCATAGATGGCAGGGCGGAACATATGTTGTCACCCAACATTCCTGCAGTTGTATGGACAGGAATGTAACGTTCATTAGTATTGATTCTTCCAGAATGACCAGCATGCATGTAGACCTGAGTGGTTAGGCTTCCTTTGCTGTAAAAGTACAACAGAATGACCAGCACATCTGTGTCATCAGAATGGATAACAATTCTCGCGTGTGTTTGTGAGAGATACACGGCATGCAAGACCATTCTGGTGTCTGATTTCTCTTGCGTGGAGATAAATTGAGGGAGCAGGGTGACACCTGTTTTCTTCACAAGTTTAACGATCTCCCCATTGGTGAAGCCTCCTGCTAGAACAATCGACTGGTCGTCTCTCAGTCGTGCAGGTGCCTTTGCAGCCAGGGTCTCACTCACAAATGCACCAAGTGCAGCCTTGTTTGCGGTCCCTTTTAGGAAGAGTCGGTAGTTTGGCACTTCACGTGGACCGCTGACTTGATGACTTGGGTTAATCTGATTAGCACCGCGCCGCTCTCGCTCCATTTGCTTGATTGACTTCTCTTTGACATATCTGTCGAACACTATAGTTACGACATCTGTGTTGAGATCTGCATTTTCCAGCAGTCGCGAAATCCTTTTCAGGATTTGCTCACAAAGATCATCAAATGTCTTGAAGAAAGACTCATTCATAGATTGGAGCATTGCCATTCCATCAATGACATAAGCTGTTCTCATGACTTCCCTGGATGATGGAAAGCTGTAAACCTCATCAAACACAGCTTCAGGTTTCTTTGACAGTTCAGCCTTGTTTCTCTTTCTCATCGATCCATCATCATTGAACAATGCAGGTGGCACTGCAGCAAGCCCATATCCCAGCACGGTCATGAGGTCGATGTCGCGTGTTTGAGAAACTGACAGCAGACGTAGGGAGAGAACCTCTGAGGAGCACATCAGCTGTTTCTGTTTGTCTGAGGGTAGTGTTTTCTTCATGTCAGTAAATGTAGCTGTTTGCACCCTCGTTTGGGCATCCCAGAAGCTCTTGCGTTCGCTACTTTTCACAAGTCGCTGCGCTGCAAAAGTTGTCATCTTCTGCCTGCCAGTATCCTGCAGTGTTGTTAGAGATTTTTCTCCCATCATCAGGATCTTTCACGAAAATCTCTATTAAAATAGATAATGTGGCATTATAGGTGAACTTATCACATACTAACGAACATTACAGAGACTGATGTACAGATGTCTCCTCACTGCAGTAGCTGCAAATGATAAAAACCATATCCATAACATTGTAACAATGATCCACGGTAATGCTTAAAATCTGCAAAATAATACTTTATTATAATATAAATGGTAAAAAAGTTGGCATTGCTCTTCAGGTCATATTGCACAATGCCAGACACAATATTTTCCTTAAACTGGGTGCAATACATATGCTTTCCTGGGCAGAAAAAAAAAATGACCATGAAACTGATGTATGTATTCTCTGCAGCCCATAGGGTAGTCATCAAAATTGGCCGACGGAGTACATCTGTCACCAAAATAAACCACCACAACCATCCATTTCCTACATCTTAAACATCATTCTTTCCCAAAAAGTGCATTTCATTTTGTTCTACCGGAGGTAGGGGTACCCAACCACTTTTCAGCTTTCGCCGCTAGGCTAGTAACTCCAGCTGAGTTTGCTCATTTCCAGGAAACGTGTCCCTCCCTCACCACTGTGCGAGCTAAAGTTTTGGCAGAACAGCCCTGGCCAGCCAGGCTCTTACAAGTTTTCCTGGATGGATGGATTGCTGTATTAGGAATGTGTTGCCTATGCCTGGTCAGGTAAGGTTGGGACTTGGACACTGGTCGTCCCCTCAGATCGCCATGTGTTACAGGTGGCCCATGAAAGCCCTCTTGCCAGCCACTTCTCTCATGGAAAGACAGAATGGGAGATCAGTGAACACTTCTTTTGGCCTGGCATGGGGGCTGATATACGAGACTACTGTTGCTCCTGTGACATATGCCAAAGTAAGTCTTACTGTATAAGGGCCATGTTAAACCTATCCCTTAGAAACCCTTGCCAACTGTTACACAGCCGTTGCCAGGGTTATTGTAGATATAGTTAGCCCTCTTTCACCATCTTCTTCAGAGGGACATAAGTATATTCTTACCCTAACTGCCTTTGCTACAGGGTTTCCTGAAGCCATTCCCCATAAAGATGTGGACTCTGTTTCGGTTGCTGATGCTTTGCTCTCCATTTTCTCCAGGGTAGGAATACCCCATGAAGTCCTCAGTGACAAAGGCACACAGTTCATGTTGCAGCTGATGGCCGAGCTTCACAAGCTGCTCGCCGTGGAGCCACAGTTCATGATGCTATTTCATCCTAGCAGAAATGGAAGAGTGGAGAGACTGCATGGGCCCTTCGAAACTGTCTTATGCAAGTTCTGTAGTGAGAAGCCCAGAGAATGGCATCGGTACCTAATACCAACTATATTTTCCCTCAGGGAAATGCCAAGTGAGCTCACCGGCTTCTCCGCCTTTGATCTCCTCTACGGTCATCTTGTATTAGGCCCTGTGTCTTTAAAGATTTGTGGAAAAACTGGCCACTGAAGGAAGAAGATAGGACCAGCTTTCAGTCTGTCATCAAGCTCAGGGATAAGTTAACTGAGTGTGCCCAACTTTCTGCTCGTGAGGCTGACATGAGTATAGGCAAGTACAAGTCTTTCTTTGATCTAAGATCCAAGAATAGACAGTTTACGCCTGGGGATGAGGTCCTTGTTCTTCTCCCTGATTCCAATAAGAAGTTGCTTGTTTCTTGGAATGGTCCATTTAAAGTTTTGGAGAAACGCAATAAAGTAGACTATCTCACAGATGACCCCAGAGGACCTAAACTGTATCATGGCAACATCCTTAACCCGTTAACTGCTCTATACAGCCTGGGCTGTTCCGAGTGCGACTGTTCAATACACCTCTGGCTGCGCAGGTGAATTTTGAATATAGTGCCATGGTGACCAAGGCCGACCCATGCAAGCATGTTTGAGCCTTCAAAACCGAAACCGAAACTGAAACCGAAAAAGAAAACGAAAACCATACATTCCAATAGGGAATCAGACACTTCGATGTTCATCCATGGCTTTACCAAGGTAAATATTAAGCTAATATTTCGTTACTATATACTTTGGCAGGTGTTCTCTCAATTCCTAAGACAAAATTTGGCCTTTGGGAAATTTAATTTCTACCCCAATGTCTGCGCACCACGGACACCTCCAAAATTCCGCCATGCGCAGTTAATGGGTTAAAAGATATTAACGCCGTGCTCAGGTAAACTTGGCTCATGTCTTGGATGAAGTTTCAGTGATGGATGAGGATGACACACTGCCAATGAAACCATTCGAGTTGGACGATTTCAATGACTTTGCACCTTGTCTTGTCTGTCAGCCTCTTCCTCGTCTGACTCTGCCCCTAGCACTCTGCCTGACATCAACCAGTCTCTAGACTGGGACAAATGAATGTCTCTGGACGACTTATTTTCCACCTTTCATGATGTCTTTTCAGAGATTCCTGGCTACCCTAACATGCTACATCATGATATCATCCTGACCACCACCAGCAGGATCAAAGCCAAGAATTACCCGGTGCTAATCCATCTCCGCCGTACTTTGAGAAAGAAGTTGACAGTCTCCTCCACTCAGGGATCATCCAGCCGTCCTCATCTCCACACTGTTCTCCTGTTGTGATGGTTCGTAAACCTGACGGAAGTTACAGAATGGTAATTGACTACAGGCAACTCAGCTCTATTATTGCGTTTGATGCTGAGCCCGCCTGTTCTACTGAAGGCGACCTGTACAAATTTTCGGGAGTTACCCACTTTTCAGAGTTGGGCTTGTGCAAGGCCTATTACCAGGTACCCTTGACAGACCGTGCCAAACCTCTCACTGCTTTTTCCATGCACCGAGGCTTGATGGAATTCTGTCATCTCCCTTTCGGTCTTGTCACAACCTACTCCACCTACATCCACCTTTCGAGGATTGTTCTGGCTGACCTACCTAATGTCTCCTTTTATTTTGACAACACTTTCATTTACTCCTCAGATTGGCCCAGTCATCAGTCAGCATTAACACCAGTCCTGGACCAGCTCCACCACCGAAGCCTTCAGAGTGTCGTTTTGGCTTCTCTTCCGTCCATTACATGGGATTTGAGATTGATGGAGTACAACTTCGCCATCACCAGGACAAGACTGAGGTCCTGAAGCAGATCAGCTCTCCTACAACCAAGAAAAATCTACACAGCTTCCTCGGTATGGTATCACTTTATAATAGTTTTATTCCCATTGTTTTAGAGTTCACTGGGCCTCTCTCGGACCTTCTGAAAAAGACCCAAAGTGAACCCCTAAGATGGGATGAGGATCTTACATCTCATTTTAATCAGCTTAAGGATGCTGTTACATCTCTCCCAGTCCTGCAATTGCCTAATCCCCCATTGACTTTCATCCTTAGAACAGATGTGTCTAACTTCGGTTTGAGAGCTGTCCTCCTCCAGTACATTGATAGATCTCCTCACCTTGTAGCCTACGCCAGTCGGAGGCTGCTGGAGCGTGAGTGGATGTACTCTGCCATTGAGAGAGAGGCCCTCACTATCTTGTTTGGAATCACAAAGTTCGACTACTACCTTAGAGGGAAAGAATTTATTTTGGAGACAGACCATAAACCACTTGTCTACCTACTGAAGTCGAAAGGCTGATGAAGTGGGCCTTTCAGCTACACAACTATCCATTTCGTGCAGTTCACATTGCTGGACATGACAATGTGGGCACAGACTTCTTGAGCTGCTCCCTTGCGAGGTGAACGTTTGCTGTTCCTCCGTGTTTCTGTAGGTAATTCAGTGTAATCTACTTGTAGTAGATTTTTGAATGGAGAGCTATGTGAGGGCTGAAACACTCTATGACTTGTTAATTTTTTTTATTTATTTTTTCTACTCAGCCGCTATAAACTGGTGGGGTGGGAGTTATACCTATACTCCATTTCACCAAGTTTGGCACCATCAGCGATGTCCTCAACGCCTGTCTTGTTGATGTAAATTCTTAGCATTAGGTAAACCTCTATGTTTTACCTTGAGAACCAATATATAAAGGGATTACACAAAGGTATATTCAGTGCTGAGGACCTTTGTCAATGTTACATGTGCTGAGGACATCACTGATGGTGCCAGACTCGTTGAAATGGAGTATAGTTATAACCCCCCTACCCCCTTGGTCGCTCCATCCTCCTTAACATAGGCCCCGATTCCTAGCTGACGTCTGGTGGCTCGCCACTTGCCTTGCTAGAGCAGAACTGCCTACTGCACAGCACAGACCTCCCTGCTGGGCTACTCTCTCTCCCTCTCACTACGTGAGCCTGTCAGTCGTTTGGGCTACGACTTACTTGTCTCCACCAATTGCTGCTGCTTCTCACTGAGGAAATTATTCTATCTAAATGGATTGTTTTATCCTCATATATATTTAATGTTGCAGTTGTTTGTTTCTCCCATAATTCCTTAGATTTCTGGTGGTGTTGAATATCCCACTAACTAGATTAAAGCAGTGGCCGACGTGCTCCTTACTTTAATCAGTCTCATTACCATCCCTTAAGACGGTAACAATGATCCTATCCCTGACACTGGTTCTCTCTTTCAACTCATATCAAGTGTTTTGTTTTGTGCTCTGTCTCAGCCTATCTGCGCGCGCGCGCGCGTGCGTGCGTGCGTGTGTGTGTGTGTGTGTGTGTGTGTGTGTGTGTGTGTGTGTGTGTGTGTGTGTGTGTGTGTTCTTACCTTACCTAATTGTTCTTACCTAACTGTATCTTTACAGGAATGAGTCAAGCTCGTACTGTCCCGTGTCTTAAACCATATTTATCGTACATATCCTTAAATTTGTCAATTGTTTTGGCACACACTATTTCATTCGGTAATGCATTCCACTGATCAATTGCTCTGTTTGGGAAACTGAATTTCCTCTCCTCTTTATCGCCTCTCTTCTTATGCAGTTTTTTGCAGTGTCCACTTGCTGATTATCAGTAATAGACTATCTCCGGCTGACCATATCAGCGAGAAGGAACGGAACATGTATACACTGCTTTCAAATATGAGAATAGCATTCACATACATAAATGAAGACATGCTAAGAAGGATAATAACATCATTCATCAGACCAACCCTGGAGTATGCATCAGTAGTCTGGAGTCCTCATCTCAAAAAACACATAGACAAGATTGAAAAAGTTCAAAGGGCCGCTGCAAGATGGATACCAAGCTTAAGGGATCTAAGCTACGAAGAAAGGCTAAATAAACTGAATCTACCAACACTACAGGAGAGAAGGAAAAGAGGTGACATGATAATGCTATATAAATGCATATCAGGGAAGGAGAAAATAGACATAAATGATTACTTAACATATGGGGAAGCATCAGCAAGCACCTAGGTCCTTCTCTCTTCCTGATGTGTGTAGGATTTTATTTCCTAACGTATAATCCCAATCAGGTCTTTTTCCACGTTTTTACCAAACTTGATTACATGACATTTGTCCACACTGAATTCCATTTGCCATGTATTACTCCATTCATGAAGTTTATTTAATTCTTCTTGTAGCTCTTTATAAAAGTCTTTGTTAGTAATTCTCCTTTGTATTTTTGCATCATCTGCAAACATATTTAGATAGCTTTCATTTCCAGTGTTACTGTCTGTATCATTTATATACACTAAAAACATGATTGGTGCCAGCAGTGAGCCCTGTGGTACTCCACTAGTCACTTCTTTCCATGATGAGTAGTTTCCCCTTAGTACTGTTCTCATTTCTCTTTTTTTTTTTAGAAAATCTTGCATCCAACAAAACAGTTTGCCTCGAATTCCTCCTTGATGGTACAGTTTCCATAAAAGTCTTTGGTGTGGTACTGTGTCAAATGCTTTCTTGAAATCTAAATAGATACTGTCCACCCATCCTTCTCTTTCCTGTATTGTGTCTGTTACTCTGTCATAGTAGCTCAACAGATTAGTAACACATGATTTTCCTTTTCTGAAACCAAACTGTCTTTCTGTTATAATATTGTGTTCTTCTAGATGATTTACCCAAGTTTTTCTTATAAGCTTTTCTAATACCTTGCTTACAACACTGGTCAGTGATACTGGTCAGTAGTTGAGTGGATGTTCTCTATTCCCTTTCTTGAATAAGGGGACAATATTTGCTTTCTTCCAAATATCAGGTAGTTTACCTTGACTCAAGGATTTCTTGAAAATTAAAAATAATCGTTTACTTAACTCCTTTGCACATTCTCGTAGCACCCAAGATGAAATTTCATCAGGACCCTTTGCTTTTCCTCTGTCTAATTTTCTTAACTCCTTCTGTATTACTTTTTCTGATATTTGTATATCTGGTAGTATGTGTGGACATGCATGTTCCACATAGTCCTTCTCAAAAATTTTTTCTTCTGTAAAAACTGATTGGAAATTCTTCTTTAGTGCTTCACAAATATCTTTCTCTTGTGTATAGGTGATTCCCTCGTCCGTAATGGATTGTATTATATCTTTTACTTTGGTTTTGCTTCTGATGTAGCTGTAAAATAGCTTCGGTTGATCACTACTTTTATTTATGATATTCTCCTCAAACTGTTTTTGGGATTCCCTCCTTATTCTTGTATAATCGTTTCTTGCCTGTTTGTAATTATTATACGCCCTTTCACTATTGTGTCTTCTGTATCTCTTCCACAACAAATCTCTTCTTTATTTTGATTTTTTACATTCTGTATTAAACCATTTCTGTATTTTCTTATCTGCTTCTTTGTGCTGTGGGATGTATTCTGAACTCCTATTTCATAAAATTCACAGAATTTTTTTATACAGCATTTAAATCTTGTCCTCTAAGCTCATTTTCCCAATCAACTTCTAAGAAATACTTCTTTAGGTCATGATAATTTCCCTTTTTATAGTTTAGGCTCTATTTGTAACTTTCACTGCTGTTAACTATGTTATATGCTACCCTCAAGTTGCAATTTAGTACTGCATGGTCGCTTTTGCCGAGTTGAGGGTGATATATTAAACTGTCAATATCATTTTCTTGCCTAGCATTGAAGGTACATCGAGTCCTCTTTTTCTGGTGGTTTCCCTCACATGTTGCGTTAGGAAAAACTCTTGCACGAGATCCAGGAGCTTTTGGTCCCAACAGCTTTCTTGGCTTATTATATCTAGAGTATTCCAATTTATACTTGTATTAAAATCTCCAGTTATTATAATTCTTTCCGATTTCTCTTCCATTTTATGCAGTAATGCTCTTAAATTCTGAATTGTACTCTCTGCCGGGTCCTCATATTCGTATCTTTCCCATGTGTTTGATCTGGGTGGCATGTACAAATTGACTACAATTACTTTCCCTTCAGATGTGTTGATTTATACTGCAATCAATTCTACTTTTGAGGATGTATCTAGTTTTATTTCATTGACTTTTAGATTTTTCTTAGTTAATATTATAATTCCTCCTCCTTTTTTTAAGTTTCTATCTCTTCTCCATATATTATATTCCTCTAAGTTTAGTATGTCATTGGATATCCTTGGTGTTAATTTTGTTTCAGTTAGGCATATTATATGTGGTTCATTTTCTCTGACATAATCATTCATCTCTAATAATTTAGATATCATTCCATCCACATTTGAGTACATCAACTTAATCGTCTGGTTCATATACTTGTCATGATATGGTTCTATTACCTTCCTCCTTTTTATTCCCTCCTGGTTATGTACCACTTTCGTACATGCAATCCTATTACTTTGTAAAAAAAATGTGTTCTCCTCTGATCTTCCCTCATTTTTTTTTTTTGTTTCCTCCCTCTTCTCTTTCAGTAATTCCAGTTCCTCTTGTGTTAGGCATCTTTTTATCCATACATTTTTGAACCCCTCTTTTTCCATGAGATTCTTTGCATTTTTTAGTATCTCCTCCACGGTGTGTGTGTGTGTGTGTGTGTGTGTGTGTGTGTGTGTGTGTGTGTGTGTGTGTGTGTGTGTGTGTGCGTGTGTGTGTGTTTCAACAAAATATTTCAGATAGTTCTCATCCGATTTTAATTATATTCAGTTGAGATTAAGAGGATGAGTTAACCTACTATTTTTATTTTTTTTTTAAAGCTGGAGATAAAAAATCAAGGTAACAGGACTAGGTTAAACGTTAATCTAAGAATATCATCTGAGTGAATGGTCTAAGCCATCAAATCTCATTCCAGGGCATGTTTGTAGTTCTGGCTGGTGGACACGCTGCCTGTCTTCTGATTCTACTGTTTGAAATTGTTAGTAAAGCTGCTGGAAGATGGACAAATGCAGATGCTTTTCCCCCCGTCCCTGCTATGAGAACCTGAAGCTGGATATACAGGAACATATCTGACATGTTTCTGTTGCTGTCTGTCACTGAGTGTCTCCCCCCCCCTCTCTCTCTCTCTCTCTCTCTCTCTCTTCTCAGATCCACCAAATAATCTCAGCAATAAGCAGAATTCAACCCGCAACCACACATTCCCTGCCCAATCCCCAGCCAGTAGTCCAAATTTGCCACCACAACCTCCCTTGTCAGTCTCAAATTTTCCATTCACTCCACGTAGCAAGACCACCAGAATTCCTCCCTACAATATCCACTACATGATCTTCAAAGTGGTGCTCCACAATCAGTCTTCCTGGGCACATTGTTGAGCCGCACGAAGTTTCCTGTGTGCCATGGTACATTATTCTCCTGTAATACGAGTAAGCATTTTACGAAACCGTTGCCAGGAATTGTCTCATTCGGACATGGATATGACGTTTTGGACTATATGCGTGGGTAATTCATTGTGAGGCACCTTGGCCCTTAAGAGTGTTCCATACGCAAGATTGGTTGCTGGTGATTTATTGCTGTTATTATAAGAGCTTACCCTGACATTTCGTTTCGTTTTTGAAGACTCCAACATGCTTGTATGCATCGACTTTGGTCACCTAATGACGGTTCTCCATACTGCTCGATCTTTGGCAGCTTTGATGTTTAGTCACTTATCCCTGAGGTCACAATAACCTCTTCCCAGATATTTTTCGGTCTACCTCTTGCTGTCCCACCCCTAACATTAACACTTCTCACTTTCTGCATCCAATTATCAACCCCCACCTCTCCACATGCCCAAACCATCTCAATCTACCCCACCTCATCACAACATCAATACCCTGCAGTCCCATCCTACCTCTCAACACTTCCATAATATACTAGCCCCCCTAGACCTCACACTCAGGGACGCACTGTATATCCACATATTAACTGCCATTTATGTACGTTTGAACGTGCGAATATCCCTTCTTATCTCGTTTTTGTTTTAATTCTTTGAAGGAACAATTTACAGGTTCCTGGCCTTTAGTTTCTTCTTCCTAGCATTAAAAAAATCATTACACTGCCAACACATGCCACACACAAAGATCCCTTAGCACAGAGGGAGATCCCTTTCAGCATTAGGAGAGGCAACAGCTCCCTGAACTTATTCCAATCACTCCTCACTCTAGTCACAGACCTAGATCCAGCCCCACCTCCAGCACATAACATGTCTACCAAATGACAGAACTCTTCCACACTCACCAGCAAGCTCAATGGCTGTTTCCACATGGTCTCCCTGACACACCGCACACATGAAAGCAACGTTATCTCGCAGTCTACCTCCAAAACCACTACATCTCTTATGCACCCACTTATTACAAACATTGCACAAGATGTAATTACTTCCCACACCCTTAAGGCAAACTGCAGATGGCCACTCCCCCTCTTCTTTGACAGTACCACCCCCTGCCCTAGGTACTATCACTATTGTTTTATCTGCATTAACTCTTAAGCCCTTGTGCCCCATACCGTTTCTCCATTTCCTAAATCTTTCCTCTGCCTCCCTTTTATTTTCTGCAATCAACACCTAATCATCAGCATACAACATCTCCCACGGGAGTCCATTTCTGACGTCACGAGAGGGCTTCAAGTACCATAATAAACAACAAGGGGTTCAAGACTGACCCCTCATGCAACCAACAGTAACGGAAAACTCACTCAAAACTCCATTCATCTTTACCTGGGTGGGAGCACCCACATACATGGCCATAACTACCCTATCCGGACACTGCAATCCCAGGCTTTCTCATTGCTCACTTCACCACCTCTCTAGGGCACTCTGTCAAAGGCTTTCTCCAAATCAACAAAAACACAGTACAGTTTCTTTATCTTTCCTGTCATGGAGTGCGGTAGCCACTCCGTAAGTAGGAATGGTGCAGGTTCAAAATAGTGTCCAGTACATAGGGTATAGGAGCATTCGCATGAAAACGGTTGCAAAACCCAGTTCTAAGCTTACGAACTAATAGACCTTCGGTACTCAAGTGCAACACTACACAAACTCACAAAGTGTTGCTAACTTTAGTAGGAGTCACAAAATCGAACTGCAAAAATATAAATTTTGTTCTTTCATTTTTTCTTCATCAGTCATAACTTCACAACAAAAAGACATACGTGAGCGTACGATACACCATAATGCTGTTTGTCAAGTGTAGATGTTTCTGTTCATGTTTAGACATGCATTCAGGCTACGGTTCGTGAGTTACGCCCTGAAAACCGGATTGTTGTCACTAGTAAGTAAACCATTTTGTGGAATATTGGTTAGCTACAGCTCGGTTACAGTTATATAACTTCCCAATACACATCTTTTCAGGGGAAGGCACCCTCGTTTTAGTCTTTCAGTATGCTATGCATGTAACAATCCAAATCTAACACTTGCTCTATGCATAATTATACTTCCACAAAAAGATCATAAACAAGAACAGAAAAATTTCCTTCCAAAAATATTGTAAAGAAGTAGGAATGGCAAAAGTGCACAGATAAGAAATGAAAAAAAAAGCACAGAAACAAGAGAGCATTGAGGATGGGAGGAGATTTGGAGACATATACCCATTACTACATTCCACCATCTACAAGTTTATGGCTAAAGCATGGAATGTAGTTATGGCATATCTCCAAATCTCCTCCCATCCTGAACGCTCTCTTGGTTCTGGGTTTTTCGTTTCTTATTTGTGCACTTTTCCCATTCCTGTTTCTTAACAATCATTTTAGAAGAAAATTTTCGTTTTTTATATATTGTTCCTGATTGACTGATTGAACAAAATTAAAAATCTGGCGGCGCAAATGCCAGGGTCATATGCCGCCAGACAGCATGATAAAAGACGACGCAAATGAAATGTGTGTATTTAGAAAATTTTTTTTAAAGATTAATGTTAATACTCATTTGTAGAAATAAAAATACTGCAAATAATAAAAGAATAGTTTACAAGGTATCAGTTACTTATAGAAATGCAAGGAGGCCCACCTCCTGGAGAAAACTAAAAACATCACTAAAATCGCCGGAGGTTCCACGAAATATCAAGGACAGACACCAGGCACCATCTGCCCCGTGATACGTATGGAGGAGTCTCTGGCAGAGGTCCCTCAGACTTGGACACTTGACCAGCAAGTGATGGACAGTAAGGGGAACAAGGCAATCATCACAATTCGGTTGAGTTTCACCACTCATCAGGAACCCATGTGTAAGCCATCAGTGCCCAATGTGAAGCCTGGCAAAGCCACCTATAATCGCTGAGGCATGGAGGGGAGAACCCTTGGCACAACTACTCTTTGAAAGACTTCTTTTAGCTTATTAAGAGTAACAACATCCCAGTGTCTCTGCTAACAGGTACGAATCACGTACCTCAAGTATGGCGTAACATCAGAAGCAAGAAGCGGGTAGTCAGTTGGAGGCTGTTGAGAAGACGCAGCTTTAGCTAATGTACAGTATCTGCCCTCTCACTGCCCACCACACCAACATGTGTGGGAACCCAACAGAAGTCCACATGACGGGCACGACTGCCAAGAAGAAAAGGCCACTCTAAAATTCATAAAACCAATGGATGGGATGCATTCAAAGACTCTAGTGCAGATAGAGCACTACGGGAGTCACTAAAACCCACAAAAAAAGATTGGGGGAGAATAAAACTGGGTTTGAGAGCATTATTATAAAATCGCAGTCAGTTCCGTTGTATACACTGAAGTAATACCAGGAAGGCTATCGCCCCTACTAAAGGAAGGGAAGACAACACCAAAGCCTACTTCAGTATCAGTCTTAGACCCATCAGTATAGACGGAGGCAGAACCCTCATGAATTGAGGCATGTTCCAAAATAGGGAGAGGGACACCTGAGAGGGAAGTGAGTCCTTTTTACCAACAATGGACCTACAAAATGTCACACGAGGGAGTAGCCAAAAACCCACCCTTGGGATCCGATGTGGACAAACTGCCCATCTTGGAAGAGAGAGGGTTAACATGACAGACCGAACTGTAACCAAAGGGCCTCAGGAAAATGACGGGTGTCATAAACAGAAAATCGTGAATCCTGGGAAACTATGGCACAAGAAGCTGAGTCCGGAATGTGGTGAAGACGATACCAACACCTCATCATCAACGACTGGCATTGTAGATCCAAGGGGAGCACACCAGCATCCACCAACAAACTTGAAATCAGGGATGACCTGAATGCCCTGATTGCCAGACATAAATCAGCATGATGCACAGAATTTATCAATCGGAGATGGGCATCTGTTGCAGAGGACTAGACCTCACACCCATAATCATGTTTAGGATGAATAAGAGACCTATGCAAGAGGAGGAGGATCTGACAGTCAGCACACTAAAAGGTATGAGCCAAAACCCTCTGAAGTCTCAAAGCTTTAAAACAAGCCACCTTAAGAGAATGAAGATGAGGAACCTAGGTTAGTCGTCTATCAATTAAAAGATCCAGAAATCGCGTCTTTTCCACACAGGATATTCTCCGACCATAGAGATTCAAGTCACGGTCTGGGTGAATCCCCAAAGACGACAAAAATGCATAGCCACTGACTTTGTTAAAGAAACGCTGAAGCCGTGAGACTCTGCCCAGTCAGAAATTCTGTTAAGAGCCAGCTGCAACCTCCTCTCTATCAGAGACATTCTAGATGCGGTGAAGGAAATTGAGAGGTCATCAACATATAGTGAGCCTAGTACACCATCAGGAAGTGCACTGATTATGTTGTTGATGGCCACAGCATAGAGAGTAACACTAAGGCCTATATTTCATCGCCTGTAGGTGGTCATTACCTGGTTTGGGAATGGGGATAACTACATCAACACCCGAACCAGCTGGAAACTCACCAGCACATCAGATCTTATTAAATAATGAAAGCAAAAACGAAAAGGACTCATCAGACAGGCATAAGGATTATCACGTCAACCAGGAGAGGAATCCTGGCACTGTGACAGAGCTGCCTGGAGTTTGGAAGTAGAACAGGGAACATTATAAGACCCTCCCCCAGGAGAGGTAACACTGAGACCATGAGACTCTGGGTACTGATGGTGGCAAGCCGAAGGCGTATCTGCATCCATCTGTGACACACTGGCAAATGATTCAGAAGCAACTCTGCAACAGTGAAAGGATCAGCCATGGTTCCACCTGCTGCAGATAAAACAGGAGGAGAAGGAACAGTAAATTTTCCTGAAATTTTCCTCACTCGGTTCCATGCCTGAGAGAGGGAAGTCCTCGAACTGATGGAGGAAATATAACCCATCCAGAATGAATGCCTAGCCTACTTTAACTCGCCCCATCCCAACGTTTTCTGGGCAGTGGTACGCCCCAGTCCCGACATTTTTGGACCTTCTTGTTTTTTGGCTCAAACATTCGCTTTTGGTGAGAAACATCAAAAATTCATAGAGAAATCGCTCACCTGAAGTTTAAAATACTCGATCTAGGTACGAGTACCTCCTTACCTGACTGGGTTTTCTAACAGGCTGGCACCAAAGAAAACGAGTTCTATTGGGGGGTAACTATTTTATCCACTCATAAACAGTATTTATTTATTTACTTGGTACGAATTTATATGTAGTACAAGAGCTACCTCCCTTTCCTTGGGGGAAGCAGCCTAGGTATATAGATAGATAGACAAGAGTATATTGGTTTTCAAACAGTAATATAGGCATTATAAGCATTGTTTCACTCACTAACTCATCAATATTCATGACCTTTTTTTCCCACATTACCTGATCATCATTTCTGACTGTTTCTTCCTCTAATGCTATGTAAACTTTGTCCTCCACATTGTCATCGATTGGGTAATCACTGGCCCTGAATGTCTTTAATGGCCAGGTCACTGGTAACAGGTGAATTGCCGAGACAATGGCGTGCAGGGGGGGGGAGAGGTTATGTGGTATAAGGCATTGTACCCGCTTGGCATCTTGTAGAGGAATAGAGGAAGGTGTCCCGTGTATACGTGCCAAAAATCACTAGCGAAATCACTCGCGAAAATTGAAGATTGTGCAAATTAGGGACCTTGCAATGTTGCCGCATTATTTCACGTCTCAGGGATATGAGTGCACATCGTGTAAGGACGTGAATTCATGTCTCCGGGACGCAGCGGGTTAAGACCTGCCTCATATGAGTTCATGCCCTCCAATACACCACCAAATACTGAGGATACCCGCGGTGATAACAAAGCCGAGAGAAGGCGACTCGTTTGGCTGTCTCTTGAGTAACTGCAATCACAGTTCAATCAAGGGACTGGATGTTTAGGAAATTGGCTGCTCATTCTTGCAACTGATAATTGGGCTGCTGAGTGCAACACATCAGTGAAATATGACACTGCCTCAGTGAGACAGCCAAACTCATTTACGGAAAGGGAAATGGAACTTAATTTCTTGAAACATGGCCAGTTACCCTTATCCAAAAGCCAGCAAGGAAGATGAGGCTGAGGTCCACCTGCACTCTCAGGTAAGAGTAAGGGAAAATGGTCGCTGCCATACAGGTCTGGCAACACATCCCAGGTAAAATCTGAAAACGGATTGGCTGAGCATATGGACAAATCAATGGCAGTAAAAGTTCCAGTCTGGCTATGGAAATAAGTCATTTTATCAGAGCTGAAAATGCCCAACTCCTCATCTTCCATTAAACAGGCCAGCATAATACCCCAAGGGTTGGCCTCCCTGTTTCCCCATTGTGGACGGTGACCACTCATATCTCCCAGTAACAGAAAGGGAGAAGGAAGGCCATGAGTAAGGTGTTCCAGATCTGCCCTTTCAATGGTGGCACTTGGAGGAAGATAAAGACTGTAAACTGTATACTGTCAACGTAAAAACATCCGGACAGCAACAGTCTGCAGGGGAGTGATGTCCAGATGACTGTATGGAATATCCTGGCAAAGGAAGATAGCAGCACCTCCATGACATCATTGGCCTGGCATATGATCAGAATAAAAGGCATGGTAGCCAGAAGGACCAGAAGGAACAGCATCACCTACCATGGTCTCCTGGATGCACATGCACAAAGGAGCAAATTGAGAAATAAGATGACACAGTTCCTCATAGCTAGAACGTAAACCCCGACAATTTCGCTGGATGATACAGTAGAACCCAAAGTGGAGGGATGATGATTAAGTGCGTGACTGTACACCTCCTGATAAGTGAGTGAGCTTACACTGATGCTTAGGAAGACCCTTGACAAGAGACTGCCCAGCACCAGGAACCTGCACCCTATGGCGAACATCTGTGGGCAGACATGAGGACGAGGAAGAGGAAAGTTTTACAACACTCTTCCTCTGAGATGAAATAACACTTTCTTTGGAAAGTGGCTTGGAAAGAGGGTTAGAGGCCACTCTGGATGGTGTAGGATGGCCAGTTACAACATCAAAAGCCCCAGAAGTGGAAGGCGTGCCCACAGGAATAGAGCCCTGTGAGGATGATATTGCATGTGTCAGAACTGAAGCACCAGCAGTCTGTCCAACACCATCCCTAGGTGGGGGTCTGATCACAGGCGAGCCATCAGCTGCAGCTTCCACCTTGCTAGACCCTTCAGCCTCCACGGCAAAGGGGACAAGAGGGAGGTCGATACAAGATTCGACAATGGAGACCGATCCATCAGGTTGAGCTTCCACTTGGCTAGGCCCCTCAACCTTCAGGGCATGGGGAACAGGAGAGAGAGTAACGCAAGGTTCGACAAAAAGAGACCATAGGTGGGCGGTCATCAGGCTCAGAGGACTCTGAAGAACCACAGTGACATTTGCCAGATACAGATGGAGCCATTGGCATACTGGACAAGGCAAGAGAAGGAGTCACTTTCTCTTGTACATCTGCCACCACTGCAGAAGTGTGTAAACCATGAGCCACCGAAGTGGGGAAAGAAAAAATCAGAGTAGGGGGCAGGCGAAGTTCATTTTCACAAACAATATGAACCATGGAGACAACATCCCACAAAGCACTGGATGATGAAGTGGGCACTGGATTGGGTCGAGGCCATCTCTGAGACATTGACTTATGGTGGTTCACTGACATTCCAGGAAGGACAGCAGCATAAGTAACACCTGGCTGGAAGAAGCGAGTTTGGGCCATCTTCTTAGCCTCGGGAAACAAAACCTTCTCAAGTGTTCGAACTAACAAAATCTCCTTTTCCAGGCAGAAGCAAGGACAGTTTTTTGAAGATACAACAGTGATAGCATTTAACCCACGGAGAGCAATAATGGTACCGTAGCTAGCTATTGTCAAGCGATTTCTTGGCCAAAATTTCAAGTCTTACAGAACTGAATGAAATGGACATCATCGTCTTGGAAATGTTAGTGCGCATCAAGCAATATATATATATATATATATATATATATATATATATATATATATATATATATATATATATATATATATATATATATATGTATATATATGTATATATATATATATATATATATATATATATATATATATATATATATATATATATATATATATATATATATATATGACCATATAGTCACGTGGTTTCGAGATAAAATGGCCAGATGATGAACAGCTAGTGGGGCGAGCAACCGAACCACTCGTGCTGAGCAAAGTGAAGAAGGGCATTGTCTGGGAAAAAAAGCCTATATTTACCATGTCCTTGTACATGAACCACTTGTGAATACTGTATCATCAACCCATTGTCTCTCTCTTGCTCTCTCTCTCTCAAACTACTAGAAATGACCATACAATATAGGATACTCGTAACTCTCTCTCTCAAACTACGATAAATTAGCTTACACACTGCATTGACCTGCGCACTCCATGGTGTCCACATGTATTTTGAGCATATATGGGGCAGTGCCTGGGTGATATCGAGAGTTGCCAACTGCTCCTATTTTCCATACAAATTCAGCAACCTACTGCCTGTGGTGCGGATTTGGTATGCCTTTGAAAATCGCACTCATTTGAAGCCTATTGCTTTCGACTCTATCAAGTCCCAAATGAGGCCTGTCGCTCTCCTCGGGTTAAAGGGTCCTGGACAGTCACTGGTATGACTTTGTCCACCACAGGAGATACAGACACCAGGAAGGCCAGCCTATGCACGGTGGCAAAATCAGCTAACATGTCCATACCCCTGGCAGTGCAAGCAGTGCTTTGGGGTTGGCACATAGGGCTTCACAGGAAGCGATAGCCATGCCAGTTTCACAGATGTAGGTAACGTCAATTTATCTGAAGTCAAGAACAAGGTTGGAGTCTGAGTAAAAACCTCATCTGTCTTTTTCTGAAGGCACTCAACCTTCATGACACGAAACAACTACAGCTCTTTCAACAGTCGCTCCTCTGAGTATCAGAGGACTTCACAAGAAAAAACTACTCCCCTACATCGGTTCAAGGTTCCATGAGGAACACAGGTAAGTGCACAGCCAGCAACAAATGTCAAAGCCACTAGGCAAGAACTCTCCTCTGGGGAGGATATCTCAGAGTACTACCATCCCCCTGGGATTAGATCTTGGGCTATCTTCCACAAGCCGATACTATGGCACGGTGCAGTGCCAATATATCAATATCTAGGACTGACTCTCCTATGGAGGATTTTAACACCAGATACTTTGCATATAACGCAGACACCAGCTGTCTGTGCTCAACCCTAAAGCCATTCCTACCCGACATGACCACCTCCCAGTCCCAGCTGAATTTTGGGGCAAAGGAGGACATTTACCAGGGGCTTGGTAAGGTTCCAAGGTGGCATTAAGGGAGTTGCCAGGGACAAAGTCTGAGTCACCAATGAAATACTGTTTATCACAAACCATATGCATCAACAAAACTTCATTCCCCACCCCTCTATCCACCATGGAGCCCAACAAGGGGAGGTCTTATGCCAGGGACAACACCCCTGGCGACCTCAGAGGTAACAGGAGCGTATACGCAGGTATCCATCAGGTGGCCTTGGCAAGGGTGACTCCAGGATGATAGGAACCACCAGGCCCCCCAGTGCCCACTTGACCCTAACCAACGCATGACCAGCCGATTGACCTGGTCGGGCCCAACCAGGCTGCCTGTCTAGCCAGAATAAGGGACCAAAGAGTGTATTACTAGCAGCAGGGTACATCATGCAGCATCGCTCTACCCCCAGGACTCCTGTCTCCCAGCATTACGGGACGCCACGCACAGTAAACACGTGGGGAGGCAACAGTCCCACCCTAGATGGCAAATGGGCAGGGACGAACATCACCAGCAGGCCTCCTCCACCAGTGATGTAGAGAGTGCTTCGTCAACAAGGCCGACAAATGCTGAACCTTAAAAAGATAAGCACGCCTCCAAAGTAGGTGACACCGCCAGCCATGCTTCAAGCCCCACCACAACGTCCAGGTGACCAGCTGCAGTGGGATATTTTTCCTAAAACTGTTGAACAATGGATAATGGCATCAGTGGGCCCTTTACCTGGTATAAACCCAAACAATATCTCATCAAGATTCACTCATTCTCTAATCATACCTTCTAGAACTCCCTCCATTAACTTTATTCTCTGGTCCTAAAACTTTTGTGCCTCTATAATTTCCTCTTTCCAGGGAAACATTCATAATTACACTCTTCAGCCAATCATCTAGGAGAACACACTCATATATAATTGTATTTATCAAATCAGTGACTAACCCTACTCCTATATCTCCTAAGGCTTTCAACACTTGAGCAGTCAACCCAGAGATGCCTGCTGCCTTCCCCACTTGCATTCTGCCTATTGCCCTGCTCACAGTAGCAGCGTCCTTAATGCCTAATCTCATCAACTGATGCGATGAGAGTTTTATGCCAAATAACCTAATCACATCAATAGAGTGGAGCCTGTAAAAAACTGTGGAGCATTTCCTCCACCCCGATTATGATGTACATGGCTCCAGATGAATGAGAACTCACCCCTGACGTGGCGGGAGAGGGGGATCAGACCAACCCGGGTGGTAGGGGGGCATCCCCCCCTCTGGGCCATGTCGGTGCCACCCTCTACCCCATGCCGTCACTCCCTCCTTGTCCCCCATCACCCTCCCATCCCTCCATGCATCTGCATCTCTCCTCCCACCACCACCTGTGTTCCTTCCCATCCACTTGCGGACCTCCCCCCACCCTGCTAGCCTTGTTTCCCCCCTGAACCTCACCCCACCCCTCCCTCCTTGTCCCTCACTACCCTCCCACCCCCTTCAGACCCCCGAGAGGTATCAGGTCGCCAAGATGTTACAGAACACACTGAAGTGATTTCTTTTCATGTGAAAAGTTGGTTATTTTAATAACCCCTGTACCTACAGGCTTACTCCCAACAGCCTACTTTATCTCCCCACAGCCTAATATCTCCCCACACCTACAAACAGTATGGCTGTTTTCATGGTTCGTGTGACAAAACACTTTGAATGACCTGTTTCAATAAGAAAAATAGGTAGTTATCACAATTTTCACGGTTTGGGTTGTGTTCGAGGGGTCACTATCATAAACTTTTTTAAAACTTTGATGCACGATTGTGCGGTAACCATTAGGCCTGCGGCGGTGCAGATTGCACTGTCAGGTGTTTAAATTCATCTTTAGCCAGAACACAATCAATTTGCCAGTGGTGAAAGTTGCCAAAACCCCCTTGAATTGCAGCTGGGAGGTGGGGACCCGCCTGAAATAATTGTGGACTCAAGGGGTTAAAAGGCCAAGGGCCAAACGCTGGCTGGATATGCTGGCTCCAAACTAGAGATGTATCAGATGTCTGAATTCAAAGACCCGTGGATGTGGATGTTTATTAAATCGCGAATGCAGATGCAGATGCTGATATGTAGGTTGATTTTATCAAATGCAGATGCAGATGTGGATGCTGATTTTGAAAATGTTGGGGATGTTCTAGATATGCGGATGCAGATATCTGATACATGTCTGTCTTGTGACCAAAACCAACAAATTAATAATTACTCATGTTTATTGTGTTTAATGACCAAATTTCTTTGGTAATGTCAACAGTTTGACAGTATGAAAAATTTTATGCTAAACCAATGATTTCCTGGAGAAATATGCTAACATCAGCACAATTATGCTAATCTGGTCATGCTGCACTTTATCACAGAGTGATAAGAAACACTCATTGCTGCCAGTTTTTGTTTTTTCAGTCTCTTTTTGTATATTCACCACATCATCTTTGTGTGTGGTAAAGATGCAGATGTGGATGTCTATTAAATCATGAATGCAGATGCTGATGGAGATGTTTATTTTATCACAAAAGTAGATGCAGATGTGGATTTAAAGAATGATGCAGAAGTTCCACATATGCAGATGCGAATATCCAATACATCTCTGCTCCAGACCTTCCCTGTTGCAGTCAAATTCCTCATTCAACAACCAGTTGTAGTGTTCTCTCCAGGCGTCTTTAACCCCTAGGATAACCAATTCAATCGACCGCACTTCTCTGAAAACCTGCATATGGAACCGATTCTTCAACTCTTACAGAAGTAAAATATATTATGCCCAAGGTTTAGAGCTTGAATTTACACATCTTATGCCGCAAACCAGAACATTCTAGACCAACTGCTTACTGAGCTATAGCCTGTCAAAGAGCGTCAAAAATTGACACTAGCAACCCTTGCATATAGGAAGAGAGAAAAAAAAATATGCATCAGAATTAAATTTTTATTTTACAGAATGAAAAATCTTGATTTTACACACCAGAAAATGTATATATCATTCTCATATGTCAAATGTTTACCACATAGCCATAGCAAGAAACTAGCTGGAGGTGGAGGGAATATGAAGCGGTGGAGGGGGGAGAATGAGGGAGGAAGGCAGAGGGAGGATGGGGGCGGAGTGTGGCATGGAAAAATCAATTTATAGAGTTGATAGGGCCTGTGAGTTCAGTCAAAAGCCAGAGAGGGGGAGAGGGGACAAAAGGCTTGGGGTACAAGTAGGTGGCGAGAGGGTGGTGGAGGAATCACCCCCCTCCACCACCTGTAGGGGCTCGGTTCCTCCCCCCTCCCTACTCAAGACTTAGTTCTCATTGGTTTGCATCGATATACATCACAATCAGGCCGAAGCCTACTGTCTGCAGTTTTTTACAAAGGCTTCTCTAACGATCCTATTAGGCATCAAGCAAAATTCTGGAAAAGGATCGATCGATCCAATCATATATTACCTTCAATGCTACAAATATTCCCATTTCCAAAGGTATTGAAATTCTCGGCATCTCGCTTAACAATGCCCTCAGCTGGACTTCTCACGTCAGATCACTTGCTAAAACTGCCTCAAAGAAACTTGGATTATTGTACAGAGTCCGTAACTTCTTCAGTGGCGAGCAGCTAGTTATAATTTATAAGAGTTATGTGCGCTCTCAGCTTGAATACTGCTCACCCTTGTGGAGCGGATGTGGAGAGGTTGCATTAAAACAAGTAGACAAAATTCAGAACAAAGCTGTTAGAATTATTAATAACCCTGCTATTACTAATAAACTACCTCCTCAACAAGTAAGAAGGAATATTACCTCGCATTATTTTACAGATATTTCTACAGCAAATGCTCAGACGAAGTTGCGTCCATGGTGCCACCTCTCCATGCCTTCTCTTGTGCTACACGGGCATCTGGCAGCACTCATGACTGGAATATCACTCAGCCATACTGCAGAACTTCTGCCTATCAGAATTCTTTCATTCTCCGAACTGCATCTCTCTGGATCTCGCTTCCCCAGAGTTGTTTCCCTCCAGACTTCAACCTACTGCTGTTCAAGTCTAACTGTTACAGATATTTTATGAACAGCGGACACCAGTAATCTGGTGCATGGATTTTTTTTTTTTTTATTCATTTGCTTTTCCTTCCTCTGTTCTGTTATTTAAAAATATATATATATATATATATATATATATATATATATATATATATATATATATATATATATATATATATATATATGGGTTAATATCCCCACTGTTCACCTCTACTTTTCATTCATCATTCTTCACAAACACTGCTGAGCTATGATAACCCTATTCTCCTACCTCTTCATTTGTTTTGCCACCTTAAATATCATATTTTTCCGTTTCCCACTATATAGATTATCCAGTAAAAGTCTCTGAGATTCAGACTTTGTCCTGTAAACCTCTCTTCTAGCCCTACACTTGGCAGCCAAGTATTTCTCTCTGCTACCTCCCTTTCTCCACTCCTGGAGAAGCCTTATTTTCTCCTTAACCTGCCACACCCCGTTGATGTACATATACGCCCACACATTTTTCATTTTCAGTCCCATTGATGTATGTATACGTCCACACATTTTTCATTGTCAGTCCCTTTGATGTATACAAATGCACATCAATTGCAAGGTCTGTAATTTGCACAATTTTCAATTTTCGCGCGTGATTTTTGGTACATATCCACGGGACACCTTCCTCTACAAGATGCCAGGCAGGGACAATGCCTTACCTGGCATAACCTGCCCCCCACTGCACGCCATTGTCTCGGCAATTCACATGTTATCAGTGACCTGAGAAGTAAAGACATGTCGTGCCACTGTACGAAATTCAGGGCCAAAGTGATTCTCCAATCGATGACAGTGTATTTACGTAGCATTTGAGGAAGGAACTGTAAGAAATGATGATCAGGTAATGTCGCCAAAAAGGTCAGGTATGTTGATGTGTTTGGTGAGTGAAACAATGATTATATTGCCTATATTACTGTGTGAAAACCAATATACTCTCATACTACACATAAATTCGTACCAAACAAATAAATAATTACCGTTTATGAGTGGTGTGGAATGGTTACACTCCCATAAAACTCGTTTTCTTTGGAGTGAGCCTGATAGAAAACCCAGTAAGATAAGGGGTACTGCTACCTGCACTGAGTATTTTAAACCTCAGGTGATCGATTTCTCTATCAATTTTCAATGTTTCTCACCCAAAGTGAAGGTTTGAGAAAAAAAAAAAATCCAAAATTGGTCGGGATTGGAGGGAGTCAGTGGTGGAAAGTGAGTTGGGACAGGGCGGGTTAACTGCAGTTTCTACATAATCATCCTACCACCAAGTTTCTTTGTCTTTGGGGGAAGGCCTTGTCCATCCACACAATGAAGCAGTAACTCTCAAGAGGTTGTTCTTGAGGGCTCTGTACGGGTCTTTGAATTCAGACATCTGATACATCTCTAGTTTGGAGCCAGCATATCCAGCCAGCGTTTGGCCCTTGGCCTTTTAACCCCTTGAGTCCACAATTATTTCAGGCGGGTCCCCACCTCCCAGCTGCAATTCAAGGGGGTTTTGGCAACTTTCACCACGGGCAAATTGATTGTGTTCTGGCTAAAGATGAATTTACACACCTGACAGTGCAATCTGCACCGCCGCAGACCTAATGGTTACCGCACAATCGTGCATCAAAATTTAAAAAAAGTTTATGATAGTGACCCCTCGAACACAACCCAAACCGTGAAAATTGTGATAACTACCTATTTTTCTTATTGAAACAGGTCATTCAAAGTGTTTTGTCACACGAACCATGAAAACAGCCATACTGTTTGTAGGTGTGGGGAGATATTAGGCTGTGGGGAGATAAAGTAGGCTGTTGGGAGTAAGCCTATAGGTACAGGGGTTATTTCATGGCTGGTGTGATTAATTATAATGAAATGGAGAGTTTCCACAAGAGAATTTGGTTGTTGCCGAAACTGTATTGATAAGTGTGATGAAGTGTAATGATAATGTGATAACCGTAATGGTGTGATAAATGTGTAAAAAAGAAGTTGGGACAGTAAAAGGAGAAATAGGAAACAAATTATTGTTTTTTTTTTCTTTCTTATGCATGCATTTCTTGCATTATTGAACTTTATTTTGATGTCCTTGATGGTTAAAAACATTTATATGCGTCGGTGTTAGTTTTGGAATGACTGTGAGGCCTTGTAGGGCTACTCCCCACACCTGTTTTATCTCCCCACACCAATATACACACCTGTTTTTATGGCTGGTATGACAAATCCCATTGAAATGGAGGGTTTCCACAAGAGAATTTGGTTGTTGCCAAAATTTTTCTCCCCAAGTACCACCAAGGCCTTGTAGGCCTACAACCCACACTAGTTATCTCCCCACACCTGTTTTCATGGTAGATGTTACAGAACACACTGAAAAGCTGCCTTTTCATGCGAAAAGCTAGTTATTTCCAACCCCCGTACCTATAGGCCTACAGTCCACAGCCTACATTATCCCCCCACAGTCTAGTAATCTCCCCACACCTACATACACCTGTTATGATGGTTGGTGTGACAAAACACTTTGAAGTGACCTGTTTCAATAAGAAAAATAGGTAGTTTTCAAAATTTTCACGTTTTCGAGGGGTAACTATCATAAACTTTTTTTTAACTTTGACGCGCGATTGTGTGGTAACCATTAGGCCTTTGGGGTTACGGATTGCGTTGTCAGGTGTGTAAGTTCTTCCTCTTTTGCCAGAACACAGACAATTTGCCCTTGGTGAAAGTCGCCAAAACACCCCCGAATTGCGGTTGAGGGAGGTACCCTGCTTGAAACAATTGCGGTCTGAAGGGGTTATTACAGAAAGTATCAGGAGTAATTTTTATTTTACTTGTCCCTGGAAATATAAATTTTGTTTAAAGTGTTTGTTTAATAACCTGTCAAAGTGAGTTCATCCACTAAGAAAAACCTACACATTTTTTTTGGAGAAATTATCCAATGTGAAATAAGCAAATACATAATAATGCATGTACCCAAATCATTCTTTATTTAATGATTTTGTAAAATCTTGAATACTAGAAAATTCAGTTCTTTGCTTTAAATACACGATGCTGTACAGCTAGGAGTAGTGGTTTCCTTTCATCATTTAAGCAAAGGTAATCTAACTTTATGCAATTCAATTCAGACATGACAAATATTTATTAACTGTGCCACAAGAGTTCGACAGATTGAATAATGTGCTGTGAAGTAAAACGGTTGCGGAGTTCTGCTCTACAGCAATATCGTTTTATCATATTCTTGTTTTATCCATTCAGTTCAGGACAGACTTATAGTGATGGCGGGGTTAAATACAGCCTTCATTAACCCCTTCACTAATTGGACAGCACATTACGTCTTTCTACTTTTTTTATCTTTACACCACCTTTTATGTTTGACTTTCCCCGGATGATCATCCTTCCATTCCCTTCCCCCCCCTCCTCTCTCTCTCTCTCTCTCTCTCTCTCTCTCTCTAACGTAACCTATTATATCCTAATCTAACATTTAGCCTAACTGACAAAAGTCAACATAATCTACACTTTCCTGGAAAAGAAATAAGTGCAACAGTGGAACACAGAATGGGCATCAGCACTAGAGCAGAGCACTCCCCTAAGAAGGCTGAAACGGTCTGGGTTCATATGGCTTAATATGTAGTTACCCGTACACCCATGAATACTTAATAAAGCAATTAGTGCAAAAGATTCGATTATTACCTTTCCCTATCAGTACTATTGCGCTTTTACACAAATTAGCCCAGGTGTTCCTCTTTCTGCAGCTAATTTGATGTAGCTCGCTGACAGAAAAAGACAATGCTATGGCTCCACATCCTTTCCAGAACACTTCTTTGTGATTAGTATCATATTCTAGTGCCAGTCTAATATTACAACTCAGCATTCAAAATGGAGAGATGGTAATTTTAGGCCAAGTCAGAATGAAAAGAGTATAGCAGGTCTGTTCATCTGTGACTATAATTACCCAGAGTAGAACTTTACTTTCTCCTCAGAGAGTGAAGGCATAAAAATAATGCTTGAATCTATTAAGGTGTAAACACAGAATAGTCACCAAGGAAGAAGTGTTACAATGTATCTTCCAGTATATGTCAATGAGAGTACCTGTGTGTGTGTGTGTGTGTGTGTGTGTGTGTGTGTGTGTGTGTGTGTGTGTGTGTGTGTGAGAGAGAGAGAGAGAGAGAGAGAGAGGTCAGAACAATAAATTCGGTGGTGCAGGGGTGTCTGGCTCACTGGTCGCCTGACCCTGTGCAGCCGACTACATCACCCACCGCTCCCCAAGTATCTCCTCTCCTCCAGTAAGTCTTGAGAGTGTGGCACGTTGTTGTGATGGACGAACAGTGAGGCTGATTCAATACGCGAGTGTGGATACAGGTGAGGAGTTGGACTGTGGAGGCTGCAGAGTTATATAAAAGCGTATGCAGCATGCTTATGACACTGTTCTTTGGAAGAAATATGATTTTTTTTAAAGGTGATCAGAATATAAAATGCAGGTGGCACGGAAATTTTGAGCCTGAAAATAAAAGTATCGTTTATTCAGTAGCTCGATGGAGAGGGAAACATCAATTTTTAAAGAAAACGTTGAACATAATGCCCATTTTTATGTTATTTATTGTCCCTGTCATACTTTGTATTCACAAAAACTAATGACAGAGACTTAAAAAATGAGAATATACTTTCTTTTAGAAATAAGAAAAGGAAAAGCAAATATATTGATTTTGACGCTGCATGGGTAACAAGTCAACAGTTAGAATAGCGGAAATGAGTTATCTGAGGGGAGAATGTTGATTTTCATGGAGAGGGATACAGATAAATAGGAAAATCAGGAAGTGTTGTGGTGTTCATGTAGATTTGCCTATGCTGAGAAGTTGATGTGGATTTGCATATTGTGAGAGGTCTTGGTTATATAGATTGAGCTGAAGTTGAGAGGCTGACTATACTTGCTTAACTTTAACTTTGGCCAGATTTTCGTCCTTTTGCAGCTTTTCTAACGTACTTGGGTGCCTGAAAAAGTGATACGGCTGTACATACTTTCCACAGCACTACTTCGTAAATAAAATCATACACAAGTGTTATCTAATGTTGCAAATCAGCATTTTAGATGGAAAGAGGACAATTTTAGGCCAGATTAAAAAGAGTACGAGTATAGTAGTGCACACAGTGAAGAAGAGGAAGGATGGAGTGGTGAGATGGGGTGAAGAGGTATATGAAACAGTGGTGTGAGATGGAGGAACGGCAGCCTGATGGTCGAGGACGGGCCCACGTGAAAGTGATTTGTTTGTAGCCATCCCCTGCAGAACTGAGGTGTCTGGCTGTAGATAGATAATAATGAAATAGATGTAAGTAGATAAACCTAAAGTTTGAGGGAAGGATAAAGAAGATCCTTTTCTTTAACGGGTAATCAAAAGAAAGGCAGAATTATAATTAAAATTCTGAAAAATGAAAGTCATTAAAAATGGTTTTAATTCTGAGTCGTTATTTTTATTGCGCTTATGAACACAATGAAAGAATACATTAGAATGTTTCCATCACATCACATTTTATGCAAAATTTAAAAGAAATTTAATTAAAGTATTGCAAAATATAAATTTCAATCGATCAGTACAATACTGTTCCAAATTAATTGAAATGAAAATAATTAGTTACTGTACTTTTTTTTTTAAATATACATAAACTATCTATATATCAATTTGCCAGTCGCCTTAATCCCGTAAGGGGTGGCCACAGATATATCGCCTCCATCTCTCCTTGTCCCATTCCATTTCACTGTCCTGCTCCCAGATCACACCCCTCCCATACACCTCTCCACTCCATCCCTCCATCTTATCCTTGGCCTCACCCTTACTCTTCTCTCCTCCACCTCGCTCACATACGCACTCCTCGCCAGTCTCTCGCTCTCCATCCTCTCCACATGGCCAAACTATTTCGGTGTGTTTTTTCCTAACGCTTTCAGCCATATCCACATATACATCACAACGCTATTTCACTTCCTTATTTGTCAGACTGTCTCTCCCTATGACTGTACATGCTCCTCCCAGATAACTCATTTCCACTGTTCTCACTCTTGAATTGTCTCCCTCCAACAAAGCCCAAGCTTTATTTCCATACGTTAGAGTTGGTATCACTATATTGTCATGTAGCAACTTTTTCACTGTCATGCCCACTTCCCGCTTTCTTATCGCTGCTTTCAAAGAACCAACAACCTTTCTTCCTTGCTGTGTCCATTCAAGCACATCCTCACTCATCACACTACCCAAGTACTTAAACGCACTCACATTTTTCATTTCCTTCTCATCCAACCTCAATGTACAATCATTGACTATTTCTCACGAAGACCACAACTTTACTCTTCCCTAAATAATGCAAACAAGAATATATATTCTATGACTCACATATAACTTCTCTAGTCTTTGTCACTTCTCAGCTTTTTGCTCTACATTAAGTTGACCTCCAAAGTCGTTTGTGGTCACCAGTCGGTCATATGAGGTCACTAATAATACACGCTCGAACGACTGGACCCAGCAGCCGATTTCTGGCACGCAGACTCACTTGACACCCAGTTAGGACATAGGCTACGTGAGATTGATCTCCGAGGTCATTTGAGGTCACCAGCAATAGTAAACAAGTGCGCACAAATACAAAGCATTAGTTAGCAGAGGTTGAAATAGAAAGTTCCTGGACCATTCGTAATTCCTATTCAAAAGCATGAGAGGTACACCTCCGGGCCGCATGTAATGTTACTTTCATTTATCTTCCTATTAGGTGTATTATCAAGTCCATAGATCCATCTTCAGTTCCATGAGAAGTGATTATATCGAAGTTTTAGCAGATTTCAATACTATGACTTTAATGTATAGAGTCTGGTTTCCAAATAGTTTTCCAACTTGTTCTAAGCGATAGACTAAAATCCAAGTAACGGTTACAAGTTATATGGCCAGATAAGTCCCTCTCTTTCATTATCAAGTGGACAGCCACATATGCACCCACATACTTATCCACCTACCCACTCAAACCATCCAACACAACCCACCGATCGCACCCCTGCCACCCAGCAAGCCCATCGATCCCTGCTATCCACCCTGCTAACCCACGAATGCCACACACGTTCACCAAACAATCCCACGCAAGTCATTTATTCAATCACTTCTCCACCCTGAACCCATCCAGCCACCCAACTCAACCACCCACTTAGATCATCCCGACCACGCAATCGTCTCAGCCACCCTGGCGACCAGCGGTGCCCACTCACCCTGGCGACTCAATTAGCCCACACATCCCGACAACCTATCTTGCCCTCCGACCCCTACCATCCATCCTCACCACTTACAAATTCCACCCACCCTTCCCACTCATAAATTTCACCTACCCTGGTCATCCAACAATGCCATCCATCTCATCCATCCACACAACCCTCCCACCTCTCCCTGAATACTCTCCACCCACATCACCCTGCCCATCCACCCATCCTGTCCACCCACTCCTCCCACCGGCCCACCTGCCCATCCACCTTTCTTACCCAACCCCATTCACTCCGCCACCCCATTCACCCATTTGAACCCGACTTATCCATCAAACTGATCTTATCCAAACCTAACTTACCGACCCCTCCCCGACCACCCACATATCCAGCCACCTACCCACCCAGCCCACCAAACGCATCCACTCACTAACCCAATTACCCCTACAACCCACTCAAAACCACTCCACACACCACACCCAATAACTCTCCCCCCCCTCCACCATTATCACTGTCCACCCACCCTGGCGATGCACCGAACTGCCACACCCACCAACTCAACCTCATCAAATCCACCCACCCAACCAATTGACTCACAAACGCGCGCTCGCACACACACACACACACACACACACACACACACACACACACACACACACACACACACACAAGAGGAACTGGAATTACTGAAAGAGAAAAGGGAGGAAGCAAAAACAAAAAATGAGGGAAGATCAGAAGAGGAGAAGAAGAATTTTTTTTTTTACAAAGTAATAGGATTGCAGGTACGAAAGTGGTACACAAACAGGATGGAAGAAAAAGGAGGAAGGTATTAGAACCATGTCATGACAAGTATATAAACAAGATGATAAAGTTGATGTACTCAAATGTGGATGGAACGGTATCTAAATTACTAGAGATCAATGATTATGTCAGAGAAAATGAACCACAAGTAATATGCCTAACTGAAACAAAATTAACACCAAGGATATCCAATGACATACTAAACTTAGAGGAATACAATATATGGAGAAGAGACAGAAATTTATAAAAGGAGGAGGAATTATAATATTAACTAAGAAAAATCTAAAAGTCAAGGAAATAAAACTAGATATACCATCAAAAGTAGAACTGATTGCAGTAGAGATCGACACATCTGAAGGTAAAGTAATTGTAGCCAATTTGTACATGCCACCCAGATCAAACACATGGGAAAGAGACGAATATGAGGACCTGGCAGAGAGTACAATTCAGAGTATAAGATCATTGCTACATAAAATGGAAGAGAAATCGGAAAGAATTATAGTAACTGGGGACTTCAATACAAATATAAATTGGAATACTCTAGATATAAATAGCCAAGAAAGCTGTTGGGACCAAAAGCTCCTGGATCTCGTACAAGAGTTTTTCCTAATGCAACATGTGAGGGAAACCACCAGAAAAAGAGGACTTGATGTACCTTCAGTACTAGATCTAATATTTACTAGGTAAGAAAATGATATTGACAGTTTAATATATCACCCTCCACTCGGCAAGAGCGATCATGCAGTACTAAATTATAACTTCAGGATAGCATATGACATAGTAAACAGCAATGACAGTTACAAAAAGAGCCTAAACTATAAAAAGGGAAATTATCAAGACCTAAAGAAGTATTTCTTAGAAGTTGATAGGGAAAATGAGCTTAGAGGACAAGATTTAAATGCTGTATATAAAAAATTTTGTGAATTATATGAAATAGGGGCCCAGAAGTACATCCCACAGCACAAAGCAGCAGATAAGAAAATACAGAAATGGTTCAATACAGAATGTAAAAAATCAAGAGAAAGAAGATATTTGTTGTGGAATAGATACAGAAGACACAATAGTGAAAGGGCGTATAATAATTACAAACAGGCAAGAAACGAGTATACAAGAATAAGGAGGGAAGCCCAAAAACAGTTTGAGGAGGATATAATAAATAAAAGTACTGATCAACCAAAGCTGTTTTACAGCTATATCAGAAGCAAAACCATAGTAAATGATATAATACAATCCATTACGGACGAGGGAATCACTTATACACAAGAGAAAGATATTTGTGAAGCATTGAATAAGAATATCCAATTAGTTTTTGCAGAAGAAAAAAATTTTGAGAGGGACTATGTGGAACATGCATGTCCACACATACTACCAGATATACAAATATCAGAAAAAGTAATACAGGAGGAGTTAAGTAGATTAAACAGAGGAAAAGCAAGTGGTCCTGATGAAATTTCATGTTGGGTATTACGAGAATGTGCAAAGGCGTTAAGTAAACCATTATTTTTAATTTTCAAGAAATCCTTGAGTCAAGGTAAACACCCGATATTTGGAAAAAAGTAAATATTCTCCCCTTATTCAAGAAAGGAAATAGACAAAATCCACTCAACTACCGACCAGTATCACTGACCAGTGTTGTAAGCAAGGTATTAGAAAAGCTTATAAGAAAAGCTTGGGTAAATCATCTAGAAGAACACAATATTATAACAGAAAGACAGTTTGGTTTCAGAAAAGGAAAATCATGTGTTACTAATCTGTTGAGCTGCTATGACAGAGTAACAGATGCAATACAGGAAAGGGAAGGATGGGTGGACAGTATCTATTTAGATTTCAAGAAAGATTTTGACACAGTACCACACCAAAGACTTTTATGGAAACTGTACCATCAAGGAGGAATTCGAGGCAAACTGTTTTGTTGGATGCAAGACTTTCTCATAAAAAGAGAAATGAGGACAGTACTAAGAGGAAACTACTCATCATGGAAAGAAGTGACTAGTGGAGTACCACAGGGTTCAGTGCTGGCACCAATCATGTTTTTAGTGTATATAAATGATATAATCAGTAATACTGGAAATGAGAGCTATCTGAATATGTATGCAGATGATGCAAAAATACAAAGGAGAATTACTAGCACAGACTTTTGTAAAGAGCTACAAGAAGAATTAAATAAACTTCATGAATGGAGTAGTACATGGCAAATGGAATTCAATGTGGAAAAGTGTCATGTAATCAAGTTTGGTAAAAGTGGAAAAAGACCTGATTGGGATTATAAGTTAGGAAATAAAACACATCAGAAAGAGAGAAAGACCTAGGTGTGATTATCAATAACAGACTATCTCCGGCTGACCACATCAGCGAGAAGCTATGGAACATGTATACACTGCTTGCAAATATGAGAATAGCATTCACATACATAAATGAAGACATGCTAAGAAGGATAATAACATCATTCATTAGACCAACCCTGGAATATGCATCAGTATTCTGGAGTGCTCATCTCAAAAAGCATATAGACAAGATTGAAAAAGTTCAAAGGGCCGCTACAAGATGGATACCAAGCTTAAGGGACCTAAGCTACGAAGAAAGACTAAATAAACTGAATCTACCAACACTATAGGAGAGAAGGAAAAGAGGTGACATGATAATGCTATATAAGTGCATATCAGGGAAGGAGAAAATAGACATAAATGATTACTTAACATATGGAGAAGCATCAGCAAGAGGACACTGCAAAAAACTGCATAAGAAGAGAGGTGATAAAGACGTAAGGAAATTCAGTTTCCCAAACAGAGCAATTGATCAATGGAATGCACTACCGAATGAAACAGTGTGTGCCAAAACAATTTACAATTTTTTTTTTTTTTTATAAATAACAGAACGGAGGAAGGAAAAACAAATGGGAAAAAAAAATAATCCATACACCAGATTACTGGTGTCCTCTGTTCATAAAATATCTGTAACAGTTAGACTTGAACAGTTGTGGGTTGAAATTTGGAGGAAAACAACTCTGGGGAAGCGAATTCCAGAGAGATGCAGTTCGGGGAATGAAAGATTTCTGATAGGCAGAAGTTCTGCAATATGGTTGAGTGACATTCCAGTCATGAGCGCTACCAGATGCCCATGTAGCACGAGGGAAGGCATTGAGAGGTGGCATCATGGACACAACTTCGTCTGAGCATTTGCCAAAAAAATATCTGTAAAATAATGCAAGGGAGGCAACATTCCTTCTTACTTGCAGGGGAGGTAGTTTATATGTAATGGCAGGGTTGTTAATGATTCTAACGGCTTTATTCTGAATTTTGTCTAGTTGTCTTAATGCAACCTCTCCACAACCATTACACAAGGGTGAGCAATATTCAAGCTGAGAGTGCACATGACTCTTATAAATTATAGCTAACTGCTCAACGGCGAAGAGGTTACGGACTCTGTACAATAATCCAAGTTTCTTTGAGGCGGTTTTAGCAAGTGATCTGACATGAGAGGTCCAGCTGAGGGCACTGTTAAGTGAGACACCAAGAATTTCAATACTGGAAATATTAGTAGCACTGAAGGTAATGTAAGAATCTGGCAATATCTGTCTATTAGTAAACTGTATATATTTAGTTTTACTAGCATTAAAAGAGACAAGGTTGTTTTGTCCCCATTCACTGATTGTAGATAGATCTTGATTTATGGAGATGGCTGTACTGAGTTGAGAGGTAGAGATATTAGACTTTGTAAATGGATGTCTGAGTGTGAATGAACTATGTAGTGTTGAGTCATCTGCGTATGAGTGAATGGGATTGTGAGTGACAGATAAGAGATCATTAATATGAACCAGAAATAGGGTTGGAGCCAGAACTGATCCCTGCGGCACGCCGGCGTTAATTGAGTGGAAATTCGAATATACATCATCTACTTTTACTCTTATTTTCCTGTCACTAAGATAAGAAGAAATCAAAGGAACAAAAGACGTTAGTCCATAGCAAGGGAGTTTGGACAGCAGGGAACGGTGCCATACTCTGTCGAAAGCTTTAGAGATATCAAGAGCTACTGCATGAGTTTCTCCAAAAAGATCAATTGATTGATGGATGGTATGAGTTAAGAGATTGAGTATGTCAATGGTGGATCTTTCATGGCGAAAACCGTATTGTCTATCACTAATTAAGTTGTTGGATTCAAGATGTTTAACAATATGCTTATTAAATAAAGTTTCAAATACCTTACCAAGAGAAGATGTGACAGCTATTGGTCTGTAATTGGAGGGGTCAGACGAACTTCCTTTCTTCGGAACTGGGTGGATATTGGCTTCTTTCCATGAATTTGGGAATAAAGAAGTACGTATGCATAGTCTGAATAATTTAGCTAGGACAGAGGCAAGTTCAGGGGAACACTTTTTCAAAACAATTGGCGGAATTCCATCTGGGCCTGGAGCTTTGTTAGTAGGTAAATTGTCTAGGATGGATTTTACGTATCTTATCTGTATTTTAAGTGGGGCAATTTCGGGAGAATCAAGTTCCAGTACTGAGACATTCTGGCTGGTATCATCTATGGTAGAGTTTCTTGCAAAGGTACTAGCAAAGATATCTGCTTTCCCACGTGGGTCATTTGTAATATTGCCATCTGAAGATTTTAGTGGGGGAATGGAAGATGACTTGTTAAAGTTATTATTGAAAGAATTAAGAGTTGACCAGAATATTCTATTGTCATTAGGGTTGTTAAGTAGTTTTGATGCTTGCTTTTGAAGAAAGTTTGATTTAGATAGATTTAATACAGCTTTTGCATGATTTCTAGCAATTTTAAATTGAGAGAGTGATACAGATGTTTTTGATTTTAAGTAAGAGTTATATGCTAATGACTTTTGGGCTGTTGCTCTGGCACAATTGCCATCAAACCACTTTGGAGAGTTTGATCTTTTAGTGAATTGTTGACTTGGTATGAATAAATCCATACCAGCTAGTATTAAGTCGCAAATGTGGGACTGGGTAGAATTGGGATCACTAGAGAAGAAAGACTGCCATGGAACATCAGCAAGATAATTTCTAAATCCATCCCAGTCTGCCCTGTCAAAGTGCCGTCGGGTCACCCTGACAGGTTCAGAATGGGGAGGTGTAGGAGGGTTAACTAATGAGGCTTTGATGAGATTGTGGTCAGAGGATCCAAGTGGTGACAGTACCTCTATCCTGTATTGATCTGGATTATTTGTCAAGAATAAATCCAAGAGATGGGCATTATGGTCAGGATTATCAGGTATTCTGGTTGGTTGCTTTACCAACTGGGTGAGATTAAACGATTCCGCAAACAGCTCGCATTCTAGACCAGCGTCGTTAGTCCGGGCAGAATGCAATAACCATTCAACACTGCGTATGTTAAAATCACCCAAAATGGTAATTTCTTTGCCAAGGGCAAGGTCAAGGTTACTCAACTGAGTGGATATGGAATCAAATACACTGGGTTCCGAAGAAGCATTGGGGGAACGATAAACTACACAGATATATTTGGTAATGTTTTGGCAATTTAATTTATATAATGAGTAATCAAAACTGGATGAAGTGAAGTTTAAAATAGTGTCAACTGCATATTGGGATTTGATATAACAACAGGTGCCGCCCTTGTTTCGAAAGTTTGTAAGGAGATGGTAACCGGGAAAACAAAATGGAGATATATCGGTAGAGGGTGAGATTTGTGGTTCTGTAAGGAAAAGGGCCAAAGGGGATATGGACTGAAGGAAAAAATGAACTGAGTTTAAATTTGTGGTAAGGCCGCGGATGTTGGTAAAGGATATGTACGATAAATATGTTGGTAAGGATATGTACGATAAATATGGTTTAAGACACGGGACAGTACGAGCTTGACTCATTCCTGTAAAGATACAATTAGGTAAGAACACACACACACACACACACACAGAAAGAGAGAGAGAGAGAGAGAGAGAGAGAGAGAGAGAGAGAGAGAGAGAGAGAGAGAGAGAACACATATAAACAGACAGACAGGCAGACAGAAAGAAACACACACACACACACACACACACACACACACACACACACACACACACACACATAGAGAGAGAGAGAGAGAGAGAGAGAGAAACACGCATATTCAGATAGACAGAGACAAACACACACACACAAACACTGGCGCATACAGAGAGAGAGAGAGAGAGACTGACTCAGTAAGACACAAACAAAACACGCATAAACACACACACACACACACACACACACACACACACACACACACACACACACATACATACATGCACACACAAACATTGTTTCCCTGTTCAAGAAAGGAAATAAACAGAATCCAGTCAACTATAGACCAGTATCTCTGACCAGTGTTGTATGCAAGGTGCTAGAAAAACTAATGAGAAAAATGTAGGTAAACCAACTGCAATAGTACAATATGATAACAGAAAGACAGTTCGGTTTTAGAAAAAGATAATCATGTATTACAAATCTATTAATATACTATGATAGAGTTGCGGAAACACTACGGAAAAGAGAAGGATGGGTGGACGGTATCTATTTTGATATTAAGGAAGCATTTGACAGAATACCGCACCAAAGACTTCTATGGAAACTGTATCATGAAGGAGGAATCCAAGGTAATCTGTTCTGTTGGATGCAGGATTTTCTCAGAAAAGGGAAATGAGAACAGTACTAATGAGTGATTACTCATCATGGAGAGAAGTACCTAGCAGAATTCCACAGGGCTCAGTGATGGCACCAATTATGTTTTTAGTATATATTAATGATATAGGCTAGACAGGAACATTTGAATGGGTTGCTATCTGAATATGTTTAAAGAGGATGCAAAAATACGAAGGAGAATTACAGACTCTTGCGGAAAGCTACAAGAAGAATTAAACAAGCTTCATAAATGGAGCAGTAGATGGCAAATGGAAGTCAATGTGGACAAATGCCATGTAATTAAGTTTGGTAAAAGTGGAAAAGGACCAGATCGGTATTATAAGATAGGAAGTTCAACCCTACACATATCAGAAAAGAAGAAGGACCTAATAGTAGACTTTTTCTCCGGCAGACCACATAAATGAGAAGGTACGAAACATGCACACACTGCTTGCTAATACGAGTATAGCATTCACATATATAAATGAAGGCGTGCCGAGAAAGATAATTACCTCATTCATCAGACCACCTCTCGAATATACATCAGTGGTCTGGAATCCTCATCTCAAAAAACACATAGATAAGACTGAAAAAGTACAATGGGCTGCTACCAGATGGGAAAGTTTAAAGGATCTAAGCTATGAAGAAAGGCTAGGAAAACTGAACCTACTAATACTACAAGAGAGAAGGAAGAGGAAACATGATGACGCTATATAAATTCATCTCAGGGAAAGAAAGAATAGACGTCAATGAGTATATAACCTATGGGGAAGCATTAGCAAGAGGACACTGAAAAATAAAATTGCATAAAAAGAGAGGTGAGAAAGACGTAAGGAAATTCAATTTCCCAAATAGGGCAATTGATCAGTGGGATGCACTACCGAATGAAAAAATGTGACAAAACTATTAATAAATTTAAGGATATGTATGATAAAAATGGTTTAATACACGGGACAGTACGAGCCTGACTCATTCCTTTAAAGATACAAGTAAGAACAATTAGATAAGAACAGATACCTGTATATGCGCACACACACACACACACACACACACACACACACACACACACACACAGATGCGAAAGGATGGGAAAGGAGGGAGGGAGGATTTGGGGACGGTGAATGGGACGGACGAGACGTGGAAGTGTCTAGTATTGTTCTAGTAGCAGCTTGCTTCATCCTCTTGCACAGTACACTGACTCGTATCTCCGACATATACCCATTAATTCAGCTATATTTCCATTAGGATTCCATGGCATGCCATCCAATTGGCAATAGTTTTAATGAGCGAACACTTTGGTAAAATATTAAATATCATAACTATGCTAGTTTCAATATTACATGCTGTTTATACTGCTCAATGATTATTCAGGCAACCATCAAACAGTAATTCGTAAGACATGGGGCCAATCTTCCTCGGGGATAAACAACCACTGAGGATGATTAGTGACTGAAGTTGTTGTGAACTACTCTCTCCCCGTGTGTGTGTGTGTGTGTGTGTGTGTGTGTGTGTGTGTGTGTGTGTGTGTGTGTGTGTGTGTGTGTGTGTGTTTTGTTTCTCTAAGGGCGAGTCCACACGTGCTTTCGAACATATATTGGCAACACGGCAGGCAACAAGTTCGGGAACAAGATTGCAGCAGTATTTTGACAGATGTGTGCAAACATGTTTCAGTGCAGCTTCAAATACTTGCAGGAGTGGCGATGGATAAGCGTATCCACACCAGGCAGTTGAGACTTCATCATGATGTTGCCAACATGATCTGAACGCTGCTGCGCCCAACATGTCTGCAGCGTGGTCTTTACTGTGTTGCTTACATTTTCCCAGCACTTAATCGAGCACACGTGTGGGCGCGCCCTTACTGTGTCAGTCTGTGTGTGTGTGTGTGTGTGTGTGTGTGAGTCGGTTGGTTGGGTGGGTGGAGCTGATGAGGCTGAGTTGGTGCGTGTGATAGTTCGGTGCATCGCCAGGGTGGGTGGACAGTGATAATGGTGGAGAGGGTGGAGGGGCCGTTGTTGGGTGTGGTGTGTGGAGTGGTTTTGGGTGGGTTGTAGGGGTAATTGGGTTAGTGAGGGGATGCCTTTGGTGGGCTGGCTGGATATGTGGGTGGTCGTGGAGGGGTCGGTACGTTAGGTTTGGATAAGATGAGTTTGATGGATAAGTCGGGTTCATATGGGTGAATGAGTTGGCAGAATGAATGAGGTTGGGTAAGAAGGGTGGATGGGAGTGTGGGTCGGTGGGAGGAGTGGGTGGACAGGATGGGAAGGGTGAGGTGAGTGGGGAGTGTTCAGGGAGAGGTGGGAGGGTTGTGTGGATGGATGAGATGGATTGCATCGTTGGGTGACCAGGGTGGGTGGAATTCGTGAATGGGAAGGGTGGGTGGAATTTGTGAGTGGTGAGGGTCAGTGGTAGGGGTCGGTGGGCAAGAGAGGTTGTCGGGATTTGTGGACAAAGTTTGTCGCCAGGGTGAGTGCACCGTTGATCGCTAGGGTGGCTGAGACGATTGCGTAGTCGGGATGATCTAAGTAGGTGGTTGAGTTGGATGGCTGGATGGGTTCAGGGCGAAGTGAATGAATAAATGAGTTGAGTGGCATTGTTGGGTGAACTTCGTGTGTGGCATTTGTGGGTTAGCAGGGTGGATAGCAGGGATCGATTGACTGGGTGGGCGGCAGGGGTGAGATCAGTGGGTTGTGTTGGATGGATTGAGTGGGTAGGTGGATAAGTATGTGGGTGCATATGTGGTTATCCAGATGACAAGGCAAGAGGGGGACTTATCTGGCCATATAACTTTTAACTATTACTTGGATTTTAGTCTATCACTTAGAACACGTTGGATAACTATTTGGAAACCAGACTCTATACATTAAGGTCATTGTATTGAAATCTGCTAAAACTTCGATATAATCACATCTCATGGAACTAGTTGGATTTATGCACTGAATAATACACCTAATAGTAAGATAAATGAAAGTAACATTACATGCGGCAAGACGTGAGAGTGAGCGAAGCTTCATATCTCCGATCCATCCGCCAAACAGATCAGTGTTTTGGTGGGGGTAAGGAGGGGGAGTTAGGGGGGGTAGACGTGCGATTAACCTGACCTCTGGTGGCAGATTACCCTGTATCACGAATTTTTGTCCAGAGGTGTACCCGGAAGCACTTCCACTCAAGAACATTGAAGCTAAAACTATTGTTTTTTTTTTTTCATCTATTCACGAAAGTGGGAATACCAAAGGAGTTACAGAGTGACAGAGGGTCACACTTCACCAGCGAACTTATGAGTGAGGTAATGAAAGAATTAGAAATTCATAGGAAACTGTCTTTGCTTACCATCCTCAGACCCAGGGTTGTTTGGAGAGATTCCACCAAACATTTAAAAGTATGATAAAGAAATTTTGTTTTGAGACTGAGAAAGAGTGGGATGAGCATATAGATGATTTACTATTTGCAATTCGTGAATACCCTCAAGAATCATTAGGTTATTCTCCCTTTGAACTTTTGTATGGGCGTCAAGTATGGGGTCCTCTCAAAGTTCTTAAAGACAGCTTCATAACACCCTTCACGTATTGTGTCAGAGTACATTAACAGCTTAAAACTCAGAATATCATTAGAGAGAGAGCCTTAAAGAATCTAAAATAAAAAAAATAAAAATAAAAAAAAAAGATGAAGGCCCATTATGATCTCAAGTCTGAAAACCGTAACTTCAAGCCAGGTGAGAAGGTTCTTCTGCTTTTACTATTTCCTGGAAACTCTTTGAAAAGTAAATATTCTGGACCTTAAGTCATAGTAGAAAAGCTTTCTAATCTAAATTATCTAGTTAAAACACCTGATAGGCGCAAAGATACGCAACTCATGTAAATCAAATTAAACCTTTCCATGACAGACTTCAGCAAAATTTCTCCATGTTTGTTAATCCAGTCCACACTCCCTTCTGGGGAGCTATCTAATAATGTTAAATTTGATGTAAATGATGGGAATGATTTGCCTTCACCACATAAGAACCCCTGTAACAATATAATATTACAGAAATTTGATGAATATCTTGGGGAATTGTCTGAATCGCCTAAAAAGGACCTTTAGTCATTAATTTCTAAATTTCCGTCAGTTACATCAGATTACCCTGGTTTTTGTAATATTCAGCTTCATGATGTAGCTCTAAACTCCTAAGATACAAGCCCATTAAACAACCTTCATACAGGATGAATGCACACAAATTGAACATCATGAAGCAGAAGATAGACTTAATGATGAACTACCAGTTGATTGAGCCGAGCTACTCTCCCTTGGCTTCACCATCTCTACTAGTACCCAAACCGGACGCTAGCTGCCGGTTATGCACCGATTACAGAAAAGTTAATTCTGTCACGTCACTGTGCTGGATGCTTATCCTCTGCCCCGAATAGATAATTTAATAAACAAAGTAGCCAAATCTAAATTTGTCACCACTATAGACCTGCAGAAAGGCCACTACCAGATAGGAGTGACAGATCAAGCTAAGGAAATTTCGGCTTTCATAACCCCATTGGGCTTATTTCAATATCGAGACATGCCTTTTGTGATGATGAATGCCCCTGCCACCTTTCCACGAATAATATCTTACACCCTAAATGGAGCAGAAGGGGTAGAATTCTATCTGCATGATATTGTAGTATATTCAAACTCTTGGGAGAAACATATACATCAACTTGAAAATCTCTTTGAAAGGCGTGCTACTGCAGGATTCACCATGAATTTGGCAAAGTCATGTTTTGGCTAGGGAACGTTAATTTTTTTGGGTCATGTGGTCGGCCAGGATGTGGCTCGCCCTAAAGATGCCAACATACTGTACAAGCAAAAATCTCATACCTACAACCTACAGATTGAAAATCAGTAATGAGATTTTTAGGAATGGTGAATTTTTATAGATTTTGTAAGAATTTCTCCACTATTTCGGCTCCTCTCACGGACTTGGCCAGTTCTAAGAGAAAGTTTATATGGAGCCCTGTTTGTACTGCTGCTTTTGAAGCTCTTAAGCATCTAATCTCCTCACACCCAGTGCTTTATTCCCCTGATCATGCCCTGCCTTATCACCTGCAGATAGATACTAGTGAAAGAGGATTGGGAGCCATGCTGCTTCAACCCAGCCCAGATGACAGCGTTCTTCATCCAGTCTCCTACTGCTCCGCAAAGTTGAAGAAACACCAGAAGAATTATTCTACCATCGAGAAGGGGTGTTTGGCACTGGTTTCCGCCATTAATTAGTTTGAATGCTATCTCCCTTAGCATCATCCCCCCATCAACGTATATACAAACCACAGCCCATTAACCTCCATCAACAAAATGAAGAACAAGAATCAGAGGATTTTAAGGTGGGCACTACAACTTCAAGAATACCACCTTCTAGTACGGCACATCAGAGGAGTGCACAACAGGACTGCAGACTCTTTGTCCCGGGACATTGCTTCAACTGACTCAGCTTCCAAGATATGATTGTTTTGTCCCCTTAACCCCTACACTGCGGGCATGTTTACCAATGTTTTGCGTGTGCCGCAGGGTTATTCGGGCTCCGACAGACTCTCAAAAAATATTTGCCAAAAATCAGTTATTAGTCCTAGAATATTAAAATTACATATGCTTATGGCACATACCTTCAGCTTTCTCCTGGAATGTTTGTTGAGCCTTCGTCTGTTACCGTAGGACTTGTGGATACCTCTGAAGTTGGGTAACGAAGTCTCCACTTTAAACTTCCCGACAACCCGTAATATGATTACCACAGCCAGATATTAACACTATAAACACTACTCTATGATTTTCAAGTAGTTTGGGATCCATACTCCAAAAAAAAAACCCACTGTGAAAGCAATGAAAATTACGAGCGAGTCTGACCGTCGCACTTGCACTAGTTTGCTGTTGGTATTCTGTCATTTATTATTCATAAAACCCCTCACACTTTATATTTCTATTACTATATAACACTTATATATATCTACAGTCTTTATCCATAAGTTTCCTTCAGTAGTATTAGTTTATTGTCACTGTAGGGATTCAATTTCTTTCAGTAAAATACGTAGCATTCACTTTCTCGTCCTGTATACTAGCATTGAGAGTGAATGTCACTTTCACCTTCACTCTCATAACTCACAGTATTCAGACATGCTAGAGTGAAACTTTCACTTTCATTACTCCTAGGGTATATACTCGTATTCTTATAATACTACTCTATTACATTTCTATTTACGTTCTCTATTTTATTTACGTTATTTACATTTCTATTTTATTTACACTGTGTTGTGCACTATCACTTGAAGTAACTTATAAAACTATTTTCCACTGTTCACTTATATTTACATTCATTACTTTCACTTGCTGTTTACACATTATTTACACATTATTTATAATTCCACTTGCACTGTTTTACTCAATAGAAAGATCGTAGTCACTCTTTTATCAATTGCCAGCTCTTTACCTCTTTCCACACGAGGTTTAGTAGGGGGTAAAGGTCACAGGGCCCTTTGCATGGGGGTGAAAAGTCCCTGAAGCTAGCAAGAGCGAACTGACGTACCTCCACGTTGGAAGATGAGATGAACTGATAAGGGTGGGCCGGGGCGGTGGCCTACCTAGGGAAATTCATTACTACCAATGTTAGCCTCTTGACACAGCTATATATAGCAGTGAAATGATTGGCAGGAAATCTAGACAATACATTATAAATTAGGTAGTTCCAGGTGAATGTAAATATCACTTAGGCTTCTCCCTTCCCTCCTTATATGTATATTTATTACGAAAATAGATTATACGGCATATTTCAAGGGGAAAAAAACAGCGAAAATTAATGAACAAGTGCATGTGAGGTGTTGTCAGGTGATAATTAGCCAATTCCAGGTGTATGGCACTCTCACATACCTTATTTCTTTCTTGTATATATTATTTGTTATAAGAATACGGCATAGGGCTTATTTCAATAGATGAAATCAGTGAAAAATTCCAGGGAAGATTTACTTAGCGTAGCACAGTCGGGCAGGCGAGAGGATAGGGTAATGGAGGGGGGGTAGGGAGGGGAGTCAAGAATGGGGAGAAATGGCTAAATTGTCAACAATGGATGGGAGTACAGATGAGATTAGGAGTGCTGACTAGTGTTGGACATTGGCAGTACTGATAGATGATACAGGCCCCCACTTGGAAGCCCGGGTGAATTCAAAATAACACAGAATCACAAAAGCGACGCCCAGCGGTATGATCCCTTGCTCCCAAGTGTCACAAAAGTGACGCCTCGCAGTTAAGGGGTTAATGATTGTCAGGGACTTAAAGGGGGAGGAATCTTATGCCTGCCTCTTTCTTCCTCCTGGTATAAGTTATTATGTGCATTTAAAAGGTTCAGCTGCTTCATCTCTGACTTGTCACATTCACTCACAACTTCACTTGGTCCAGTGCTTTGTGTGTTTACTCAAGGTCTCGTCAGCTGGCTCGATCATAGTTTACCCCCAAAGCTCCCACAAGTTCAGACTTATCATTCTTACTCTTGTGCCACCAGAGTTGATGTGTGGTGACCTGGCTGGGGTGAGTCAGAGTGTCTTTTACCCAACGGTGGAAAACAAGGGATTTACTTTCATCATTATGTTGGCTCTGGAGTTTATTCTTCTACCTCAAAGATTTATTCCAGTTGTACCAGGGTGACCAGGGACTATACTTTGTTTAGTGAAGAAGTTTTTTTTTTTTTATAAAGTTTCATATCAGTAGATTAATATTTTTACTAATATTTTTATGTACACCTGATGTTATTTTCTTTTGGTTTCATTAATTAATTTAAAAGTTTATTGCAAAATATTTTACTTTACTGTGTTTTAAGTAAAATGATTTGGATTAAGTTAAAAACAAAAATGGTTTTACACCAGGTATCACCGAAGGGCTAAGGCGTTGCCCCTGTGTAGAGGACTTTGGATTGGAGCGGGTAGCATTTCATGACTGGATGCCCTTCCTGATGTCTACTAATGACTCATGGGTGGATTCAATCCTCCGGCCCTTCGGTCAGAGCGGAGCCCTCTAACCCTGAGCCACGGCTGCTACTGTTTTGGATTAAGCTAATTTATTTGAATTGAATTAAATTGAATTAAGCTATTTGGATTAAGTTATTCGGTTAATTAAATTGGATTAACTGTAGAATGCTAACGTCAGGTAAATTTCCCCCAGCGTCTTATCTTTTCTGTGATTTCCGTGTGACATGGAAGGGTATGCAGCTGTTCTTCCACAAGTGCTCAGGTCATCCTAGCCTCTTGCCATGATAGGTAGTGTGCCTTTTCTCTCTCCCATATTTCCCCTCGTATTTGGGGACTGAAGGGAATTTTACCCAACTTTAGCAATACAGGCTATATATATATATATATATATATATATATATATATATATATATATATATATATATATATATATATATATATATATATTTTAATGACATTTTCAAGCCAAGGTGATTTGTAAGAGGAGTGACACACCCAGCTTGTATCTCCAGGATAATAACCCTGACCAAAAATAATGTCCTTGAGGCAATATTTACTGTTATAGATATGTGGGTAAAGTAATGGTCTTTTTTTTTTACTTTTTGTAAAATCATATGTAACTTTATTTTTTCATACTGTTTGTTTCTTTTTGCATGTAAAGGAAGTGTGAGAGTCGTGTTTTCATAGTGTTTTCAGATTAAAAAAAGGTTGAGTGTAAGTATTTTTAATTAATTTCCTAAAACTGGGTAAAATTCTCCCATGGTTAGCAGTAACATTTCAAAGCCAATGTTAGCATTCCAGGGTTAAGTAAAATGAAGTGGGTTAAGTTGATTTAAATAAGATTTATAGTTAATACATACTGTTCAATATTATCTTCTCGTATCTTTGGTAGTTGTCCTAGTTCAGTAGGTTAAGGTGACTCTTAACCCACCGCATGCCATTTTAAAACAGTGTGACGAAAATCTACGGTCAGTGCCAATGCCGTTTAAAATGGCTTAAAATTAAAAAATTCAATGTGACCACATTTTTCATGATTCGTGGGTAAAAATTGGAAGGCATGTATGGTAACTGTTCCCCTATCATGCCCCAGGCGATCAAGGCCATACACCCACTCGCTTCCCCCCTCACTCTCGCTCTGCCTCACTCTGTCTGTGTGCCTCACCCAGTGCTGTACCTAACGAAAGCATGCTGTAAATATTTTCACGTAACTGTAAGGCTATATATATAGTGAAATAAAGTTGTAAATATTTTCTTGTTAGTGTAAGGACTGTACATAGTGAAGTCAAGTTCTAAAGTAATCCCTCCAATATCCGACGTAATAGAGCCATAGACAGGTCCGGATTGTGGTCCTGTCTGGATATTGGGCCCCAGCTTCTGGACTTGTACTTATGGACCCTAACTCAGAAAAACACCTATACAACTCCCTCTGGATATGCATAGCACCTATTTAAGACCCAAATCACACCAATAAGGGACATAAAAGACTGAAATAAATGCAAAAGAAGCATAAAATGAGGTTTTTGAGGTAGGTTCATACAATATTCAACATTCTGGGTACTTACAAGTCCCTGGCTCCTAGACTGGTAGTTATGGACCCTAACCTAGCCTAACTCAGAAAAACACCTTCCTACTGCACATGCATAGCACCTAAGACACAGCAAATTCACACCAATAAGGGACATAAAAGAGTGAAATGAGGTGTTTGAGGTAAGTATAGTATGGAAAATACAGTAGAGTACAGTATGAAACATTCTGCCTACTTACAGCAAGTCCATGGCCATCTCGATGAATAACCACCTCCTCTCAGACTATGACAGTAAGAAGGATTTCCTGAAGCACTTGCAGTACACTGTTCATGAAGTCTTGCACTGAATTTAGTCATTCGCACTCAGAAGTCCATTCTCTTCACAGTGCGCACTCTTGTCTAACTTATGCTCCATTGTAACTTAATAAGTGTTGCAATCTGTACTTTAACTCTTTCCACTTTTATAACCATTTTCTAAAGCGAAAACACACGTCTATTTATGTTAAAGGTAGTTCAAATTTTTTTTGTCTTTTCACTCAACTGTAAGTCCTCAACACAATGCACTGTTTTTTTCACTGCACAACACTGTAAATTCCCGTGTGGTCTTGTGGAGAAGTTCTTGGCGTCTATTCACTGTCAGAGTCCAAGAGTATCACTGGCAGGTGACCTAGGGGTGCGTCGTTGGGTCGTGGTGATGGCGTACCCACTGCAGACGACTCTGAAGACAGAAGCAAACTCATGTTGAGCAGTGACTCCACCATGGCTTATGTGCTGGGCTGTGACTCGGAGCATGAGGGCCTGTCTTGGGGAGGCAACGGAGTGGAGCCAGGGCTGGGCACAGCAGGGGTCACAGGCCTGAAAAAACTGTCAATCGTTGATTGACACAAGTCCCAGGGGCCCCATCTCCCTGTCGCAGGCCGGGTGTTCCAGGTAGTCTAGAACGAACTCTAGGTGTTCCCGGAGTGCGCTCAGCTTGAGGATGGCTGGAATTGTGTCATGCTGAGAGGAGTCTGCATAATCATCGCCGTCCTCATCGGAATCTTCAAGCTGGGTACTGACACCTGCAACTGAAAATGCGATCTCGATATCAGACAGGATCTGATACCTAGGATCGCCCTCGTCGTCATCCAACCACTCATGTACATCGTCCACATCAACATCGTCGCCATCCGTATGTAGACGTGCATGGAAGTCATCCATGTCCAAACCTAGGGAATCGTACTCCACATCCGTTCAGAGAAGCAGATGAGACCAACCATTTTCTAGAGTCTTGACAGGGATTTCCTTCCATGCACTGGCCCAGTTGTAGATTGCAGACTTGATGTTGTACCGGCGAAGGTTTTCCAAAGTCCACTGGCCTCGTGTGTCCCGTCCCTCCCTGCGCTCGTCCTCGTCCTCGAGAACAACCGTCACCTCGTCCAGGAACTTCCTTTGGTACAGCCTCTTCATTGCCACGATCACTCCTTGGTCCATTGGTTGGATGAGAGCAGTCGTATTAGGTGGCAGAAACATGCACCTAATCCAGCCATTCTCAGCCACCAAGTCCTTGTCGCATGGGTGGGCAGGTGCATTGTTGAGGAGAAGGAGGGCCTTTATCTGGTCGCATGGAATTCCCAGTGTCTCTGTCTGGTAATGTATGACCTCCTTGACGAAATGGTGGTGGAACCAGTCTTTGAAGATCTGGGCTGTAAACCATGCCTTCAAAGAATGGTACCAGATGACAGGAAGGACATCCATCACCCCATGAAGACACCAAGGTTGCTTTGCGTGGCCAACAATAACGGGCTTAAGCCAATGCATGCCGTTAGTATTGGCACAACACAAAGCAGATATCCGTTCCTTGGAGAGCTTGCAGCCAGGTACACCCTTCTCCGTCTCCTTGGCTAGAGTGTTCGTTGGCAAAGAGCGATAGAATAAACCAGTTTCGTCAGCGTTGTAGACTTGACCGAGAGTGAGGCCCTCCCTGTCGATCAAGCTCTTCACTTTGTGCCGAAACTCATCAACTCCATCCTCGTTAGCATCCAAAGCTTCGCCATGAGCTTTACAGTTGGTAAGGCCATGCCATAACTTAAATGTGAAGAGCCAACTCTCGGATGCCTTGAAGTCTAGGGCGTTGTGAAGCCTAGCGAACTTCTCAGCAGCAGCCTTCAGCTCTGTACCACATACCATCACACCAGCAGCACGTTGCTGTCGATACCAAATCAACGTGAAGTGGTTGACTTCAGCAAACTTGGGAGTAAACATCACCTTCCTCTCCACGTTGCATTTGCTTCTCAACGAGAAGTCAGCCATGTACTGCATGAGCTTGTCTCGGGATCTCTTAATATCAGACAAAGTAGATCGGGCCAGGTTGAACTCGCGGAGGATGCGGGAAGAAGATCAACCCGCATCTACTTTCTCCAATATCTCCCGTTTCTTCTCCAGAGTCAACACCACTCTCTTCCTCTTCTCAGGTGGTGAGGCCATCATCACACACACGAAGGAGAGGCACGAGAGCAGCAGGAGTGCCTGCAGCAGGTAAGGCACCACCACAAAAGTGAGCACGTGGGCAGCTATGACGAGCATGCACTTACGACGAGAGACAGGTGGAAAGTGGGGAGGATGCAGGGGTGCTCTAGCGGACGTCACAGGAATGACTCGCCACAACAAAGCTGTCCCGCGCCCCGTGCGCCATGTTCAAATTACTGGCGGGAAAAAAATCGTTTTTTTTTTTCGATTTTTTTCAGTTTTCGTACCATTTTGGGAATGTTGGATCCCGTGACTATTATGTCCGGTTAGTGGGGATGTTCGGATATTGGCATTCGTATATTAGAGGGATTACTGTACCTTCTGGTAAGTACCAGGATTGTATATAGTGAGGTCAGGTTCTACCTATCTTCAAGTAGGTGTAAGACAAAGCATTCACAGTGAGAAAGACATGCAAATTGTGACAGATGTTGAAGTAATAAGTAATCATAAAAGTGTACTGAACATTGCTATACCTTCCCAGCATAAATACCTGCATAGAAAACGGCTTTCTCTTGCCTACATGGTGAGCGTGAGAGAGTGGGAATACCTGTATACGAGTATGCAGGACTCAATAAAACCCATTTACGAGCTTCGATGAGTATTTTAATGGTGAAATTCGTGGTTTTCACATCAAAATCTATCATTTTAGCCCCCCTCAAAAAAAGGTCAAAAAATGGCTGGCATGGAGGCGACCCATATGGCTAAAATTAGTTGGCACACAGAGGGTTAATGTACAGTCATAAGAAAAAGTATCGTTACCCCCAGGAATGTTTGATGCCAAACGAACGTTAGCTGGGCTATGTGGGCCAGTCCTTGCTGTTTGCCCCTTCCCTATCTGGTGTTGCCATATCACAATCCCATTACAAGAGTTGGAATAATGAGCAAGAATGAGCCATATGGCTCAAAACAATTAAGGGAACAAGATTTTGATTCGTGATATTTCCGAATCTATGCTTTGTTTGGGTTCAGAAATAGTGTTGTGAGCTGAGCAATGATTGAGGAACCGAATACATTTGTGTGAGTTGAGTTGTCATTTCTGAGTATGTCAATAAAAATGGGAGTGTCACCCTACCCCTATATAAAGAGTGTAAATTTCATTTTTCATTGAGTAGAATTGGTCAAAATCAGCATCAACATGAGGTGTTTCTGGCTTTGGGCGATTCTGTTGTGTTTCCATGTCATCACTGAGTGTGTGCGGCGGTATTTGTCCATAGTTGAGGCGGCTCGAGCATTACAGATGCTCGAGGAAGGACACACCCAAAGAAGGGTTGCCCAAGGCCTTGGAGTGTCTCCTAGCGTCATCAACCAGCTCTGGAGACGATACCAAGATGACGGGCTGTACACCAGAAAACCTGGGCAAGGTCGCAGACGCATGACATCCACAAGACAAGACCGCTACCTGCGAGTGCTGGTCACCCGGAATTGACAGAGTACTGCCCGGGCACTGCGAAACGACTTCCAACAGGCGACTGGGGTCCGTGTCTTAAACTAGACTGTGCGCAACCAGCTTCACGAGGACGGCCTTCGGGCTAGACAACCTGTTGTGGCCCCAGTTTTGACCCCAGCTCACCAAAGAGCACGTCTGGAGTTCACCCTAGATCACGTACAGTGGCAGTTACGCCACTGGACCCCAGTACTGTTCTCAGATGAAAGCAGATTCAGTGTTTCGACCAACGACCACTGTATCAGAGTGTGGAGACATGCTGGAGAGTGGTACGCACTGTGCAACATTGTGGAACATGACCGGTATGGTGGTGGTTCTGTAATGGTCTGGGGGGGCATATGCATTGAGGGACGCACAGACCTCATTGTGCTGAATGGCAGTACCCTGACAGCTGCACGATATGTGGAACAGATACTGGACCCTGTGGTAAGGCCTTTTGCTGCAAATGTGGGAGAGGAGTTCCTTTTCATGCAGAACAATGTTCGCCCTCACACTGCACATGTCTCAATGAAGTTCCTCCAGGAGCATAGGAATCGCCATAATGGAATGGCCGGCACGCTCACCAGACCTCAATCCCATCGAGCATGTCTGGGACATGCTGGAACGGAGGGTACATGCTCGCCAACCTCGGCCTGATAGCGTTCCAGCACTTACTGAGGCTTTGGTGGCAGAGTTGGGGAACATCCCCCAGGACGCCATACAACGCGTGATTCGGAGCATGATTCGTCGTTGTCGGGAGTGCATCCAGGCAAGAGGAGGTTACACTCATTATTAGAGACTTCAGAACCAGTTTTTAAGACAATTCTGAGACATTCCGTGGCTGAGCCTATCTCTTGTTCATTTCTGTTTTGGGGGTTATCTGGTACTCGCTTGTTCCAACAATAAAGTTCTCGTTTTAATTCCTTGGTGAACATTGTCTTTCATTGCTAACATATCGGGGAATACCCATAAGCAATTCTGAACCAAAACAAAGCATAGATTCTGAAATATCACAAATCAAAATCTTGTTCCTTTAATTGTTTTGAGTAGTGTATATAGGACGTGTTTGCATTACTCTGAGTGCCCCACTGGGGATTAATAACGAGACACGGCACATTTATTATTTTCTACTAGTCAACACTTATTTTCTACAGAATACAAATTAATTATTTTTAAGGGTTTTAAATCTATAGGCATTGACTATTTTTTGCTTTTTTATGATAGTCTAGCAGGAGTGCACGAGTTCATTTGTTTGCTTTAGATGGGTGGTTAAATGTTTCAGATGGATGTTTCAGACGTCTAGAGGCTGTTTTGGAAGCAGGGGATGGGTATACAAATTACTAAAAGCAATGAGACTGAACATGTATTTTTTATCTTTCATTTACTCAACATTTATTATATGTAGAAAGCAATACATATCATTATTACAATGAAATTTACTAACTTGGCTTGTATCAGCTGAAGTACTGTCATACGTCTGCATGGGTGCACGTATACTTATTGCCCGTCTGCATGTGTGTTGCCGACTTCAGACCATTTGGTTATATTTTTATTCAATGAATTCGGTGCCGGATAATAAAACGTATTGTCTCTGTTCATATAGGACAAATATCTAATCAGCTTTTATTACCACTAGCACAAATTCTAATATCTGTGTCTCACATAACTGACATTGACGGGTATGCGGTACAAACTTTCCTGCCCTGTCATTCCACAACACTTCGTCGTTGTGTCATAGTGCATAGCTCTGAAAGGTAACGATAGTTTTTCTTATGACTGTACAGTTACCTCCACTTCTAACGAGTGCAGCAGGTAGTGTGTTGGGTGAAATGTGGCACTACTGTGTTTGTTTTACATCGTAGCAAGTGAATGGGCAGAACCAGCAGAGCCTCCCCTCCGCTACAATATTTAGTTCCCAAGGAAACAATGTTCTGTCAAGTCAGACTCTGCTAATACAAGTGTTTGCCGCGTAGCTATAGTGAAAGACAGAGAGAAAAACAAATAGTAATGCCTTTGGCTCCCAGTTTTTCTCCGGCAGGAGGTGACTGTGAGGCGAGGTGGAACGGAGGGAAGGGGGGCTAGGTGGCGGGCACATGTATTAAAATTTAGTTGTTTCGTTAAGAGAGATGCAGGCTGTGAGTATACAGATGTTCTGAGGTCATCTGTTATTCCGAATGAAGTAACATGTATTGGATCAGTGTTGGAGTCTTAATGTTCGTCATACAATGCATTGAACAACTGTAGCTGAGCATAAATGTTGGAAGGTGAGATGTCTGATGACTCGAAACGTGGTTCACCTGGGTCTAGTGAGTGTGCGACTCAACTGTTGTAATATTTTTGTGGCTGAACCAGGGTGGTCACAAATGATTCAAGATTATTCATGTAACATAACGGTCATGCCATGTTGTGCATCAACCAGTTTATTTTTTAGTGAGGAAAAACAATCATTACATTCGCAAACCATGGTATATGTAGATGTCATGTTGCATAGGATTATAGCTACTTTGAGTGTTGGACAGCTATTGATGTGTTGTGTGAAAATGTTGTGCAGTCATCATATTGATGGATCACACGGAGGTATTGAGATACTGTATTTCCATAATGAATGCATAACTGGTATGGTAATATAATTGAAATAGCAGTGTTACAGGTGTCCAGTCCACAAACGACGTCGCTTCGAGGTGCTACTTCATTATTTTGGATGGTTGTACTGTAACATAACATCCACAAACATGATCATCGTTCATTATATTCTCTTCATAACACTCATACATAAGTTTTCATACAAGCATTACACATTCATGCCCTCCTTAGCTCCAGATATATTATATCATTTAATTGTGTGTCTACCCTCACACACTGTTCATCCACAGGGAACATTTCCCATATGTTGGTGATGCCCTACTCCCACCTGCCCACCTCCTCACTCGCTCCTACTCCACACCAGTCCGCCTCCACACACACCTTGCCACCAAGGAGGGTGGTCAAGCCCTCCACCCCCCTCTCTATAGCTGCAACATTTCCTTCCTCCCCTAATACCCCGTCCCACTGACCAAACTTTCCATAAATCCTCCCTCACCTACCAAATATTTTGTTCTATTTCTAACTGCCTTAGGAATATCGTTTTCAATGTTCAGCATCATGGGACACAGCATAACAGATATCTGTTATATCAAAGTCATTTGCCGAACTTGAGGTTTTTATGAATCTCGTACGATAGCTCTAAACAACTATACTATGCAGACGTTTCGCTTCCCACCTGTAATCATCACTTTTGTCCTACGATTGATATACTGTGTGTGTCCATTGTCTGTCATTAAATTGCATGGATAGTATCGAGCCAGTACTCACTGTTACAGAAGCATTTCGGTGGTGTGGTGTTGCTAGGAATATTGCATAGTCTTGCCTTGTTTGTGCAGGGGTCCAGTAATGCAACTGGCCAATCCAGATCAATATTAACACAGTACATGCCGTCTGCAACGTTTGTGTGATAAACGGACGTATAACGAACTGCAACAGTGAAAAATATGCATGTCTGTCCGTTGTCTGCCATTATAACACAAGATTTTAGTACGTAGACACGGCTACACAAAATATATCGGTGGCATGGAGCTGCTGCGATAATGTAAAACTGCGTATAGTCTACATGTGTTTGTGCAGGGAGTCTGGTAATACAGTTCACCGACTTATTCACACTTATTCTCTCTCTCTCTCTCTCTCTCTCTCTCTCTCTCTCTCTCTCTCTCTCTCACACACACACACACACACACACACACACACACACACACACACACACACACACACACACACACACACACACAAAATTCCGGCCATTCCTCGGATAATGGGTAACGAGACCTGCTATTGACTTCCTTGTCAATCGCATCATTATGACGAGATTGCAGCGTTATCAATGACCTTGTGTAAATCTACTGGATGACGTGGGGTAGTTTCAGAACGAGGGAGTATTTTGACTAAAGCGTGGTGGTGGGTTAAAGCATCAAGGTGCTGATGCTCCAATGTTGCTTACGTTTACTTTGAAGGTCCAGCAGCACTTAACATTTATCTTACCGTAGGTCCCGTTTTTCCTTTGCTGTGTAATACTCTATCAGCCTGTATGACACGGTGCATTAAACATTCCTTACTTATCATATAAAAATGCGTTGTTCACTGTATAACTTAATGTTTATATTAGTTGTAAATTTGTCCTCATTCAGACTGCTGGGAAGTGAAAGTGTGTTCAATGGTCAGTCAGACTAGCCACCAAAACCGCGACTTTGGCTATCTTGGCATGAGAGTGAATAAGTCGGTGAACTGTATTACCAGACTCCCTGCACAAAGACACGTAGACTATATGCAGTTTTACATTATCGCAGCAGCTCCATGCCACCGATATATTTTGTGTAGCCGTGTCTACATACTAAAATCTTGTGCTATAATGGCAGATAACGGACAGGCATACATATTTTGCCACTGTTGCAGTTCGTTATACGTCCGTTTATCACACAAACGTTGCAGACGGCATCTACTGTGTTAATATTGATCTGGATTGGCCAGTTGCATTACTGGACCCCTGCACAAACAAGGCAAGACTATGCAATACTCCTAGCAACACCACACCACCGAAATGATTCTGTAACAGTGAATACTGGCTCGATACTATCCATGCAATTTAATGACAGACAATGGACACACACAGTATATCAATCGTAGGACAAAAGTGATGATTACAGGTGGGAAGCGAAACGTTTGCATAGTATAGTTGTTTAGAGCTATCATACGAGATTCATAAAAACCTCAAGTTCGGCAATAGACTTTGATATTATAGATATCTGTTATGCTGTGTCCCATGATGCTGAACATTGAAAACGATATTCCTAAGGCTGTTAGAAATAGAACAAAATATTTGGTAGGTGAGGGAGGATTTATGGAGAGTTTGGTCAGTGGGACGGGGTATTAGGGGAGGAAGGGAATGTTGCAGCTATAGAGAGGGGGGTGGAGGGCTTGACCACCCTCCTTGGTGGGTAGGCGTGTGTGGAAGCTGACTGGTGTGGAGTAGGAGCAAGTGAGGAGGTGGGCAGGTGGGAGTAGGGTCATGACCAACATATGTTATATTTGGTGTTAGTAAGGAAAATGTTGTTCCCTCTGGATGAACAGTGTGAGGGTAGACACAAGATTAAATGATATAATGCGTCTGGAGCTAAGGAGGGCATGAATGTGTAATATTTGTATGAAAACTAATGTATGAGTGTTTTGAAGAGAATATAATGAACGATGATCATGTTTGTGGAAGTTATGCTAGAGTTCAACCATCCAAAGTAATGAAACAGCACCTCGAAGTAAGCGACATCATTTGTGGACTGGACACCTGTAACACTGTTATTTCAATTGTATAGCCTAATACCAGATATGCATTCATTATGGAAATACAGTATCTCATTACCTCCGTGTGATCCGTCAGTATGATGACTGCACATTTTCACACAACAAGCCAATAGCTGTCCAACACTCAAAGTAGCCACAATCCTATGGAGCATGACATCTATAGAACATGGTTTGCGAATGTAATGATTGTTTTTTCTCACAATAATGTAAAACTGACTAGATGATGCACAACATGGCATGACCGGTGTGTCACATGCATAATATTAAATCATTTGTGGCCATCCTGGTTCAGCCACAAAATTGTTATAGCAGTTGAGTCGCACACTCGCTAAACCCAGGTGATCAACGTTCCGAGACACAGGACATCTCACCTTCCAACATTTATGCCCAAATACAGTTGCTCAACACATTGTATGACGAACATTAAGACTCCAACATTGATCCAATACACGTTACTTCATTCGGAAATACAGATCACCTCAGAACATCTGTATAATCACAGCCTGCATCTTTCTTAACGAAACACAAAGTTTCGATACATGTGTCCCCGCCATCTGTTCCCCCTCCTCTCCGTTCCACCTTGCCTCACAGTCACCTCATGTCAGAGGAAAAATGGGAGCCAGTGGCATAACTATTTGTTTTTCTCTCTACCTTCCATTATACCTACGTGGCAGACACTCGCATTTGCAGAGTATGACTTGACTGAACACTGTTTCTTTGGGTACTAGATACTGTAGCGGAGGGGAGGTTCAGCCGGGTTTACCCATTCACTTACTACGATGTAAACAAAAACAGTGGTGCCACATTTCACCAAACACACCACCTACTGTACTCGTTAGAATTGGAGGTAACTGTACATGTAACAGCATTTAAAGAAAAGTAAAATGAATTAAAAAACGATAAGAAAAATAAAAGCCTAAATAACTTCGAAGAGTGTAAGACTAAAAAATACCAAGGCTATCTTAAAGATTCATTCTCAGCCATCTAACTTTGTGTTGGGGTCTAGGGTCCTCATACCCCTAAGTTAATGGGATCTTCCAGTCAAAGTTGTAATGCACCCTAGATCGTAACACTACCCATAACCCAGACTACCTTGGAGAGAGTTCCAGCATACCTGACTGCTTCCTTACAAGTAATACATCTGCTTATGCTGTAAATCTTACCTCGCCGTTGGGGCTCCTCCGATCACAATCCTATCACCTTATCCAGTCCTATTGCACCAGTATGGCCTGTGGACCCTCCAAAGAAACATCGGTTGTGGCACTTTGAAACTGCTGATTGGCAGACCCTCAGGTTGTACTTCTTTGATTTTACCAGGAATGATTGTATTTTCCATGTCCGAAAGCCATCTGAGCGTGCCACGTGCATTACAAAGGTTATTCTCTCGGGTATGGAAGCAAACATTCCTTTCTCATGTCCGTTGACTAATGCAAAAACAAAACTGGTTTAATCACGTTTGTTCTAATGGTGTCCACAACAAGGAAAAGGCATACAAAAGGTACGAGGGCCAACCCATCCCTAAATCTCATCTTTTTTATGTTTCTTCCCGGAATCGTGCGAAGTGTGGTCTTTGCTCTGCTAAAATTAATTTCATCTGTACTAAATGCTCTGAATTCCCCATTCTCGAAGTCCTCCCGCTCCTTCTGAGATGATGCCAAAAAACTTTCAATCTACTTTACCTCATCATCCTTCCTTCCTCATTTCCACTCTGATGGCCCTGTAGCTATTTCTTCTATTGATAAACCAGAACTCTTTGCTCAGACTTTCTCCTCCAGTTCTACCTTAGGTGATTCCGGCGCTGACTCGCCATCTCTTCCCCCTTGTGATGCCTTCATGGCTGACATTAAAATTTCTTCCGTTGATGCATTTTCTGTCATCACTGGCCTCAGTACTAACAAGGCATATGGTCCTGATGGGGTCGATCTTGTTGTCCTCAAAAACTGTGCTTCTGTGCTTACACCCTGCCTTGGTAAACTCTTTCGTCTTTACCTGTCAACTTACACCTTTCCTTCTTGCTGGAAGTTTGCTCTCATTCAGCCTGTCCCAAAGAAGGGTGACCATTTCCAGCCCTCTAACTATCGCCTCATTGCTTTAACATCCTGGATTTCAAACGATTTCGAGTCTATTCTTTAAAAAAATTGTAAAATGTCTTTCCTATCACAACCTTCTTTCTGATCATCAGTGTGGGTTCCTCCAGGGACGCTCTACTGGTGATCTCACCTACCTTTCAGACTCCAGGTGTAGCATCATAATCTGTCCCACTGTCCCGAGCATCCGCCCCCTATGGCGCATGCGCGGGGGGTTGCCAGATGCAGACACAAATATGCCATTTGTACCTGGCTCTCTGTAGGGGAAATATGATCGGAGCCTCTCGCCCATTGTCTACAGGCGACAAATGGTCATTCCGGTTTCTCGTATCGTTCGTCTCAAAGCTTTCTCGGGTAGTTTCCGACCTTAAATTAAATTAGGTTAGGTGGGAAGCAGTCAAAATTCGAATTTCTAAGATATGAATGAGTTAGGTTGGATAAACATAGTTATAATTAGTCATCTGGGGACGAATTATCTAATCTCTTAGGAGTGAGGATTGCCTTAGCTTTGTGGACAGTAATTAATGCATTGTAGTTCTCATTGTGTTAAATTTGACTAGTGTACAGGTATTTGTAGATCTCACAGGTGGTTAAGAGGGATGAGTAACGGACTCATGAATGGAATGGAATGAAATGGAATGGAATAATAAAAAAAAAAAAAAAGGAAAGCGAGCACCAAGCCACTCTATGACTAACGGCCGTAGTCTTAACCTGTGGGAAGGCGTTCAGCATCCCCTATCCGTATCTTTTGGTAGTCTTAACGCACGAAAGGGAGAGCGTTCCCCGGTGAACGGGAGAGGATTACCCCAGCGTAGTACTGGAATCCACGGGGAGTCTCATAGCACCCCTTCACATGGCCCTTCGTCATATTATAGCAGCTTTGTGCAATGAAAACTATGTAGGATTTAAAGGACCCTATGGTGTGTGTGATGGGAAATTTGATTTAATGATAAAAACATCGCGCAAAGAAAAAAATAAGCGTTTAATATTTTTATCATTTTAAAAGACTTCACCATTTCTCTGGAGATGGATAATTTTCGGCGAGACGAAAAAAAAGATACTGTATCCACTTCCATTTTATTTCTCAATATTTCTACCAAGCTGTTTATCAGATATGGTGCATGATACTTTTATAATTAGTTTGATTAGTACGTGAAATAATTCCTACAGTAAAGAATGGCCGAGTACTACCTAAACAGACGAGTGGTGCCCAGCCAGTTAGGTTGAATTACGAAGTCTCATGTTTGTGTTCGGTGAGCTTTTACAAGTCCGCACTATTTTGTTTTGACTTGGCAATATATTTTTCTGGTGTACTGTGGTGAGATTTAAACGAATTTGGCTTTTATTTTCGGTGTTCGTAATTGGTGTTCAAATTAACCCCCCCATCCCGTGTCTTGGGGGGTGGGATTTCGGGGATCTGGGTGGGACGAATGGCAAAAACAAGCATTTGGGGCAGAAATATAGTCAAAAGCGGTATGACCAGCCCAGGTGTGTTCGTAGGGTCATTACTGACCGCATGAACTCCTCTGAAGCTATGTCTGGCACCGAATTTTTCCTGCGGTACAGGTTCTCCAAATCCTGTATGCATACTCCTGTATAAAGTATTTAAGAAAAAATGCCAGTGTTCAGTAATAGAAGAGGTAAGAATTGCAAACATTAATAGTTTATACTGTGTATGAATCTTAGAAACTGTGATATGTATTGTTTTTGCTTTAAGATTTTGAATTTTAGAACTAATCAGTGTTACCAACTCTTTGCTGTGCCTATCCACACGAAGGGGTGCGCTCTCCCACTTTCAAGATTACCACTTAGGTTGAAGGTGTGAGCTTCCACCTCGAGCGGGGTGCGGGAAGCGTAACCCCTCCCCTCAGTTTCAAGACTACGGGCGTAAGTTTCTCCCTGCGGAGGGGGGGACAGAACACCTCCTCAGTATCCCTGCTTGTCGTAAAAACCGACTAAAAGGAGCACTTTACTCTTCGTCCATCCTCTTTTCCCCCTCTGCTTCTTGTACTTTATCTGTCCCACCTCTCTGTCTAATATTTTCTCTTTAATACCCACCCAACTCCTATTGTAGTGCCATATAGTGATTGAGTGGCTTGGTACTCGCTTTCCTTTTTTTTTTTTTTTTTAATATTCCATTTCATTCAATGACTAAGATATATGGCACTTAATTGGATGGGTATTAAAGTGAAAATATAAAACAGAGAGGTGGAACAGATAAGGTACAAGAAGCAGAGGGGGAAGGATTTTTAGTCGTTTTTTACGACAAGCAGGGATACTGAGGAAGTATTCTAACCCCCCTTCCCCAAGGGGAAAGGACTCTTGAGATAACCGTGACTGGGAGCTGGCTTAGTTTCCACTGATAGTAACCCCCTGGGGATGGGGGATAGAATGCTTCCTCAGTATCCCTGCTTGTGGCAAAAGGGGCACTTTAATCTCCATCCTTCATCTCTTCCCTCTCTGCTCCTGTACTTTACCTGCCTTACCTCTCTGCCTTACATTTTCACTTTAATACCCACCTAACCCTCTTCCATTATAGTGCCATGTAGCCATTGTTTTAGCTTGGTACTGGTTCTTATTATTCTCTTCCTCTAGTACTTCATGTGTCCTATCTCTCAGCCTTATATTTTCACTTTAATACCCACCCAACCCACTTCCATCTCAGTACCATATTTTCATTGGCTTGGTGCTAGCTTTTTTTTTTTTTTTTTCAATTACTGTATCCAATTAGTTTCCACTGATAGTATATAAATATACCCTGTGCTACTGGACAAGACAGGGTTTATGCTACTGCACATGTGTGCAGATTTTAATAAACGATTGGTTTTAAAATATGCAAATCAGCGATGTGTAATAATGTACCCAATGTGCCGAATAAACTAACTTACGATTTTTTTTTTCTCATAACTACTATCTGAAGTGATCTCAGTAACGTAACTGATAGGGGTTTTTACTTTATCATTACCCATTGAATCAGTAGAAGTGCTCTAACAGTGTGAACAGGAAACTTCACTGAGCATACCCTACTGGAGTGCATACTGTTTTCATAGTATTTGGAGTTATAAGTGCTTTTCCATAAATGAAATTTAGAGGCTAATTTTTAGTTCACATTGACTGAACTTGTAGTATATTGGACTAGCCTAACATTCTTATGTGAGATTTCTCAAAATTAAAGGGAGATGTAAGATTTCTCAAAACTAAAGCGACTGCATTGGATAATTGAAAAAAAAAAAAGAGAAAAAAAAGGAAAAGCTAGCACCAAGCCACTTACTGACTCTATGGCACTTAAAACGGGTTGGGTGGGTATTAAAGTGAAAATATAAGGCAGAGAAGTGGGACAGATGAAGTACAAGAAGCAGAGAGGGAAGAGGGGAAGGATGAAGATTAAAGCTCCCCTTTTAGTCGGCTTTGATGACAAGCAGGGATACTCGGGAAGTATTCTATCCCCCCTACCCAGGGGGGAAAACTAAAGGGAGACACATTTAACTATTCATATTGAAGATGGTCATCTGCTTGTATGTTGTTGGCAGTAAGATTAAATTACCAATAATGAACTTGTAATTTGCTCAATAAAAGACATTCCCTCTGGGGAGGGGGGATAGAATACTTCCCCAGTATCTCTGCTTGTCGTAAAAGCCGACTAAAACGGGCACTTTAATCTTCATCCTTCACCTCTTCCCTCTCTGTTTCTTGTGCTTTGTCTGTCCCACCTCTCTGCCTTATGTTTTCGCTTTGGTACCCACTCAAATCCCATCGTAGTGCCATGTAGTCATTGAGTGGCTTGGTGCTCGCTTTCCTTTTCTTTCTTTCTTTTTATTATTCAGTTCAGTAAAGACACAGTCCAAACAAGAATTAACTAATGTAGTTTTTTATTTCAACCAAACCTCAATATTGGCAGCAAGTTTACCTATCATAAATTATCAGTCAACCTACATGAATACTGTACTGTGTGTGTACTATATATATATATATATATATATATATATATATATATATATATATATATATACACAGTGTGTGTGTAAGTGTATTCATTTCAGTTAGGCTGGGACCAAGTTCTGTATATTGAAGTTAGGCTTAATTGAAGTGAATAATTAAAGAAAGAAGAAAAGGAAAGCAAGCACCAAGCCATTCAATGACTGTATGGCACTATGATGGGAGTTGGGTGGGTATTAAAGTGTAAATATAAGGCAAAGGGAAGGGATGGGACAGATAAAGTACAAGAAGCAGAGTGGGAAGAGGGGGAGGATGAAGATTAACGTGCCCCTTTTAGTCGGATTTACGACAAGCAGGGACACTGGGGAAGTATTCCATCACTCCCTCCCCAGGGGTAAGGTTAGGCTAAGTTTCAGACTACTGTAATTTTTTAGGATACTTTGGGTATGGGAGTTTGTACTGCACAGGAAAGGCTAATGTTACCCTGTGCCAAACTCTAGCTGCTGTAATTCTCACCTGTTGCTAGGTCATGACACAGAAATGTTATTATTAAGTGGAATACGGGCTTGGATTGGATAATTGGAAAAAAAAAAAAAGGAAAAGGAAAAGCTAGCACCAAGCCACTTATTGACTACAGTATATGGCACTTAAAAGGGGTTGGGTGGGTATTAACATGAAAATATAAGGCAAAGAGATGGGACAGATAAAGTACCTGTACAAGAAACGAAGAGGGAAGAGGGGATGAAGATTAAAGTGCCCCTTTTAGTCAGCCTTTACGACAAGCAGGGATACTGGGGAAGTATTCTATTCCCCCCTCCCCAGGGGGAGTGGAATACAGGGATATACTGAAGAAAAGATTCATTGTCATTAAAATTATATTTCTCTTTACTGAAAGTATATCAATGCTGGGAGACAGTGAATAAAAAATTCAGTCATTTAAAACATTTATTTTAGCTGGACTGAATTACACTGCATAAAAAAAAAAAAAAAAAAAAAACAAGAGCTAGCACCAAGCCACTCAAATGACTGTACAGTATGGCACTAAGATGGAAGGGGGATGGGCCTGTATTAAAGTGAAAATATAAAGTAGAGAGGTTGGACAGATAAAGTACAAGATGCAAAGAGGGGGAAGAGAGGAAAAGATGGAGATTAAAGTGCCCCTTTCAGTCACCTTTTACGACAAGCTGGGATACTGGAGAAGTATTCTCTCCTCCCTCCCCAGGGGGGTATCCAGCATTCAAGTGAACTAAGTAGAGTATGGAAAAAAAAAAACTCCAGCACCACTCCTTTCATGTCCTCGAACTAGCCCAATGCTGCAGCATCCAGAGGTATACTGGCGACTTCCAAAGCTTCTTTAAGTTGTTGGATGATCTAACAGCCGCTTCGTGGTATTGGAGTGTCACCTTGACTGCAACCCTTCTAACCTAGAAGAGTGAAAGGCTAACTATCTACTCTTATATCCTGTTATGTGTGACTGCAAATACATCACCACAACCACATTAGCGTAGAGGTGTTATAGTATCTGATCACAAACAGCTACTTTTTTCTGTTTGACATCCGGTCAAGACATTAACAGTCAACTGGAATCCCCCCCTTTTTACTCATATGTGTACATCAGTCTTTACCGTATATGATCACACCCTTTTGAGCTTCCTTTGGATAATCAAATTTTTTACATATTGTTTTCCCCTGTGACTGGACGTAATGGTCTGACCTCTAAGTCCAGTCACATGACCACTAACTCCAGTCACTTGGCATTAATATCAGAGATCAATAGTTTAATGCTTGTCCTTCCAGTATGTCAGTGCACAACACCTGAACAATGCTTGAACTAATTTATTTCTGGATCCCATGAAAATTCTTGACAGCATGACAAAAAATACCATCCTTATTATTTTCAGGTAGAGAACTTAGGAACTAATATAATTTTCCTACACATTAAATTATGCTCAAAAACAGAGAGGGGTTTGTGACAAGGTTTAAATGCAGTGGATTAAAAAGAATACAGGAAAACTCTTAATCCTTTATTCTAAAAATTGGTCAATACAATTTTGTTTAAAATTAATATACGGCACTAACGAAGTAATTTTTTCTTATTTGCTCCCACATAAATGAACATCGGGCTCATTTCAGGCAGTATCTGCATAATATTTCAATATAATAGCACGTAGTCAAATGGACTGATTTTTAGTAATGCAAACTTAACATGTAAAGGGTACTATCTTCTCTACATGTAGCTAATAGTATAGAATCAGTAATTTTTGTATGCTAATACATTACAAGCCAGATCTGCAGTTTGTTAGCACATTATAAATTCTAAAGTTTCTTCCTGATTGAATCCATTCATATACTGCACATTATGGTCCAATATGCTCACATAGATTTTTTTTAAATGCAGATATAATTAGGCCTATTTCAACAAATTCATGGATTTATTTAATGTGTTTTTGTAAAGTAAGCATAGCAGAAATACTTAGAAGTTTAGTGGCATACACAAAAATACATTTTTTCCCCTAAATACCTTCACCCTTACATATATTTTCATCCAAAAAAGTAAAAAAAATCTACTGGCCTTCTTTTGGTACAGACAGGAACTGTAGCTATAACTATTATGACTTCCTAAACTTAAACATTTCCGAGACGGCTCTTCCCTGCATCAAGCACCCCTTTCTATTGTAATAGCTGCAGTCCTGCCCTGTATAACATCTGTGACACATTTGTTCTGAATTACACAAACTTCATCTGAGGTAACTGGGAAACAAACATCATTTGGACTGCCCCAAACAAAGTGATCCTTAAGACCCTCTTCCACTGCATTTTCAATCCTCCCAAGACATGCTTGTGTTCCTCCGACCTCTAGATGCTTTATATTATGTTGTGTTCCTCCGACCTCTAGATGTATTGTTAATTACAGCTATCTTGACTACCACCGAGGATCCCTTCTCAGGTTGATGCTGTAGATCTATATACTGCATTGTGTTTTCAGCCACTGTGGTCAACTGATCCACCAATGTGGCCGATCACTGACTGGATACTAACACTACCTTTTATATGGAAAACTATGGGCACTAGTGCAATTTTAAGTCCATTATAATGTGTATCAACATAAACCAAGGTATGTGTGAGAATATGAAGCATTTTAAAGAAATAAAAAATGTGATCGGATACTAACGATTAGCCAATTTTGGAGTTAGTACTTGATCACCTCTACTGTGTGGTTACGAATGCAATAAGTAGGCTGGTTGTTGGTTTTATGTGTTAATCATATATTTAGCTTCAGTGTAAACCATTACTGAGCTGTTAAACTTGTAAAGATATGACTCTAAAAAATGTTGAACAAAACTATTTCCTTAAGGGTGGCCATAAGAAACGTGTGTAAAATGACGTACTTTTTTACTCAGAAATTTTGTGGAAGCACACGGGTTGCTGCTATAAATTTCAACTATTGACAAATTAATAATGAGGCATTAGCTTTTTATTTTCATAGGGGAGGTCGATGCTCTACCTTAACTTGTTTTGCTTGTAGCAGTTTTTTTCTTGAAACATGTGGAAACGATCGGATACTAACGCACTGACTGAAGACTAACGACCCTACCCTACCCTGTCACTTGTCTGCTTACTACCCTGTATCCAACTTATAACCCCTTTTTAATATTTCTCTACACATCATCCTTCCATCTCATCTTTGATTTCATACCTCCACCTTACTCATACCGTACTGATAGTCTTCCATTCTCCATTCTCAGCAGGTGACCCGACTACAACTGGGGACCTCTATTCACCTTTTATGTAACATACACACCAATATCACACACCTCCTCTGCTTCCTCTTTTGCAGTCAGTCTCTCCATGTAAATCTGTACACTTCTCATTGCCGCTGCCCTCTAATGATTAGAGTATTTCAATATAGGCCAGTCCAAGCTTCACTATCCCACAGTAGGGTGGGGATCACAATACTGGCATGTAGTAAATGTTGAACTTTCATAACCACTTCCAGGAGTGTAACTACATTGTAAAAGTTGAAGAACAACCTAATTAGGCCCATTCCAAAATCCTCTGAGTCTGAGGGATGGACATACATGACTGTTGTTTGCCATCACAATACTGACATGCAGCACCATAAGGGCATACATGCACACAGGTGCCCATGCTTGTATTCACACTGATCCATAATCCCTCATAATCTTCTACCTCTTACTAACTTTGAAGACATACATCTTAGCCCTGTCATTCTCACCTATTCCAGCCCAAATACGCACTCGGTATTCCAACTCTCACACTATCACCTTTCCACTTTATCTCAAGCCTTCCACAATTTCACAGGGGCCTGTATCAACTTTTGCTTCCCAATCACCTTGCAAATCTCTCCCTTTCACCTAGTCATTCGCACCTCAAACATTCCATATTGCCATCCCGATCATGTCGCTTGTTGGGACACGTATGAGGTAGTATTAATATAAAACAAAAAAGTAAAAGCAAAGCGTGGATATTTTGGGGTGGTACGGCAGCCTTGCCTGGCACTTTCAAGGAAGGCAGCATTCAATTAGGCCCCAGCTCCGTTCACTCCACTGTGGTAGTGTACGTTCCTTCGTTGGATTCAGTACATTAGCTACTCCCTGTAGCAGCGACCCCTGGTACCTTAATTCCCGAAGATGGTCACAAGCCAACAGGGCCCTCAGTTATCCACAGCCTGTCACAAGTCATAAGTAAGAGGAGTGACCATTAACTCAAGGCCATCTGTGCACATCATCATAAGCTATAGCTATGTTAATACAGAAAAATGAATGACTTTGTCTGTAGGGCACTTATAAATAATGTACTGTACAGTTATAAAGCTGCCTATAATAACCCAAAATGTATGATATAAACTGTAATGCAACATAAGTACAAAATATCCACAGCGTCCAGTTACCCCCACCCCTCCCCCTTCTGACATACTCATGCCTGAAATCAAAATTTCCTCTTCTGATGTTCATTCTGCTCTCACTGGCCTTAACATTTAAAAAGCATATGGGCCTGATGGGGTCCCTCCTGTTGTTCTTAAAAACTGTGCTTCCGTGCTGACACCCTGCCAAGGTAAACTCTTTCGTCTCTGCCTGTCATCATGTGCCTTTCCTTCTTGCTGGAAACTTGCTCTCATTCAGCCTGTCCCGAAAAAGAGTGATCGTTCCCAACCCTCTAACTATCGCCCAATTGCTTTAATATCTTGTAATGCTAAAGTTTTTTTAATCCATTCTTACCAAAAAAATAACTAAGCATATGTCCTGTCATAACCTTCTTTCCGATCGCCAGTATGGGTTCCAACTAGGATGCTCCACTGGTGACTTACTCACTTTCCTCTCTGACTCATGGTCATCCTCTTTTCAGGACTTTGGCGAAAGCTTTGATATAGCACTTGACATCTCTAAAGCTTTTGATAGAGTCTGGCACAAATCTTTAATTTCTAAACTGCCCTCTTACGGCTTCTATCCCTCTGCCTGTGCCTTCATCTAAAATTTCCTCTCAGACCGTTCTATAGCAGCTGTTGTAGATGGCCACTGCTTTTCTTCTAGATCTATCAATAGTGGTGTTCCTCAGAGTTCTGTCCTATCACCAACTCTCTTCCTTCTCTTCATTAATGACCTTCTGAGCTGTACCTCTAATCCTATCCACTCATATGCTGATGACTCCACCCTTCATCTCTCCATCCCCTTTCCTCGGCGTCCATCACAAATAGAACTGAAGCAAAAACAGAATGAGGCTATGGAACGCCTAAGTACTGACTTGGCTCGTATTTCTGATTGTGGCAGAAGAAACCTTGTATATTTTAATGCTTCAAAAACACAATTTCTACATATGTCAACTCGCCATGATCTCCCATAGAATTATCCTTTGATGTTTAATAACACAGCTCTTCAACCTTCATCACTATTTAACATTCTTGGGATCTCATTTTCTCGGAACTTGTCATGGAAAAAACACATTACCTCCCTTGTTAAATCTGCTTCTAAGAAACTGGGTGTTCTAAGCCACCTCCGTGATTATTTTACCCCTGCTCAGATGTTGACTTTATACAGGGGACTTCTTCGCCCCTGTTTAGAGTACAACTCGCATGTCTGGGGGGGCTCTCCTCACACAACTCTTTTGAATAGAGTGGAGTCGAAGGCTTTTTGTCTCATCAGCTCTCCTCCTTTAACTAACTCTCTTTGGTCTCTTTCTCATTGCTACAATGTTGCATCTTTATCTCTGTTCTATCGCTACTTTCATGGTCACTGCTCTTCTGAACTGTCAGCTTGCATCCCTTCTCCACTACGGTGGGCGCGCTGCACCCGTCAAGCAATTCACTCTCACCCCTATTTTGTCCAACTCTCTAATACAAGAGTTGACTGATATTCTCAATCTTTTGTTTATGCAACAGGTCAGCTCTGGATCTGTCTTCCTCTTTCTGTATTTCCCTCCTCCTATGACCTCCAAACTTTCAAACGCAATGTGTCCAGGCATCTCGAACTGAACGAATTGGACTAGTCTTGGATTTGGCACTCTAGTACATATTTTTCAGTGCAAGGAGCAACTCGCGGTCTCTGAGCCTCTGGTTCCTTCCATAATGTATAAAAAAAAAAATGTGATCCAGTGTAAGTACAAATACAAAGTTTTATCAAAGATTCCAAAATAAATAAAAACACATAATCATACTCCATTTGAAGTTCAAACAACTTAATTTAAGATAAATCACACCCAATTCTTGCATGTTCTGCAAACAAAAAGTATGTCATTTATCTTAACATATTCACAATCAGTGTGAAAAAATTCATTACAAATTATGCAGTGAATCATGTTTCTTCCAGCTTGTGGCAGTCTGCTGTGACAGAAAACACGTATCTCAAAAGAGTTTTTCCCACTTATCACTGATTCAAAAGGTCCTGGTAATACTGGGAAAGGGGTCATTATTCCTTTTTTGAAACACTGTGCCAGGTGACTCCGCATCATTTCCTGGTCATAGTTTTGGGTCTCAGGAAAAGAACCAAAAGACAGAGTAGTGGCTGCAGCAATTGCAAAAATCACAATCTGAGGAACCTTTTTGTTGTTTTACATGAATGTATTGGACAGCAACAGTTGAACTACTAGACTTTAGCAATGCCGAAATGTGTCGTCATTTTCACTGACAACATTAATCATACAATCATATACTTTCACGGTATTTGGCGTGCAACTAATATTACTTAATGTGCACCAATGATTATTTCTAACACTGAAAATCTGAATCCAGTGATTAGTGGGAACTTTAACCTGGCTACAACATTTGCTAGCAAAAACAACTGCCGACTGAAAACCCGAGACAGAAGAAAAATACTTTCCCAACAAATGCTGTGCATGGTCAATGTGATGATCAGTGAGTCACTTTCTGGGAGTTGCAACTCCCACAGCTGCTAATCTTGGACATCCATGGGGAGGGGCAATGTGAACTGCAGACTGTAGTCTGGGGTGTCTGCTATCCACTGTTGAATCACCTGTACAAGAAAACTATACAATAAAAGATATTGCTTGCAGGATGAACATTGTACATTCAGGCTGAAGAAATATATTGCCTTTCATGTAACATATCCAATGTTACTCATGATCTGTGACTACTAGTGAACAGATAGCTAATCGACAGCCTCATGTTAAGAGTCGAACTCATAATTATAAATAATTTTTACATTATGTTGCCCACTCCCATAGTTCTGTTACAAATAATTATGTCGACCAATAACAGGAATAGATTATATCATCCAATAACAGGAATCGGCTACTTGTATTATCCAGCAGAAAGTATGTGCTAAGAATGTAATTTTTTCTGAAGCAATGCTCATTCAGTGTTGAGGAATAGATTACCAGGTACAGGTTTACAGAAAAATGTTTATATTTATGCAGTGAATATGGCAGCTTGCTTACCAAGGCAAGACACATCAGCTTCTAATTGGGTGGGGTTGCTATCACCCAGTGACATTGGCTGAACAGGTTGTTCATTTGTCCAATGCCTGAAAGGAAAATGTATCTTGTAAAATTATGTTAGGCATACCACAAACTGTCATAAAAGACTTTTGTGGTTACTTGTAGAGAAGTTATATATATTAGACTTGTGGACGAGCGGTTGTTATACTTGAGTAGCTTTATAAGTAGATAATCTTCTTTCCCATTTGTCATGCAATGACAAAGGAGAGATAAAGAATAATATGGGACTATTTTTATTTGTCTTGGAAATATTAACAAAGTCTCACACACGAGTGAAGTTAAGTAGAGTCCCGCTTGCTATCTCCTGTCTCGCTCTCTCTCTCTCTCTCTCTCTCTCTCTTCCATGTTGCTAAGCCCTTCTCCCTACGACCTGCCTGTTCTATGGCTAGCCTCCATCTGAGCTCTCTTTCTTAAATTCTGGTGTAGCAGGGGTCTTGTCACGTGTGTTCACTGTGGTTGGAAAGTTCTAGAAGCCTGTGTGTGAGTATGTCTGTATGTGTGTGTATGGTCACTAGGCGCTGTCGTGTGCCTATAAAACATTCCTTGAGTTAAGAGTGTGTAAGCATGTTTAGCATTGCTCGATTCTTGCAGACACAGTACCTTCTCATCATCCGACTTCCTGCTTCTATCTGTCTCTCTCTCTATCTATTTATCTATCTATCTATTATGATTTGTAATTATAATCTGGAGTCCTAACATATGCTCGGTCACGCGAAAATGGCGTACCATCGACAGTTAATAGTCATAACATATTAATACATATTATATACACATTATAATGAACTTATAAGCTAATTAAGTGAAATACATAATATTGTAAAAGTAACATAATTGTATGAATATTGTATAAATATAATATTCATAGTAAATAGTGTTACATAGCCTGTGATTTCATCATCCTTTTTGTAATTCTAACGTACAGTATGCTGCATGTTTGATCACGAGCGTGTTCTACCTCAGTCCCCCCTTCTACCGTTATAGTAAAGTCGTTCTTTCTATTGTTCAGAGCAGGATTGTTAACTCTTTGTCCCCTCTGGCTTCATTTGCGCGTCCTTCTTACAAGTTGTATCAAGCTCTGCCGGTCCCTATATAATGAGCTCAGTCTCTGCATTATTGCCACTTAGATCTACTCCTCATTTTGTTCACATCTCTGTCCTCCCCTGTACAGTTGTTATTATTGTGAGTGCTCAGGAAGTCTCCAACCATCTAGCAGCTGTGTAATTTGAGTATAAGTATTATTGCATATTCTTCTTGTACTGTATAGCATAAGGTGTTGATTCGTAGGCCTAGTGAGTTTTTTTTTGTGATTAATGTAAAGTTTTACTGTCAGCCAATTGTTAATAATATTTTGTATCTGTAATAATATATCTTGCATTCACTGAGTATTATCTGGTATTTCATTTTATCAGGGCTGACTTAGATAAATTTACTCTTGCTAATTTCGTGTTAATAGAGGCTATTGCAGTTAGTCATATATTTAACCTGTTTTTTTGCCATTACATTATCCTTATGAGTCCTGAATGTTTTGTTGTTAGTTTGAGCATTAAACTTTAACTTGTAATTTTACCTAACTCTTTTGTTTTGAACCTGGAACTTTACGGGACAGTAGTGATTTTTAGTATTCTCACTTAAAGTGTACATTATCTTTCTCTGTTCCGTAACATAAATTTGGCGACCTCTTATCAGGATATTCAGGATATTATCATAAGGATATTGCTTGATATTTTGTGACTGTGATTTATTCATGATCTCTACTATTACTACGCTTGATGAAGCCAAAAAATTTTTGTCAAATGTGCAAACAGTGTGTGATGTAGAAAACAGAACAAAGAATGAACTTAAGCTTGTTGCTCAACAATTGGGAATTGTTGTTCGCTCTCATCATTCTAAAGATCAAATTCTTGACATGATTAATGAAAGCTTGTTTAATGTAACTCCTCCAAATGAGCAAACGCAGATTGAATTAGCTAAGTTACAGCTAGCCCTGCAGGAGGCCCGTGCTAAGGAGGCTGAGGCACAAATTGAAATTGCTAGGATTCAGGCAGACCATGAGTATCGCATGAAACAAGGTGGAACTGGATCATCTAGCTCTGATGATTTTGATGTGGCTAATAATGTTAAACTTGTCCCTCCTTTTAATGAATCTGATTTAACAAAGTATTTTCAGTTGTTTGAGAGGGTAGCTACAGGTTTTAATTGGCCCAAAAAGTATTGGCCAGTACTCCTTCAAACTGTTCTCACCGGTAAAGCTCAAGTAACTTATGCATCTTTGCCTCAGGATCAATCTGATAATTATGATGTAGTTAAGAGCTTGATTCTTAAGGCCTATGAGCTTGTTCCTGAAGCCTATAGAGTAAAATTTAGGACAATTATAAGCAAGATAAGCAATCCCATGTTGAGTATCCAAAAATCAAAGAAGATCTGTTAGAGCAGTGGTTAAATTCTAAGAATGTGGATTCTGATTTTGGTAAATTTAAGCAGATGATTTTGCTGGAGGACTTCAAAAGGTGTATTTATAAAGATGTAAGCCTATATCTTGATGAGAAAAGAATAGATAATTTGTCCGATGCTGCAGTTTTAGCTGATGAATATGTTCTCACTCACAAGGGATATTCTAAAGAAAAGAGGAAAGCTGAAAGTAAGTACGTTGCCTCTACTCAGAGTACAGGTAACAGGAAAGTGAATAAAGATGATGTTTCTCAGGAAGTAAATACCAGCTTCACCTCTAGATTTCAGAAACGTAAATGTACTTATTGTAGTAAGCTTGGTCATACTACGGAGAGATGTTTCAGGAGCCAGCGTGATGTGAACAAAAAGGAGTCTTTAAATATTCAGTCAATTGGTCTAGTGTCCACCCTTGAGAGTTCCCAGAATTCTTTAACTGAGTTAACTGAACCTGCTTTGAGGGGTAAATTAAATTCTCATGATGGAGCTCCTCTTTTGAGCAGTAACGTGGGTGACACTCTCAAGAGTTCATGTGCTAATTTCCTGTCTGAAGGTTTTGTCAGTCCTCTGGACAGTAATGACAGGAAATCAGTTAAAATATATCGTGATACAGGTGCTTCCCAATCCCTTATGCTGACCAGTGTTCTAGGCTCTAATGTTAATTACTCTGATGAAACTGTAATCTTACAAGGTGTAGGGAATAGTTACTTCTCTGTCCCTCTCTGCAGAGTGAATTTAGAGTCTGGTTTTGTTAATGGTTCCGTTATGGTTGGGTTGGTTGAGACACTCCCAATGTCAGGTGTAACTTTCTTACTTGGAAATGATATTGGTGGAAGTCAAGTGTGTCCAGCTCCTCAGTTGTCTAGTGAGCCAGTGGCTGCTGCCCAGGATTGTGGTGTCCCTGATGTGTTCTCTGCATGTTCTGTCACTAGGGCTAAGTCTAAAGTTACTGGTGACTTAGAGGATAATGATGATGATGATGTTATCCTAGCTGACACTTTTCTTGCTAATTTGGACCACTCACCAGATGAGGCAGTACCCTGTAGTGTTGATAATTTGTCTCGTCAAGAGTTGGTTGAGTTACAGGTTGCTGACCCTGAATTGAAAGGTCTAGCTAACTCTGCTTGCAGTGAGGAAGAGTCAGCCGGTGCTTCTACTTGTTATTATATAAAGTCAGGAGTACTTATGAGGAAGTGGAGACCCCCAACAGCATCAGCCGACTGTGAATGGGAGGTTGTACATCAAGTTGTCATCCTTCGTGTTTGTCGGCAGGATATCATTAGAGTGGCGCATGATTCCAGTTTGGCAGGACACCTTGGAGTGAGGAAGACTGGCACGCATTTTGAAACACTTCTACTGGCCAGGTATCTTCAGGGATGTTTCCTGGTATTGTAAGTCTTGTCACACCAGTCAAGTTGTGGGGAAGTGTAATCAGACCGAAAAGGTTGCACCTCTAGTTCCCATTCCTCCTTTTGAGGCGCCTTTCACCCGTGTGTTGGTGGATATTGTGGGCCTTCTTCCTAAGACTTCTTCAGGATTTTCTTATGTGTTGACCATGATTGATATGGCTACTCTTTATCCTGAAGCTATTCCACTTAGAAATATCTCAGCAAAGAACGTGGTTAAGGAAATGCTAGGGTTCTTCACAAAGTGTGGTCTGCCCAAGGAGGTACAGTCAGACCGGGGAAGTAATTTCATGTCAAATGTTTTCAAGCAGTCTCTGAAAGAGTTGGGCATCACCCAGATCACGTCTTCAGCTTACCATCCCCAGACCCAAGGAGCGTTGGAGAGATATCATCAAACACTCATATCAATGCTCAAGAAATACTGTTTGAAACATCAGAAAGACTGGGATAAAGGTCTTCCATTCGTTGTATTTGCCGCAAGAGAATCTCCAAATGAATCACTGGGCTTCTCACCTTTTGAACTACTGTTTGGCCATGAAGTAAGAGGACCCCTTAAGTTACTCAAGGAATGCTGGCTGTCGGAGGAAGATGACGTCAACCTGCTGGAGTATGTGATGAAGTTCAAAGAACAGCTGTCCACTGCTTTACAGCTGGCGAGAGAGAATTTAGGAGCTGCTCAGGAGAAGATGAAGACTTGGTATGATAAGAAGTCCAGGTTACGCCACTTTCAGCCAGGAGATCAGGTTTTGATTCTGCTACCGGTGCATGGGCAACCTCTTCAAGCCATGTTTAGTAGTCCTTATTTCGTGGAGAAGAAACTCAGTGATGTCAACTATGTCATCGCCACACCAGATCGTAGAAAGAACAAGCAACTTTGTCACATCAACATGCTAAAGTTATACCACAGGCGGGATGAAAATAACCCAGTCTGACCTGTAGCTGTTCCACCCGAGTCTGCAAGTGAAGCTCTCCCATGCAGCATGAGCCTGAGTGATAGTTTGGGGAAGAATCCTGATATCATGAATGATCTCCAGACTAAGCTTTCTCATCTACCTCCCGAGGAAAGGCAGGAGTTTTCGGCATTACCGCAGGAGTACCCGCAAGTGTTCCGTGTCACTCCAGGAAGAACCACTGTGTTGATGCATGATGTCGATGTTGGAGACGCAAAGCCAATTAAACTGCCTCCTTACCGTTTGAACCCAGTGAAAGTTCCTCTCATCCAGAAGGAGCTTGGCTACCTTTTGGACCACAAGATGATTGAGCCCTGTCAGAGCGAGTGGAGTTCTCCTGTCACTCTAGTCCCTAAGCCAGGTGGGTCACAGCGGCTTTGCATCGACTACAGACGTGTTAATCAGATAACCAAAACAGACACTTACCCTCTCCCTCGCGTGGAAGATTGCATAGACAAGATTGGAAAGGCTAGGTACATATGTAATTTTGATTTGTTAAAGGGATACTGGCAAGTACCTATGACTGAACGTGCTAGGGAGATCTTATGTTTTTTAACACTAGGAAAGACTTTTGCATGTTCTGCAATGCCATGGGGTATGAAGAATGCACCAGCCACATTTCAGAAGCTCATGAATGTTGTAACAGAGGGGTTGGCAGGGTGTGTTGTTTATATTGATGATGTATTAATCTTCAGTGACAACTGGAAAGATCACCTATGCTATGTCAGTAAATTTCTTGAGCGTTTGGTTCAGGCTAATCTTGTAGCTAATTTATCAAAGTGTGAGTTTGGTCAAGCTAAAGTTCAGTACCTTGGGTACGTAATTGGTGATGGACATGTTGCACCACCAGGAGCTAAGGTTCAGGTTATAAGTGACCTTCCCAGGCCTAAAAGTAGGAAAGAGCTACAAAGATTTTAGGGAATGGTAGGTTATTACATCAGATTTGTTCTTAACTTTTCAATTCTTGTATCACCACTTACAGACCTACTGAAAAAGGGAGTTAAATTTGTCTGGACCGATAACTGTGAATCCTCTTTCAACAAACTTAAAGCTATTCTATTAAGTCAGCCAGTGCTCACTACTCCAAATTTGGTAAGCCTTTTAAGATGGCTGTTGATGAAAGTGATACAGGAGCTGGGGCTGTTTTGCTGCAAGAGGATGATCAGGGTATTGAACACCCTGTATCTTATTACAGTAAAAAGTTCACTCCACCTCAAAAGAACTACTCAACTATTGAGAAAGAGCTTTTGGCCTTGATTTTGGGTTTACAGCATTTTTCATTTTATTTGTGTTCTGGTTTTGACCCCAAAGTCATTTATACCGATCATAACCCACTGAAATTCCTTAGTAAGTTTAAAGATAAAAATCAGAGATTGAGAAGATGGAGTCTACTTCTTCAGGAGTATTCATTAGACATACAACATGTCAATGGGAAAGAAAATGTTATTGCAGATTGCTTATCTAGACTTTAGACAGATTGTTTTAGAGTAATAAGAAATTTCCTTTGTAAATTTCTTTTTCTTTGTGGGGAGGTGTTACATAGCCTATGATTTCATCATCCTTTGTGTAATTCTAACGTACAGTATGCTGCATGTTTGATCACGAGTGTGTTCTACCTCAGTCCCCCCTTCTACCGTTATAGTAGAGTAAGTCGTTCTTTCTGTTGTTCAGAATAGGATTGTCAACTCTTTGTCCCCTGTGGCTTCATTTGCGCGTCCTTCTTGCAAGTTGTGTCAAGCTCTGCCGGCCCCTATATAATGAGCTAAGTCTCTGCATTATTGCCACTTAGATCTACTCCTCATTTTGCTCACATCTCTGTCCTCCCCTGTACAGTTGTTATTATTGTGAGTGCTCAGGAAGTCTCCAACCATCTAGCAGCTGTGTACTTTGAGTATAAGTGTTATTGCATTTTGTTCTTGTACTGTATAGCAAAAGGTGTTGATTCGTAGGCCTAGTGAGGTTTTTGTGATTAATGTAAAGTTACTGTCAGCCAATTGTTAATAATATTTTGTATCTGTAATAATATATCTTGCATTCACTGAGTATTATCTGGTATTTCATTTTATCAGGGCTGACTTAGTTAAATTTACTCTTGCTAATTTCATGTTAATAGAGGCTATTGCAGTTAGTCATATATTTAACCTGTTTTTTTGCCATTACATTATCCCTATGAGTCCTGAATGTTTTGTTGTTGGTTTGAGCATTAAACTTTAACTTGTAATTTTACCTAACTCTTTTGTTTTGAACCTGGAACTTTACGGGACAGTAGTGATTTTTAGTATTCTCACTTAAAGTGTACGTTATCTTTCTCTGTTCCGTAACAATAGCAATTATCCAGTAATATTACATTTTAAACAAGTTGTATACATTTTGTGAGATGTGTATGTATCTTGTAAAATAATGTTTGGCATACCACAAACTGCTTCTACTTTATATTAGTCTATTTACAATATACTGTAGGTTATAGAGTGTTTCACAATTATTCAGACAAACTGGAACCACATCAGAGACTGTAATGTAACACACATGAGCACCTATTGTTCTAAGAGGTTCTGGGAACAGTTAAAAAAATAGTAATTTGCAGACATTATAATTTGGCCCAAAATCCACAAGTGGTGCCCCCACAACCATAATAAAAATGATGAGACAAAGAACTTTACATATCGCTCTCTGGGAACAAAGACAACTACTCCCCAAGTGTAAAATAAGGCAACCCATTACATACCCGGATTTCCTGTGTAACTGGCTCATGACATATAGTCGCAGCTGGCCATAAGGGACACGGAACCTTAGGTTTTACACAACTCATAAACGGTATTTATTTATTTACTTGGTACGAATTTATATGTAGTATGAGAGTATATTGGTTTTCAAGCAGTAATATAGGCATTATAAGCATTGTTCCACTCACTAACTAATCACCATACCTGACCTTTTTTTGCCACATTACCTGATCATTATTTCTGACTGTTTCTTCTTCTAATGCTATGTAAACTTTGTCCTCCACATTGTCATCAATTGGGGAATCACTCTGGCCCTGAATATCTTTACTGGCCAGGTCACTGGTAACAGGTGAAATGCCGAGACGATGGCGTGAGGGGGGGAGGGGGGAGGTTATGCGGTGTAAGGCATTGTCCCTGCTTGGCATCTTGTAGAGGAATAGAGGAAGGTGTCCCGTGTATACATACGAAAAATCACGTGCAAAAATTCAAAATTGTGCAAATTAGGGATCTTAAAATTGCACGACGTACCAGTACGTCGCTGGGACTGGCAAATGCAAAATGTTGCAACGTACCATATGTCGACGGGATGGGAGGGTTAAGGATTTGAATTTCATTAAATCAGACTTTACTGATCTACCAAAAGACCCGCCGACATGTCATAAAAATACCCCTTCTAATACTCGTACCAATACACCAGTCCTGTATAAGATAGCCCTAGTATGTATTCAATATGGATGGTAGGTGTTAGCGCCGAAGTGGTGACATGTAGCGGTGTATGGTATGTAGGAGGACTACTGGGCCTTGGGAGCAGGCTGTGAAGTCTATGCCCAGAGTTGGACACAAAAAAAAAAAAAAGACAGACAGACACAGAAAAACAGGCACACAACTAGAGAGACAGACACAGAGTTTCAGACAGATAGACAGATGCAGGCAGTCAGACAGAGACAGGCAGACAGACAAACAAACTAACACAGGCATACATACATACAGACAGACAGACACAGACTGACAGAGAGCTTGTTGGCGTGTTGCTGTAGTTATCCCCATCCCCAAGCCAGGTAAGGACCACCTACTGCCCACGAATTATCGGCCCATTTCTCTGACTTCTTGTATGTGTAAGATTTTGGAAAAGATGTGTGTTAGGTTTGTGTGGGTTTAGAGAGAAGAGATTTCTTATCCCCTGTCCGGTATGGTTTTCGTAAAATGCTTATCTACCTCTGACGCACTATTGTCCTTGGAATCTTCTAACTGTGAGGCTTTCTCCACTAAACAATACCAGGCCACAGTCTTCTTCGATCTGGAGAAGGCATACGACATTGCCTGGTGTCATGGCATTTTACATTCTTTTTATGACCTGTCTTCGTGGGCGGTTGCCTACTTTTATTCAGTAATTTTTATTCCACCGTTTTTTAACGATCCGAGTGGGAGGAGTGCTTTCAAATGTCCATGCAATTGAAGATGAGGGTTCCACAGGGAAGTAACCTTACCTTAGTGTTACTTTCTTTACTGTGGCCATCAACAGTGTAATCAGTGTACTTCCTGATGGTGTACGAGGTTACTATATGTAGATGGCCTCTCAATTTCCATCACTGCATCTAGAATGCTTCTGATGGAAAGGAAGTTCCAAATGGCTCATACAGAATTTCTGGGTGGGCTGAGTCATGTGGCTTCCGTTTACCTTTAACAAAGACAGTACCTATGCAATTTTATTGTCTTCAGGGGGTTCATCCAGACCCTCACTTGTATCTCTATGGTCGGGGAATATCCTGCATGGAAGAAACTCGTTTTCTGGGTCTTCTATTTGACAGACGACTAACTTGGGTTCCTCATGTCCGTTCTACTAAGGCAGCTTGTATTAAGCTGTGAGTCTTTGGGGGGTTTTGGCTCATACCTCTTGGGGTGCAGACCGTCAGACCCTCCTCCGGCAAGAACCCCTTATCCTTCCTAAACTTGAATATGGGTGTGAAAGCTACTCCTCTGCAACAGATGCCCGTCTCTGATTGTTAGTGCATCATGCTGGTATACGTCTGGTAACTTGTGCATTCAGGTCATCCCTGATTTCGAGTTTATTTGCGGATGCTGATGCCTTCCCTTTGAATTTACGTCACCAGTCGTTGATGATGAGATGCTGGTATTGTCTTCACCACCTTCCGGACTCAGTTCCTTAGCCATGGTCTCCCAGGACTCCCGATCTTCTGTTTGTGACACTCGTCCTAGTTTCCCGAAGCCCCTTTGGTTGCACGGTCTGGTCTGTTATGTTAGCTCCTCTCTGTTCCAAGACTGGCAGTTTGTGCACATCGGATCCCGAGGGTGGGTTCTTGCCTACCTCCTTGTGTGACATTTTGTAGGACCATTGTTGTTAAAAAGAGTTCACTTCCCTCTCAGGTGTCTTTCTCTCTCATTTTAGAACATATCTCATTAGGGCTCTGTCACTGTCAATACTGACAAATCTAAGACTGATTCTGCAGTAGGTTTTGGTGTCGTTTTCCAGTCCTCCAGTAGGGGCTCTAGCCTTCTTGGTATTGCTTCAGTATATATGGTGGAACTGACTGTGATTTCAAATGCTCTCCAAACCATATTTAATCTCCCCCAGTCTGTTTTCATGATTTTTATTGACTCCCGCAGTGCTCTGTCTGCCCTGGAGGCATTTAGTTCATTCCATCCAATGGTTTTATCAATTTAAGAGAGGTTTTTTCTCCCTGGTCCTCGTGGCCATCGTGTGGACGTCTGCTGGGTTCCCGAGCATGTTGGTGTGGAGGGCAGTAAGAGGGCGGATACATTGGCTAAAGCTGTGTCTTCTCGACGGTCTGCTTCCCGTTTCTGATATAATTATGACACCTTCCTAGGTACACGATTCGTACTTTGTGGTAGAGACAATGGGATGGTGTTGCTCATAATAAGTTAAAAGAAATTTTTCAGAGCGGATGTGTTTCAAATGATTTAATAATTTCTTACAACTAGGCTGATTTCGGTATATACTAGTGTACATCTAATAGTATGTACGCGTGAGCTATAAGTGTGGCCCGGCCTATGTGACTAATTTTGGAGTCTCAGCTGGCGTCACCTGCTATTTATGTTGAGTTCAGGTCTAGAGAGTGGAGAGTGAGATGAGGGCCTGCTAGCCAGTGGGAATGCAGAGACAGGGCTCGAATCGAGCAGACCTATGAGCATATGGTCATGAATAAAGTAGAAAGTAGGAATAGATTTTGAGCTTACCCTTTGCCCTCTATACCTGGTTCGAAGTGGTGGCAGCAAAGTGGCCTGAACAAGAAAAAGCACGTCTCCTACGAATACTCTCCGCCAAATTGCCGCCAAGACACCCTGCAATGGGCAAAGCTGTCCTGCCATGCCTCATGCTGTGCCCTGGTCTTTTCTACACCCTGCACCACGATTATCCACCTTTACCCTCCCAGTGACCTGCATATCTTACACTAAATGTCCTGCCCTACAACTGCCTGTGGTCTCCCTTTCTGGAGCCTGCAGCAGCCTATTATTGCAGCTTCCGTCGCTCCTGCCCTGTGCTGTGTGGCACATTGGCGCTGTTTTGTGTGTCCTGCGCCTTCTTGGTGTGAGAAACTGTCATCGCCCTTATTCCTGTCTGGCCTGTTGTAGGAAAATATAAATCGTTACCGCACACCAGCCACCCTGCCACACCCATCTCAGCCCACGATGTCATTGTGATCAGTGCTTATCTCCGGGGCCTACAACTGCCTGCCCTCCCGATCTTGTCACATACTGCATTTTTCTGTATGGAACTAAGGAGTGTGTGTCCTGCATCTATGTTGGGGTGAACTGCCATCTCCCCTCTCCCCCCACCCATGGTCCTGCCTTTCCCACTGGTGGAAAATTACCCTTCTCCCACTCTCCATCATTGCCTAGCAATTCACCTCACGGGCAAGCATTAAGTCACCAACCAAAGCCCTGCATGAGTGTGTGACCAACCACAGCATTCCACGTCACGGCTTTGTGCCATCAGGCTTCTCCAATCAACTCAGCTGCTCTGACTTTTGGGAGACGCTATACTTCTCACATACGTCCACGTCAAGACTTGCGTCATCTCGCTCTCTTCAATCAACTCACTCGCTCTGGCTGGTGGACAGAGTCTACACTTTCATTCAGCCTCAGACTTCGAGAAAGTAAACATCCAACACTGCTAATTGTTTCAGCGTTAGTCAATACATCTGTGTTTATTTTCTGTCACTTTCCCACCTCACTCCAAAACAACACTCGCCCGAGTGAACGCCTCTTGCCTCCTTCTCACCTTTTCACCCTCTCTAGAAAATGTCATTTTCTTTAAATATTGTGATTAATATTATTTTTCATTGCTGATTTCATTCAGTACTCTATTTACTTCATAATTTTAGATTTTTCATATTCCTCCTTAATCTTAATCTCTCATCCTTCTTTATTAATTCCTTATAAAATCATTATTTTTCTTTCATATAGTGTTCATTTTGTATAATTCATTTCCATTTATTCTTTACTCATTTATTCCTACATTCATTCCTTCGTTCATTCATTCTTTATTCATTTGTGCTTTCATTCATTTATTTATTCATTCTTTATAAAATTGTCAGTTTTCGTTCATATCGTGTGCAATGTTTATGATTAATTTTCATAAGTGTGGCTACAGTATATACTTCTCTGTTCAGACTTTTTCTTTCCAGCTATATACAGTATGCCTTATATCCAAACACTCCCTAACTTGCAGGTCAACTAGAGATGATGATAATAATAACAGTGGTGATAGTAACATAACCTTGCTTCGTAGCGGTTGTTTGCTTATGTACAACCAGACTCACACACTGCTATTCCTACCACTATTACTCCAACTTATAATACAATTAACACACCAAATCACAGTCTTAGTGCTGTCTTCGGGCTATCAGATAATTCTGAAACAGTTACTCTTACTCCTCCTTCCCAAAGTGTCCCTCTTACACAATCACTTCCTCTCACTACTTCGTAGATTCCCCATCTTTCATTTTCCGTCCGGTGTACTTGTCTTCTTCACCATTCTTGCAATCTCAACCGCGTATACAAACAACGATGTCTGGCGCGGCTCTGCATTCCCTACTCGTTCATGTTCATCCATTAACGGTATTTCTTCTAATACTCGTTCTCACTTGTGACGCAGGTTCCTTACACCTGCCTAGAGTCGTCGCCTGACTGGTGAGCGTAGCCATTCGACGACACGTAGGAGCGAGAAACCCTTCATTGTTTGTTGGCATGGTGGTGTTGCTGGACATCGTAGGTCAGATTGTTATCACGGGCGAAGACAATTCCGTGAGGACAGACAATCCCATAGGTCGTGGTCTGGCCATGGATATTATAGATATTATGACCGGTAACGGCATTTTCCTTCGCCATTCGGCCCAGAGTTTTTTTTAAGTATCATCAACAAGCCATACTACTAAGGAGTGTCATTTTTCTTGCACGATAGCATTCGGGGGAAGAGCTGCACACCACTTGGAAACCTCCAACATAGCAGTTACTGAACACCATGAACTGTCCCCGTATATTGTTTATGCATTAGGTTCCTTCGGGGTAGTTGTGCGTTGAAAATGCTATCAAGTGAATGTCCCTCTTTATGGATTCAGGTTCTACCGTCAACTTGGTAACAGAACAGGCGTTAGCAAGAATTAAATGTAACTGCTTGAAACATGTTAGCTTCCTTGAGCCCTCCGATCGTTGTCTTTGTAGTGTTGATGGATCCGATCTAAATGTCAAAGGCAAAATTCAGCTTCAAATTTCTCTACATGATTCAGCAAAACCATTCATTGCTGATATTTATGTCACTCCTTGGATCAGCTGTCTTGCTGACGTTTTTCTTGGGGATAAAACCATGACAGACGAAGATAGCAATGTGGTACCAGCTCGTGGAGGCATTACTATTCAAGATTGGTTTGTGAAAGTATTTCAGATTAGATTCCCCTCCAGTCACAAGTTGAAGTAGTTGCTGTCCCTCCTATCGATTCTCCATCCTCTGACATGCCTGATTCCGTTACTGACCAACCTAATTTCATTACTGACTCTTACGTTCTTCAGATTCTTGCCCTGATTAACAACTTGATAACAGTGAGCCATCCTGTAACACTGTAGCATCATCAAACTCATTACCAACCTCATTGCCTTTGGTAGACTTAATGCAGTCCTCAGTAACCAACTGAGCGATGGTAAAACAGTTCACTGTTTTGCCCCCTAATGTATATAGTAAGGTTGCTCTGAGGATTGTTAGGTCACCTAGCAGTGTCACTGCTATTTCTCAGCTTGAGACCTGTCGTGGGGGCTTAAGTTATGAGTCTGTGATGTGCTTGGTGTCACACGATGGTTTATGTTACATGTACTTAGCCAACATTACCAATGCACCACTTAAACTGTGTGCTGGGACACAGATTTGTGATTTTTTTTTTTTTTTTTGGTATACCCAGTGGCCGTACGTATTTGCCAACATTTCCCACTCGGTCACAAATGTGCGATCAGTTGTTCATTCTACTGACTATACTACCCGAACTAATCTTGAGTCTTATGTGAAACGGTGTAATTATCCAAAGTACAGAAATCAGTTCTTTGATCTTTTGCGAGACTATTGCGAAGTTGTAGCTCTGCCCGATGAGAACATGGGCAAAATTACTCTAGTTAAATAAGTGATTACATTGCAGCCTGATGCTCAACCCATGTATGTCCCTGCCTATCGCTTACCTCATAGTCAACGTAAACAGGCTGATCGTCTTATTCAGGAAATGTTGGAATCCGATGTTATTGAATATTCTGACAGTCTGTGTAAGAGTCCGTTATTCCTCTTTCCAAAGAAGGGTGGTGAATTGCACCCTGTCATAGACTATCGCCGCATCAATTCCTTGACTGGTCCGGATAGATTCCCAGATCCTTTGGTCATTGATTTGTTGGAATCACTAGGAGAAAATAACTGCGTATTTTCCTCGTTGGATCTGTTGAGCGGCTATTGGTAAGTAGAAATGGAGGACTTGTTTCGTCTAATTACTGTCTTCACCACCCCGTCTAGTAACTACAATTTACGTAGACTTCTGTTTGATTTGAATAATGCCCCATCAGCCTTCATGGTATTAATGCAGTCTTCACCGGCATGATAGGCCACTCAGTCTTATTTATCTTGATTACGTCATTATCGCAAGTCGCTCAGCCCCAGGACACTTAGAGGGCCGTAGGGGAGAGTGGGGCACAGTGGGACAAAAAAAAAATGATTGTGATACTATAACTCATTTATTTGAATAGGTATTAGAGAAGCGAAGTACGGGAAAAGAACTATCAACAATTAGCATCAACATGTATATGCAGCAGAAATTATCAACTTGTCTGAAAAAGATTTGGCCCGCACAAAAATAATATATATATATATATATATATATATATATATATATATATATATATATATATATTATTGTTACATAGCCTATGATTTCATCATCCTTTGTATAATTCTAACGTACAGTATGCTGCATGTTTGATCACGATTCGCCTCGTGGCTTCCATATTGCGTGTTCTACCTCACTCCCCCCCTCCTCCCTTATAGTAGAGTAAGTCGTTCTTTCTGTTGTTCAGAGCAGGAGTGTCAACTCTTTGTCCCCTATGGCTTCATTTGCGCGTCCTTCTTGCAAGTTGTGTGAAGCTCTGCCGGCCCCTATATAATGAGCTCAGTCTCTGCATTAATTGCCACTTAGATCTACTCCTCATTATGCTCACACCTCTGTCCTCCCCTGTACAGTTGTTATTATTGTGAGTGCTCAGGAAGTCTCTAGCCATCTAGCAGCTGTGTAATTTGAGTATAAGTGTTATTGCATTTTTTCTTGTACTGTATAGCATAAGGAGTTAATTCGTAGGCCTGGTGAGGTTTTTGTGATTCATGTAAAGTTCATATTGTCAGCCATTATTAATAATATTTTGTATCTGTAATAATATATATTGCTCATTATCCGGTTTTCTCATTTTATCAGGGCTGACTTAGATAAATTTACTCTTGCTAATTTCGTGTTAATAGAGGCTATTGCAGTTAACCATATATTTAACCTGTTTTTTGCCATTACATTATCCTTATGAGTCCTGAATGTTTAGTTGTTAGTTTGAGCATTAAACTTTAACTTATAATTTTACCTAACTCTTTTGTTTTGAACCTGGAAATTTGCGGGACAGTTTTCTCTGTTCCGTAACATAAATTTGGCGGTCTCTTATCAGGATATTCAGGATATTATCATAAGGATATTGCTTGATATTTTGTGACTGTGATTTATTCATGATGTCTACTATTACTATGCTTGATGAAGCCAAAGATCTTTTGTCAAATGTGCAAACAGTGTGTGATGTAGAAAACAGAACAAAGAATGAACATAACCTTGTTGCTCAACAATTGGGAATTGTTGTTCGCTCTCATCATTCTAAAGATCAAATTGTCGACATGATTAATGAAAGCTTGTTTAATGTAACTCCTCCAAATGAGCAAACGCAGATTGAATTAGCTAAGTTACAGCTAGCCCTGCAGGAGGCTCGTGCTAAGGAGGCAGAGTTTCAGGCACGTTCTCAGGAAGCACAAATTGAACTTGCTAGGATTCAAGCAGACCATGAGTATCGCATGAAACAAGTTGGAACTGGATCATCTAGCTCTGATGATTTTCATGTGGCTAAAAATGTTAAACTTGTCCCTCCTTTTAATGAATCTGATTTAACAAAGTATTTTCAGTTGTTTGAGAGGGTAGCTACAGGTTTTAATTGGCCCAAAAAGTATTGGCCAGTACTCCTTCAGACTGTTCTCACCGGTAAAGCTCAAGTAACTTATGCATTTTTGCCTCAGGATCAATCTGATAATTATGATGTAGTTAAGAGCTTGATTCTTAAGGCCTATGAGCTTGTTCCTGAAGCCTATAGAGTAAAATTTAGGACAATTATAAGCAAAATAAGCAATCCCATGTTGAGTATGCAAAAATCAAAGAAGAACTGTTAGAGCAGTGGTTAAATTCTAAGAATGTGGATTCTGATTTTGGTAAATTTAAGCAGATGATTTTGCTGGAGGACTTCAAAAGGTGTATTAATAATGATGTAAACCTATATCTTGATGAGAGAAGAATAGATAATTTGTCTGATGCTGCAGTTTTAGCTGATGAATATGTTCTCACTCACAAGAGATATTCTAAAGAAAAAAGGAAAGCTGAGAGTAAGTACGTTGCCTCTACTCAGAGTACAGGTAACAGGAAAGAGAATAAAGATGATGTTTCTCAGGAAGTAAATACCAGGTTCACCTCTAGGTTTCGGAAAAGTAAATGTACTTATTGTAGTAAGCTTGGTCATACTACGGAGAAATGGTTCAGGAGACAGCGTGATGTTAACTAAAAGGAGTCTTTAAATATTCAGTCAATTGGTCTAATGTCCACCCTTGAGAGTTCCCAGAATTCTTTAACTGAGTTAACTGAACCTGCTTTGGGGGGTAAATTAAATTCTCATGATGAAGCTCCTCTTTTGAGCAGTAACGTGGGTGACACTCTCAAGAGTTCATGTGCTAATTTCCTGTCTGATGGTTTTGTCAGTCCTCTGGACAGTAATGACAGGAAATCAGTTAAAATATATCGTGATACAGGTGCTTGCCAATCCCTTATGCTGACCAGTGTTCTAGGCTCTAATGTTAATTCCTCTGATGAAACTGTAATCTTACAAGGTGTAGGGAATAATTACTTCTCTGTCCCTCTGTGCAGTGTGAATTTAGAGTCTAGTTTTGTTAATGGTTCCGTAATGATTGGGTTGGTTGAGACACTCCCAATGTCAGGTGTAACTTTCTTACTAGGAAATCATATTGGTGGAAGTCAAGTGTGTCCAGCTCCTCAGTTGTCTAGTGAGCTGGTGGCTGCGGCCCAGGATTGTGATGCCCCTGATGTGTTCTCTGCATGTGCTGTCACTAGGGCTAAGTCTAAAGTTACTGGTGACTTAGAGGATAATGATGATGATGATGTTATCCTAGCTGACACGTTTCATGCTAATTTGGACCACTCACCAGATGAGGCAGTACCCCGTAGTGTTGATAATTTGTCTCGTCAAGAGTTGGTTGAGTTGCAGGTTGCTGACCCTGAGTTGAAAGGTCTAGCTAACTCTGCTTGCAGTGAGGAAGAGTCAGCCGGTGCTTCTACTTGTTATTATATAAAGTCAGGAGTATTCATGAGAAAGTGGAGACCCCCAACAGCATCAGCCGACTGTGAATGGGTGGTTGTACATCAAGTTGTCATCCCTCGTGTTTGTAGGCAGGATATCATTAGAGTGGCTCATGATTCCAGTTTGGCAGGACACCTTGGAGTGAGGAAGACTGTGGCACGCATTTTGAAACACTTCTACTGGCCAGGTATCTTCAGGGATGTTTCCTGGTATTGTAAGTCTTGTCACACCTGTCAAGTTGTGGGGAAGTGTAATCAGACCGAAAAGGTTGCACCTCTAGTTCCCATTCCTCCTTCTGAGGCGCCATTCACCAGTGTGTTAGTGGATATTATGGGCCCTTTTCCTAAGACTTCTTCAGGATTTTCTTAAGTGTTGACCCTGATTGATATGGCTACTCGTTATCCTGAAGCCATTCCACTTAGAAATATCTCAGCAAAGAACGTGGTTAAGGAAATGCTAGGGTTCTTCACAAAGTGTGGTCTGCCCAAGGAGGTACAGTCAGACCGGGGAAATAATTTCATGTCAAATGTTTTCAAGCAGTCTCTGAAAGAGTTGGGCATCACCCAGATCACGTCTTCAGCTTACCATCCCCAGACCCAAGGAGCGTTGGAGAGATATCATCAAACACTGAAATCGATGCTCAAGAAATACTGTTTGGAACATCAGAAAGACTGGGATAAAGGCCTTCCATTCGTTGTATTTGCCGCAAGAGAATCTCCAAATGAATCACTGGGTTTCTCACCCTTTGAACTATTGTTTGGCCATGAAGTAAGAGGACCCCTTAAGTTACTCAAGGAATGCTGGCTGTCGGAGAAAGATGACGTCAACCTGCTGGAGTATGTGATGAAGTTCAAAGAACGGCTGTCCACTGCTTTACAGCTGGCGAGAGAGAATTTAGGAGCTGCTCAGGAGAAGATGAAGACTTGATATGATAAGAAGTCCAGGTTACGCCACTTTCAGCCAGGAGATCAGGTTTTGATTCTGCTACCAGTTCATGGGCAACCTCTTCAAGCCAAGTTTAGTGGTCCTTATTTCGTGGAGAAGAAACTCAGTGATGTCAACTATGTCATCGCCACACCAGATCGTAGAAAGAACAAGCAACTTTGTCACATCAACATGCTAAAGTTATATCACAGGCGGGACGAAAATAACCCAGTCTGCACTGTAGCTGTTCCACCCAAGTCTGCAAGTGAAGCTCTCCCATGCAGCATGAGCCTGAGTGATAGTTTGGGGAAGAATCCTGATATCATGAATGATCTCCAGACTAAGCTTTCTCATCTAGCTCCCGAGGAAAGGCAGGAGTTTTCGGCATTACTGCAGGAGTACCCGCAAGTATTCCGTGCCACTCCCGGAAGAACCACTGTGTTGATGCATGATGTCAATGTTGGAGACGCAAAGCCAATTAAACTGCCTCCTTACCGTGTGAACCCAGTGAAAGTTCCTCTCATCCAGAAGGAGCTTGGCTACCTGTTGGACCACAAGATGATTGAGCCCTGTCAGAGCGAGTGGAGTTCTCCTGTCACTCTAGTCCCTAAGCCAGATGGGTCACAGCGACTTTGCATCGACTACAGATGTGTTAATAAGATAACCAAAACAGACACTTACCCTCTCCCTCGCGTGGAATATTGCATAGACAAGATCGGAAAGGCTAGGTACATAAGGAAGTTTGATTTGTTAAAGGGATACTGGCAAGTACCTATGACTGAACGTGCTAGGGAGATCTCATGTTTTGTACGAGTACCACTAGGAAAGACTTTTGCATGTTCTGTAATGCCATATGGTATGAAGAATGCACCAGCCACATTTCAGAAGCTCATGAATGTTGTAACAGAGGGTTTGGCAGGGTGTGTTGTTTATATTGATGACGTATTAATCTTCAGTGACAACTGGAAAGATCACCTACGCCATGTCAGTAAATTTCTTGAGCGTTTGATTCAGGCTAATCTTGTAGCTAATTTATCAAAGTGTGAGTTTGGTCAAGCTAAAGTTCAGTACCTTGGGTACGTAATTGGTGTTGGACATGTTGTACCACCAGGAGCTAAGGTTCAGGTTATAAGCGATCTTCCCAGACCTAAAAGTAGGAAAGAGCTACAAAGATTTTTGGGAATGGTAGGTTATTACAGGAGATTTGTTCTTAACTTTTCAATTCTTGTATCACCACTTACACACCTACTGAAAAAGGGAGTTAAATTTGTCTGGACCGATGACTGTGAATCCTCTTTCAGCAAACTTAAAGCTATCCTATTAAGTCAGCCAGTGCTCGCTACTCCAAATTTTGCTAAGCCTTTTAAGATGGCTGTTGACGCAAGTGATACAGGAGCTGGGGCTGTTTTGCTGCAAGAGGATGATCAGGGTATTGAACACCCTGTATCTTATTACAGTAAAAAGTTCACTCCACCTCAAAAGAACTACTCAACTATTGAGAAAGAGCTTTGGGCCTTGATTTTGGGTTTACAGCATTTTTAATTTTATTTGTATTCTGGTTTTGACCCCATAGTCATTTATACCGATCATAACCCACTGAAATTCCTTAGTAAGTTTAAAGATAAAAATCAGAGATTGACAAGATGGAGTCTACTTCTTCAGGAGTATTCATTAGACATACAACATGTCAAGGGGAAAGAAAATGTTATTGCAGATTGCTTATCTAGACTTTAGACAGATTGTTTTAGAGTAATAAGAAATTTCCTTTGAAAATTTCTCTTTTCTTTGTGGGGAGGTGTTACATAGCCTATGATTTCATCATCCTTTGTATAATTCTAACGTACAGTATGCTGCATGTTTGATCATGATTCGCCTCGTGGCTTCCATATTGCGTGTTCTACCTCACTCCCCCCCTCCTCCCTTATAGTAGAGTAAGTCGTTCTTTCTGTTGTTCAGAGCAGGAGTGTCAACTCTTTGTCCCCTATGGCTTCATTTGCGCATCCTTCTTGCAAGTTGTGTCAAGCTCTGCCGGCCCCTATATAATGAGCTCAGTCTCTGCATTAATTGCCACTTAGATCTACTCCTCATTTTGCTCACACCTCTGTCCTCCCCTATACAGTTGTTATTATTGTGAGTGCTCAGGAAGTCTCCAGCCATCTAGCAGCTGTGTAATTTGAGTATAAGTGTTATTGCATTTTTTCTTGTACTGTATAGCATAAGGAGTTAATCCGTAGGCCTGGTGAGTTTTTTGTGATTCATGTGAAGTTCATATTGTCAGCCATTATTATTAATATTTTCTATCTGTAATAATATATATTGCTCATTATCCGGTTTTCTCATTTTATCAGGGCTATCTATCTATCTATCTATTGCCAGACGCCTCAATCCCGTTTGGGGTGGCCAGAAACAAATCGCCTCCAAGTCGCCCTGTCCCCTGCCATGTCACTCCCCTGCTCCCAACTCACACCCCCCTCTCGCATATACCTCTCCACCCCATCTCTCCATCTCATCCTCGGCCTCCCCCTCCCTCTTTCCCCCTCCACCTTACTCACATACACTCTCTTCGTCAGTCTTTCACCCTCCATCCTCTCCACATGGCCAAACCACCTCAGTGTGTTCCTCATAACGCTTCCTATCACATCCACATCAACACCACAACGCTCCTTTATATCCTCATTCGTCAGCCTGTCTCTCCATGTGACTCCACAGGCTCCTCTTAAATAACTCATTTCCACGGCTCTCACTCTTGACTTGTGTCCTTCCAACAACGTCCAAGCTTAACTTCCGTACGTTAGAGTTGGTATCACAATACTGTCATGTAGTAACTTTTTCACTTCCATGCTCACTTCCCTGTTTCTTATCACTGCTTTCAAAGAACCAGCAACCTTTCTTCCCTGCTGTACCCTTTCAGGCACTTCACCCTCCAAACCTCCATCCTTACTCATCACACTACCCAAGTACTTAAACGTACTCACATTTTCCAATTCCTCACCATCCAACCTCGCTGTACATTCACTGACTTCACCTCTCTCAAAGACCATCACTTTACTCTTCCCTACATTCACCTTTAGATTCCGTCTCTTACACACTCTCTCAAACTCATCCACCAAGCCTTGCAGCTCCCCTTCGTCTTCACTCAACAACACAGTATCATCTGCAAACAACAGTACAGGGAGTTTCCAAACACTATCCTCTCTCACCAGGGCCACTCCAACATCCACTACCCTACCTTGTACCTCTTTTATTACCCCATCCATGTACAGATTGAATAACCATGGAGACATGACACATCCCTGTTTCAACCCAACTTTCAAAGAGAAAAATTCACTTAGTTCACCATCCACACGCACTGCAGCCTTCGCACCATCTTACATACTCTTCACAGCATTCAACAACTTCCCATCTACTCCATATATTCTTAATACTTTCCACAATCCTAGTCTATCCACCCTGTCATATGCTTTCTCCAAATCCATGAAAGCCGCATACAACTTCTTTCCCTTCTCTAGAAACTTTTCCACTAAAGATCTGAGAATGAATATCTGATCTACACAACCTCTTCCCTTCCTAAAGCCTCCCTGTTCTTCTCCAACTAATTTCTCTGTTCTTTCTCTAACTCTGTCAATAAGTATCCTACCATACACTTTTCCTATAATACTAAGAAGACAAATGCCCCTATGATTACCACACACTTCTTTTTCCCCTTTTCCTTTGTACAAGGGAATAATTATAATTATAATAATAATTATAATAATAATTATAATAATTATCAGGGCTGACTTAGATAAATTTACTCTTGCTAATTTCGTGTTAATAGAGGCTATTGCAGTTAACCATATATTTAACCTGTTTTTTGCCATTACATTATCCTTATGAGTCCTGAATGTTTAGTTGTTAGTTTGAGCATTAAACTTTAACTTATAATTTTACCTAACTCTTTTGTTTTGAACCTGGAAATTTGCGGGACAGTTTTCTCTGTTCTGTAACAATATATATATATATATATATATATATATATATATATATATATATATATATATATATATATATATATATATATATATATATATATATATATATATATATATATACATATATATATATATATATATATATATATATATATATATATATATATATATATATATATATATATATATATATATATATATATATATATATATATATATATATATATATATATATATATATATATATATATATATATATATATATATATATATATATATATATATATATATATATATATATATATATATATATATATATATATATATATATATATATATATATATATATATATATATATATATATATATATATATATATATATATATATATATATATATATATATATATATATATATATATATATATATATATATATATATATATATATATATATATATATATATATATATATATATATATATATATATATATATATATATATATATATATATATATATATATATATATATAAAATCATTATCATCAACCATTTGAGTATCCACTGCAGGACCGGCCTATCCCGACCGAAGTCGGGACGATACAGCCAATGTATCTCTACCAAGTGACTTAGGTTGTCTGGTAAAGATTGTATGTAGGGTGAAAAGTGCTTGAAAGTGTAATGGTAGTGTTGGAGTGGCTTTGGATGTGTGTGTAGTCCGTGAACCAAGTGTAATCGGCCCACGCAAGCCGACTAGGTGCAACCATACTTTATAGTAAACGACAATGGCTCAACCACAGCACCCCTTGTGTCCGTCAATGCAGTGCATGGCAGGGTGAACACTCCCAAAGTTTTTTACCCTGGCGGGGCGTGAACCCTGGTTCAACCGTGTACGAAACGCACACTCTACCACTGAGCCACAGAGGTTCCATATATATATATATATATATATATATATATATATATATATATATATATATATATATATATATATATATACCTGTACCCCAGGTGTGGGTGCAGTGGGTCAAGAACTGGGGCACACTGGGACGTGACTAGATTACATTAATGAAACCAAAATTGAAATCAAAGTTAAGGTATACATTTTGTCTTTTTGTTGTACCACACGTGTTAGGCTTGGGGAGGATGACCTTATTGCCACTGAGCTTGATAAAAGTAATATCCTGAACGTTTGGAAAGAAAAACTCCAGTGATTCCCGCTTTCTCCACAGATACGAAACTTCGTAGTCCCCTTCATCATCTTTCTCCTTTGTTACAAGCCCCACATATTATTTCTTAATTGCAGTATCAAACTCAGCCAGAATGTAATCATTTATTTTGGACTCCCCTTCCAATTCAGGAAACTCCTCATCGTCATTGTTCATCTCTTCATCAAAGTCGTTGGATGAATTATCTGATAAAACCAATTCTTTTCCAGATGATGAATCCTGCTCTTCAAAAACTAAGTTTGAGGGTCATGGCTTGCTATTGGTGTCCTTCTTATAGTCTCGGTTTTGGTAGAGTTTTGAGCTTTAGGTCTACACTGAGCGAGAGCTTCTTTCTCAGGAGTGTTAGCAGCAATCAAACTGCGACCCTAATATATTATATGAAGACTATAATATATAATACATGACCAATAGTATCAATAGTGTGTGATGCATAATATATATAATCCACATCTCTACATCACTATGGGGCACAGTGGGACACTGTCCCACAGTGCCCCATTATAGGTGTCCCACTGTCCCACAGTGCCCCATTATAGGTGTCCCACTGTCCCACAGTGCCCCATTATAGGTGTCCCACTGTCCCACAGTGCCCCATTATAGGTGTCCCACTGTCCCATAGTGCCCCATTATAGGTGTCCCACTGTCCCACAGTGCCCCATTATAGGTGTCCCACTGTCCCACAGTGCCCCATTATAGGTGTCCCACTGTCCCACAGTGCCCCATTATAGGTGTCCCACTGTCCCACAGTGCCCCATTATAGGTGTCCCATTGTCCCCCATGTGAAATTTTGCAAGACATGTTCTAGAAACATCAGGAAAGCACATGGTAACAGGAACATCCCATTATGTACACATTTAGTTGTTATACTTAGGTAATTATTATACAGACATTTTGTGCAATACATATGATACACAGATACATCCATACTTACAGTAAAATAATTACATTCGTCTGTTGACAGAACAAGGACCTGCAGCACAGAGGACCTGGAGCAGCACAACCCCCCTTAGCATCGTTAGTAGAGGCAATGGCCTGAGAGTGGTGTTTGTACAAGTTTCCACAGCCAGGATTCCCAGATACCTCTGCAGAAGAGTCAGTGTTGCCCCACAGTGCCCCATGTCCCAGTGTGCCCCACCCTCCCCTTACTATAAAAACCAAGAGTTCAGGCGGTCCAACGGCGACGTTCAGTCGTCAGACGTTCCTGAGCGTCAGTCATCCTTACTATAGAAAATCTGGACCGTCAGTCTTGGCGAAACCCAGTTCTGGCGTCGCTAGACTGGGCGAGAACGAGCTGCATGAGCACTAAAAGCGCTAACATTTTGAATATTTCTTCCGTTGAATAAAACAGACACTTCGCTAACCCATTGTAGACTGTTGCTATTATGTAGGAAATAAGTATATTTGTGCTACAATTGGTAGAAAATGATGGTAGAAAGCAGGAAGAGGATGCATTTACAAGAAAAATAGTGTGTACTTTATAGACTAAGAATCATTTATAATTTTTCTTTCTTTGCAGTTAATTGCATGAAATAATTATTGAGATTATCCAGATTTGAATGCATACGATCAAAGTGAATGTATTATTGCATATATATACTTCATAGATTTCCATGAGAGAGAGAGAGAGAGAGAGAGACAGAAGCTTTAGATCTCCGCTTCATCCACTTTACAAATCAGTGCTTTGGTGGGGGTAAGGAGTTTGTGTGTATGTGTATGATGGGGGAGCAAATGGACATGTGCAATTAACCTGCCCTCTAGTGTCAGACTATTGGCAGTCTCCCTGTCACTATACTAGTGCTGTGTTCATGATTCACACTACTAATTTTAAGCTTACTAGACGGTCATTGCTCTTACTAGATGTGCAACTGTCTAGTCATTGTCACCACAGGATTTTGACACTCAAAGTGGCTCATTCTAACGAAGCCTCATATACCGCTTCATTGTAGAGCCCAAGGATTTACAAATGCAAGGAATTCAACGTTATTAAGTCCCATGTGATGTTTCAGTGTAGCTCCCTAAGGATTTTCACAATCAAGTTCACAACTCCCGCGAATCTCTACATGGTGCTTCACCTTAAAAATATCCCATATGGTCCATATTCTTACTACAGTCGTAGGCTACTTGTTCAGTACTGCAGGTAAGTTTCTTCGTGATTCGTCGTGAGACACAGTGGCACTAGTTATATGATGAAGTGTTGAATTAAAGACCCTGAAAACTTGAAGGCTTTATCTGAACCATCTGTCTCGTTGATACTGTTGATGTTTGTGGTGGTGGTGTTGTTGTTGGTGATGTTCTAGTTTGTGGTGGCAGTGCTGGTGGTGGTGATTTTTTTTTTTTTTTATGTCATGATGGTGGTGGGAACTTTGTCGTTGTTGATGATGGTGGTGGTGATGATTTTGTTGTTTTTGTTGCCTTTGGCTCACCTAGATATGAACTCAATAGGCTGCATATTAAATTGGTCCTTTGTTTTGAGATCCAGCATCTCCATTTCGAGGGACAGGATGTTAAGGGACGTTTATAGAAAGGCAATGTAACTGCCCAGTTAAATCGATGCCACAGCATGAATGTTTCCATCTCTAATACCTTTCTTGATAATAGGCCTGTCCAATGTCAGCACCACATTTCTACCTTACTGTACTATCATTTTGTATGCATGAAATGTAAAGAAAAAAACACACTTGTATTTTCTGTGAGCTATGTTATAATGATCCGATTTCTATTTGCTTGTTTGTTACCGTAACACAGCAAAAACGGTGCACGTAGCGCAAACTTTTGTTAGAGCAAGGTCCAGTTAAAATACTCTCACATGTAGAATAAAACAATTTCCAGTCCAATCGGGCCACAGGTTCTCGGGCAATGACTCATTTCTGAAGATAAGAAGTGACTTGATATCGAGCAAAAGGCTGCCAAAGGCGGCCTTTTAACGATTACAAAAAAATGGTAAAAAGCGCATTAATAATTGATGCCATATCACTTTCACTTTATGTATATTCATTGCCTAAGAGTAGCAAGAGTAGTTGATGTTAACACCGTGTTACGAGCTGTTATTAATTGGAAAAAGTTATTTATAAATATTACCTCAAGTTTTTATTTTTTCAGAATCTGGCGTTGCATACACCTCATAACAGCGTAAGGACTTGTAGACAAGTATTTTTTTCCTTAGTGCTGAAAATACCTTATTAATATACAGAGTACCCCTGGACGTGTTTTCTACATTATTCATGTTTCCTGCAAACGATTACTAATAGTCTGAATGTAACAACAGTGATGCCCAAAGGATTAAGATGTCAAATACTATATTATGTTATGGGCCTGTTTTGTATTTAAAAAAAAAAAATCTGTGTGCGGGATTTTTGTGGAAAATTAATCAGTCTAATACTAGTCTCACTGGTCCCGGTGTAGAAGGGTGAGGCTCCGACACCAGCAGCCTCTCCACCACAAAGGCCACACTACCCAGGGTGATGCCCACCAGGAGAAGCAGCAGAGGTCCCTGTATATGGGTAACAGACAGACTCCTGAAATTAGTTTGGCTGTGTTCTGTTCCATCCTGCCCCTGCTGTTTTGTTTCGTCTCTCTGTTTCATTCGACTTTCACGTGCAGCGGCTTCCAGTGTTTCCTTTTTCCACTGCTTATACAGACCAGCCTGAAAACAAGAGTTACGGTACTGAGCAGTAGAAAAAAAAATTGTCATGTCCTAATGTAGTAAATGTTCTATTTAAGTAAATTGTGTTGGAAGCTATTCAGTATTAGTGTTATTACATTTATATTTACATTGTCATCTAATGCAATGGACATACTGAATTTGTGTGTAGTCACCCGATGCCTACATGCATAGTGTAATGACAATACAACATGTTAAGAATCTCTTTACAATCTGTTCTACAACTCTGATAAAGCGAAAACATTATTAAAATGCATCAGTCTCGGTTGCTCGTTCCTGTTTCCCTTTCAGACTAAGTGTCTTGCTGGCCAATAGTTCAGGCAACAGCTAAGAATACTGTACCTGTATCGCCCCCTCTTACTCAGTGTTACCATCAGCACATTTTATCGGCCTGTTTGGACAATTTCAATAAACCGTACCGTGTCCTAAAACAATTTTGCCACCACTTGTCCCTGTGCAGCATACTTTTGAAAAGGCAGAGTGCACCCTCAGCAATTACTTCTTTATTGCATTATTGGGGAACATAACCTTAGTCCTCAGGTTGTCCTGTTTATACTCTTTGTGTAAAATGGTAAAGTGCATATGAATTGTACAAATACGATAATTAACGCAGTATTTCGCTGAATAAAAAAATATATTTTATTGCAACGAAATGGGGTCCAATACTTTTCAATGCTGGAAAATTGTCTATATCAGATACTGTACGATGCATCTGAATAGAATGTTTGCTACTTTGTTCCAGGGTGAGAATATAAATAAGCATTTTGTTCAAAATATTAATGCTGATATATTATTTAAGTTACATTCAGTAAAAATATGTAAAACTCTGGTATTTTATCGCTGGACAGAATCTTCTGTGGAACATATTATCGCATTGAAATCACATAGTTTAAGTTCAATCATGAACCGTATCACATTACATGGATACTAGTAAATGCTAACCATTCTAAAAAAATTTAATAATCTGTTAAAATAAAGCATTACTTTCATGTTTTGGACTTTTGATAATGATGATTCTTCAGTGCATAGGCCTGTATACGACAAATGTGATTTATAGAGCCGTCTGATATATCACTAAGTATTTCCACAATTACTTGGGGGATACAGGTTTTTTTTTTCAATGAAAAACACGTTTAGGCTACATTTGAAGTATATGCCACGGTTTTCAAGGGCCATCTGTCACGGACTAGCAACACTGTTTACAAACCTGCTCCGTCTGGCACATGAACAGCTACTGGAACAAGATACGTTAGCGCTTCTTGCAAAATGTGTCATAGATTAGTTTATGCCAATAAAATGTCTATATGAAGCAAGATTTCACAGTATCAGATTTGTCCTTATGTGACCCTCTTCTTAAATGCTTTTATTGTGGATTACAAATGCATATTTAGTCATCAAGGAAAACCCTTCACCTGTTCTGCTTCCCAGATACGGTAAAGGTTTATGCAGATTTCACTTATTTCCTCCGATAACACATTACAGGAAATGTTTCCTTCAGTGAGAGGGGGAGAGGGAGTTGCAAGAAAAAGTAGTACCTCGGAAGGACTAATGCCCTGTACCTAAGTGGTACCATGACTGAATTTACCAGATATAAGTTGTTGCTCAGTTAATGAGAGAAAAGTAAAGCAGAAACTAGAAAGTGTACCCTGTGATGCCAAGGTAAAACTATGATCGTGCATTACCTGGGACCCTGGATGACCACTCCTTGTGGGAGAAGACCCTCGGGTTCCCATTTTACCCTTGGACCCATTTCCCCAGGGTTATATTCTCCATGGACCTATTCTGCCACTACCCACCCATCCACCATCCCTGCCCACCCATCCCACCCACCCGTCTACCCATCTGACCTGCTGTAGCTAATAATATAGCTATAGAAGTAAAAAACTAAACAGTAATTGGCTACCATCTTTCCACTATGTTGACTTGAGAATTTCTTATTATAATCTTGGCCATCAGAGGAGTCACTTTAGCTTATGTAATGTACACGTTTAAAATGTTTAAATTAGTCGTCAGAAGTTACACCTGTCAGAGCTGTTAAAAGAGTTATACCTGCATCCCCCTTGATTACCATAGAGGACAGACAGACAGGTAGACAAACTCTCTCTCTCTCTCTCTCTCTCTCTCTCTCTCTCTCTCTATATATATATATATATATATATATATATATATTATATATATATATATATATATATATTATATACTGTACTGTATATGTATATATATATATATATATATATTATATACTGTACTGTATATGTATATATATACAGTATATGCGGAGACATGAAACTCCACGGAAATGCCCTGCCGCATTTACCACGTAATATACGATATGGACGTGTGTTAACATTTCGCATCCTTTTTTTTCATGCATACTTTAAGTTAGCGCATTTTACAGTAGGTACATTGATTCAAAAGTTTTTGCACTGTAATGTACTGTTTCAGTTACTTTGAGGGTACAAGCAGATAAACAGAATGGGAATTTTAGTAGTAGGACTATATAGATAAAGGCTCTCTCCACCCACCTCTCCCACCTACGAAACGCGCACAGAAAAGGAAGTACACCTAACCCGGGAGAAAAAGGGGACGCTAGGAAACTGGAGGAAATACTCAGTCTACCACAAAGTTAGGTCTGGCAAAACTCTGAACTGCTCTGTTGAGGAACTGTCTACTACCTGTGCAGGTAGATGATTCCAGATACATCAGATCTTACCACGAGAAAATTGTCTAATGTGTCATGTGGAATCGTCGCTAGAGGGGTATCAACAACAGGTTCAGATGGAGTAAAGAGGCTATATAACAAAAGTAACTTAATCTCTAAGTAGTATTGAGAGGAAACTAATAAAATAAATAGGTCATATATATATCCATGTGACTAAAAGGTTTTCTCTTTACATGCTGGTTATTTGATATAATTTTGATACTGAAGTTTGATTGTCAGTTTTATAATACACGCTGTTACTAGACCTATAAACAGAACTTGAGATGATTTTTATCCCCCATCTTTAACAAGGCAAGGAAGTATAGTTTTTGTTGGAGGGTGTGTGGGGGGGGTGGCTGGGGGGGGGTGTTCATTCTCGAAATATCTCAAAATGTTGTGGAAGTTTTTTCACCCAACCTTGAGGATATTAACCCGCGGCGTCCCGTCGACGTACATCCACGTCCTCACGTTATGTCACTGCCAATCCCGTTGACGTACTTCAACGTCCTGCAATTGCAAGGTTCATAATTTCCACAATTTTCAAAATTCGCACGAGATTTTCGATTCGCCCACGTACCCAAGCCTTCCCTACCTGCCCCCAGGCGGGCAGCATCCCAGACCCCGCGTGACCTGCGCTCGCCCTTGTCTTGGTCACTCACCTGTTAGCAGTGACCCAGGTCAGACATGGCGCATAAAGGTCTCTCAGACGACGAAATACAATCCGCCCTGGATGCCTTCACTGGAGATAGTGATTCTCCACTTGATGATGATGTGGTGGATCGAGATTATGTGCAGCCTGAGGAGGAAATAACAAGCAGTGATGAGGAGGTCCCTTCGCCCCGGAAAAAGCGGTATGTCACGTATCATAAGGCAAGGGAAGGCCAGCCTGCACCCAAAACACCTGCATGGACCTCTCTCCATCCCCTAGAGAGAGATTCTGATGAGGACGAGGATGAGGATGATGACGATGATGGCGGCTTAGGACGTGATGTTGCCTCGTGGTTGGGGAAGGAAAAAATCTCACCCCGAGGATCAGAAGGTGGGGCGAGAAGGCAAATAAAGTATGGCCTAGTGTTTTGTCTGGGGAAGGCGAAAGTGGTGTGGTGGGAGTGCGGGGTGAAAGGGAAGTGGTGTGAGGGAGGCAGCACGAGCACGTGGTGCACGTAGGCCTAGGGGAGAGGAGGTGGAGCCACTCCCCAGCACGTCTTTCGCCATACAATATTCCCAAACTTCCTCCACACAGCCCCAGGATGTGGGGAAAGGAAGGAAAGGGAAGGGAAAGGGTAAAGGAAAAGGGAGAGGGAAGAGAAGTGCGAGTGATGAAAGGCACCGCTCTCCACCTCCCCCACCACCACCAATGTTGCGTTGTGCCTTCAGCCATGTTTCAGAGAGTACCATAACTTCCTACACTACTGAAACTGTGTGGGATGACGATATGACGCTCAGTATAATGGTAAGGCCAGTCAGTATGTGCCAAGTCTTATATAAACTTGAAACGGGTGTAATGTTTGCAGGAAAGTAATGTATATGTTGAGAAATAGTGTAAGTTGAACGAAGTGATATGAAAACTACACCCACTGTATAAATCTGTGAAAATATGACGCTCAGTATAACACTCTGGTCAGTAAATATGTGGTAGCAAGAATATAAAGTGGAAACGGGTGTAATGTTAGCATGAATAAAACGTATAAGTTGAAAAATAGTGTAAGTTGTAATAATTGATGTCACGAGTACACCCACTGTGTAAATCTGCGAAAATATTATGCTCAGTAGAACATTCTGGTCAGTAAGTATGTGATAGGAATTATATAAAGTGGAATTTGTTGTAATATTAGTAGTAAGGTAATTTATAAGTTGAATACTAGTGTAAGATGAAACAAATGATATCGCGATAACACTCACTGTGTAAGTACGCACTAATATGACGCTCAGTTGAATCGTAAGGTCTGAAATTATGTGATATCAATTATATCAAGTGTAAACATGTGCAATGTTAGTGGAGAATTATTATATAAGTACAAAAACAGGTTGTAAGTTGAAATAGTAGTCACAGCGACTTCACCGTGTGTGTTATTATGCGCTATTATTATGCTAAATATTTACGTAAGGCCTGAAATTATCTCAAAACAGTTCTATAAAGTTGAAAAGTGTATAATGTTATTAGGAAAGTATTATGTAAGTAGAAAAAACACAATACGAGTTGAAACAACAGTCACAGCGAGTTCACTCACTATGTAAATGAGCGCTAACATTACGCTAAATGTTATCGAAAGGCCTGTGAATACGTAAAAACAGTTCAATAAAATGTAAAATGGTATAATGTTATTGTAGAAGTATTATGTAAGTAAAAAAAATGATATGTATCATGATTTTCGAATGTTAGCGATTCATCGTGACCAGTCTGCCCGATTTTGCTCGTTTCGCACGATGGTACAATGCTTATTTCAGCTCTATTTTTGTATAAAATCCAATTTACTCTTTTATCACATGTTTTTATGTTTGTAATAAATACATATCTACTTACTTTCATTGGTTTCCCAGACTTATAATACCATAGAAAACGTTAGAGGCTCAGACCACCTACAGAGAAAACGGTGCCAGGTTTGACCAAGGCATACCTGTTTAAGGCAATTATGGACCCCGGGGAACAATTTCTTTGTGACTGACCATTGTTTCTGACCAAAAGCGAAAGTTTTAGCAAAAAAAATTTGGGTCCAAAAATGGTCGGGATTGGGGGGTACCATTGGTGAGAAAGTGGTCGGGACGGGGCGGGTTAAACTATGTGGATGGGCAGAAGTGATAAACTTTTTGCGAGCATTTGATCATCATTTGATCAAAGATGACCAAATGCCTGCCACTGTGTACGAAATTGCATTTTGGCCCATAGCTCACCAATGAATTGAGATATTTTCTAAAAATTTGGCAAGTAGGTAGCTTGTACCTTAGCCAAGATATTTTGGTGGTGCTTAACCCGTGGCGTCCCGTCGACGTTCTTTAACGTCCACACGTTTTGTCACTGCCAATCCCGTCGACTTACATAAACGCGAAAAAATTGCAAGGTCCCTAATTTGCACAATTTTCAATTTTCGCGAGTCATTTTTGGTACGTATACACGTGACACCTTCCTCAACAAGATGCCAGGCAGGGACAATGCCTTACCCAGCATAACTTCCTCCCCCCCCCCTGCATGCCATCGTCTCAGCAATTTACCTGTTATCAGTGACCTGGCCAGTATAGCCATGTCATGCCACGGTACGAAATTCAGGGCCAGAGTGATTCCCCAATCAATGACAATGTGGAGGACAAACTTTACATAGCATTAGAGGAAGAAACAGTTAGAAATGATGATCAGGTAATGTGGCAAAAAAAGGTCAGGTATTAGTGAGTGAAACAATGCTTATAATGCCTATATTACTGCTTGAAAACCAATATACTCTTGTACTACATATAAATTCGTACCAAGTAAATAAATAAATACCGTTCATGAGTGGTGTGAAATAGTTATCCTCCCATAGAACTCGTTTTCTTTGGTGCCAGCCTGATAGAAAACCCAGTAAGGTAAGGAGGTACTCCTACCTGTAATGATTATTTTAAACCTCAGGTGAGCGATTTCTCTATGAATTTTCGATGTTTCTCACCAAAAGCGAAGGTGTGAGCCAAAAAATGTTTTTTCCTAAAATGGTCGGGATTGGGGGGAGTCAGTGGTGGAAAAGTGGTCGGGATGGGGCGGGTTAACATGCAGCACTGGAGTGTTTGTGTTTTTCATTTTATTATGAGTCTGAACAGACTTCACAACGAGAGTTCTCTTTTTACTTTAACCCTATTTAAACCATTGTCATCCCGGGGTGACGGTTCAGCACATATTCAAAACATAAATAAGGAGGGAACCTAGGTTGGGTCCTATGAGCTTAGGAACTATGACCTGATAGACGAATGGTGGTGCTCTAAGAACCTTCCCCATAAAATCCCACGTGCAACAACTCAGGGTTTTGGAGGGTTAAGTGTAGCAGCCAAACATGTAACCTACCTATTATGTTATTCTTTAGAAGTTGTAGTAAAATTCTCTTACCATTTGCGTGAAGATAACCAGCCATGCCTAGTCCAGTAATAGTTGCTCTGCAGTGGAAGTGTTGAGTTGTTAGAGCAAATTGAGATGAACTTCAACTGCTCCTGTCTAAGCTTCACCTGTGTTTGGCTTCAGAAGACTATGCTCGGATACAAGACTTCTTGCTCCTAGACAATATACTAGACAATATACAACCCTCCACTCACCAGTTCTTGTGGATTGTGGTTCTCGAGGTAGCTGTGCTATTATGTGTCGGGGTGATATTCTATTTACTTAATTTCCTGTCTGGTCTCACCTTCAGTCTCTGGTTGTTCAATTACACCTGGGGATGAGTTACATATTCCGTTGCTTTTATTTATCCCCCTCCCCCGGACCTTGACCTCTTTATTCGTGATCATCCTAGGCCTTTTGTGGTTGTTGGTGACGTAAATGGACCTCATACTTTGCGGAGTGAAACTATATGTAGCTTACCACCTATGGTTATCTCCTGGCATCTTTGGTTGAGGATGTGGACCTAGTTCTTCTGAGAATGGGAGACCTGACACAATTCATGTCCAAACTGACACTCAGTCTGTTATTGATCTTACATTGGTCTCCTGTGATTCTTCGTTGAACTTTCCATGTGAGATTTTCCCTGCTTTGTACGGTATTTACCATTACCCTATTGTGGTTTAAGCATGCAGCTCTGTGCCGGTGAAGCATGTTGCTCGTTGGTGTTTAGAAACTGCTGTCTGGGCAGAGTTTGCGGAACACTGTAGTCTTGACTGTAGTGTTCCCACCGTTCAAAGTGCTAATTATGAAGAACAGTATTTCACATCTAGTAGATATCAGGGTGGCAATTCTTCTAACCCACAAACGTCTGGATAGTTTTGCAGGAGACTTGTGCCTTGGTGGGATGAGGAGTGTGCTTTAGCTAGGTGTGTCCACAAAGCTACCTGTAAGATAATAAAGATGTCTTCTTTTAAATTCAGTTTAAGAAGACTCGTGCCCGTTATCCTGGGTTCTGAAAGACTCGCATCACACCCTGAGAACCTGTGTCTCGTCTGTCACTTCATCCACTTCTTTACCATTGGTCTGGAGGAAGGTGATGGAAATAACAGGTAATCACCTTCTCCTCCCCTGAGCTCAAAATTCATGGATGTTCTGTATCCATCTCCTCTGAAGTAGCTTCAGCCCTGGTAAAGCACTTTTAAAATGTGTTTTGTTCAGATCAATCCAAGCCAATTAGCTTATTCCTGCATCAACAGGAAAGGTTAGGTATTTCATTTCTTTATACTGAATGGGAACCTTGTTATCTTTGCCGTTTGTGAACGGTGTGCTGTTCTCTAGCAGTGTAGTGACTCTGCTCCTGGACCTAATGACATTCCTTATACTATCATTTGCCATTTGCAGTACAATTCTCTTTTTTATTAATAATTTATATTAGGATGAGGGATGAAGATAAAGGGTCCAATAATTGGAGGATGGATATGGTTCTTTCATTTCATGAGTCACTTAAAAATTATTCTAATGTATCTAGCTATTGTCCCATTTGTTTAACATCTTTTGTATGGAAACTGTTTGAGAAGATGGTTAATGTGAGGCTAGTTCGGTAACTAAAGAATAGGTTTCTTCTCTCCGTCATAAACTGGTTTTCATAGGATGAGATGTACATTGAACCACCTCATCGAACTTGAGTCAGCAGTCTTTGAGGGTTTTGCTTCTTGACAACATCTTTCAGCATTGTTCATTGACCTGGAAGAGGCATATAATACGGCATGGCACCACGGCATTCTGAATCAACTTCACAGTTTGGGGCTGCACGGCCACCTGCCATTGTTCCTTAGCGACTTCTTGTTGGACCACAGATTTCAGGTCCGTGTGCTCTCCTCACTCTGTCCTACGAGTTCAGGTGGAAGATGTTCCACAGAGGAGTGTGTTAAGTGTTCCTTTGCTTGCTGTTGCCATCAGTGGCACACCTAATTCCCTGCCACAGAGAATGTCTTCTTCCTTTTATGTGGACGACCTAGTGATATGGTTTTCTGGTTCCCAGATGTGTACTGTTGAGAGGGGGACGTAGCTGATGCTGGAAAGGGTCGCCAACTGGGCAGACTGGAGAGATTTCCGTTTTTCTACAGGCATGAGTATAGCTATCCACTTTTATAGATTAATGCGTTTCTTCATTTACTGCAATGAGATTGTCAGCAAGTCAGTAAAGCTATTGTTGAAGCTGAGCTGCCAGTACCAGCCAGAACCTGAGAAGTTAGCTTGCTGACAGGCGCTAAGATCCTGAGAGATGAACAACGATGACAGTTTTGCTGCTCTTCACTGACACTGGGAATTGGATAAACATGACCCTGTGAGGAACTTTGTGGGAGAGTCAGGCCTCTCCTCCGCACATGACAGGAAGTGGACTGGTGACAATGAGGGGGCGAACTCCTCTGAGAACACTGCCCCTTTCAAAATGTTGTGGTAGTCAAGGTCCCACTTCTCTCAGGAGAAGGAGGGTGTCATCCCCGATGCTTTGGGAGATGTCCTCCGATGCCATTAGTTGCATGTTGCCATCTTCTTCAAAGGAAGGTAAGGCAGCCACTGCAATACTGCTGACGTCTGTGATGCTTGTGGCATTAGTTGTAAGGGGTCCTGCTCTCACTTGCGCCTTTGTGAGCCAGAAAGGGGGGAACTGGACTTCTGTTTTTTCCTGCGCCATTAACACTGAGCTATGTTTGATATTCTGGATTAATAGTAACGATCTGTCTAAGTGCTCTGTTAAGGTTTAGACAAATGAGATTTGCACGAGGAGCTTTCAGTCCTTCAGGACTGACTTCCTGCTGAAAAGCAAGTGGATTTCACCCGGTCTGACTGTCCTGTCCTTCTTGTTCTCCTCCCCCTGTGAATGTATGTGTCTGTAGATGTCTAAAGGGGGTTGGGAATTGTTCCTATGTTGGACTGGATAACCCGGCTTGAACTCCCAGTCCAGTGACTAATGAGAGACTGGGGAGAAGGAGCAGGAGGACAGTTACAAATAGGGATTCAGGGAATACCAGCATCTAGTATCCTGCCCGCATTATAGCTCAGCAACTGCCTGTTGTAGTTTTAATCGACTCCACCAGTTAATTTATGGTAAGTGGAGGAGTGGAGGCATGGGAATAGGATGAGGTGGGCGAGCTGAGTGAGATTGTGACTAGTGATGGCACTTGATCTTCCCCATCACCCTCTGCTCCAGGGATGGTTGGTGAGTGAGGTCTCTGCTGTGGTTAAGGAGACAGTGTGGTGGGTTGGTTGCTGTGGCCTTTGCTCGTCTATCTCTACGCTCTGGATGGCTGAAGAGGCCAGGTGATAAATTTTCTAGTAGACACCTCAGGACCTTGGGTGTCGTCAGGAGTAGTGCCGTTATGCCACCCTCTATGGCCTCTGTCTTGCCCTCCACTTGTGCCTCATTAGACCGAGTATAGGTGTGGTAGGAGGAAGTTGTGTCACTGGACCCCCTGCATTAGCAAAAACAATATTTCAGTCATCTCACTATTCCCCCACGTTAGACCTCACCCCCCATGGTGAGCTGCTGACTTTTGGGCCATCTTCCACTGGGCATTGGGCTGCCAGGTAGGTGTGCTCCAGGAGGCTGTCCGAGTTGGGAGCAGTAGGCAGGGCGTCATATCATGGACAGCAGGTTCTACAACATCGGAGAATGAAAACGTCGCCCTCCGGACATAGGGTGTAAGACTTACAGAGTGAATGGCCATCCCCACCTAGCCTCCCAAAGCATTCTCTGAAGGAGAAAGCTGATCTTGGATTGGGAATGTCAGCTGGGAAGGAGGGATACGCAGAAGCATAGGAGCTAGACACAGAGGGCTGCTACCTCCTCCCCTTTCCCAAGTCACTGTCCACATGGGACTAGTTCTGCACAAGAACGCCTCCCAAGACACCTGCCTCAAAGGGTGAAACAAATCCCCGGGGACAAACAGAGGTTGGGGAAGGGCAGTTAGATGGAGGGAAGAGGATTAAGCAAAATAGTTTCCCATGGATAGGGTACACAGGTGGTTGCCTCCCCTCCTGGAGGAGTGGGGGGGGGGAGTCGGCAACCACGTGGTCGAGAACGAAGAACAAAAGAACACTGAATTACCCAAGGGAAACATCACGGCAGGAACTCAGTGCTGGAGACCCAGGTGAACCTGACCTAGGGCAATCAAACTGGAAAGGAAGTACTCTGCCAGGCACATCCAGCTTGCATGCTGCACACCACGCAGAGCAGAGTCACCAAACTAAGCCTAAAAGATACAGATAACTTTAAAAATAAAACCATTGCCTGAACCCTGGACTCAGGTAGTGACAGTAATTCACAGTACTTCCTCAGACTAAACACTGTGTACCACGTGAGGCAGAAAGACCAAATGAACTTGGAATTAAAGCTAAAATATTCATCAGGAGAAAACAATGACTGGAGGCTTGGGCAAACAAGGGAGGGCGTTGTGTGACGGAAATAGTTCGTAGTGCCAGTGGGCATTGAAAACTGCGCAATGGTACAAGCAACACACTACATATTTGATTAGAACAATTATGGTCTGAATAAACAGCATGACAGAAGAATGATACTTGCACAGACTGACCACTCTGGCCCTTGGGGCTTAAGACAAGGAAGTCAGAAAGCTAGTGCCTACGAAAAACAACACAAACAGAGTAAACCTTGTTGTAGCTCCATGAAAGCAGAGCTGAGGATGAGAATCATGCAATACAGGAAGTCGGCCTTGCTTGATGGTATGTGTGTCCCATGCACAGCCAATAACAACTCTAAAAAAACATATTTCCAGACCTAGTAGAGTAAGACTATGGTCCAATCCATAGCAACCTAGGATGGTGGAAGCAAACCACTGCTGTCATACAGATAGAAAAACTGTGCACCATGTGGGGCTCCAAACCGGAAACTAACACATTAAAACTAGGACAGACAAACAACAACAACAAATTGAAAGAAGGGCATTGCTGCAAGAAGCAGACTTACCATGCAAGCAGGAAAGCAGCAGCACAAAGCCGAGAAGATGCTCGTACACAACTTTGTTTTTTTATGCAAGGAAGAAGGAACTAAAGGCCAGGGGCCTGCAAACCATTCCTTCCCAGAAAAAAAAAAAAATGCAAAAGAGAGCCAAATTCAAGATTCGTTTATTTCGAGATGCCTGGACACACTGCGTTAGAAAGACTGGAGATCATAGGAAGTATGAAATGCAGACAGAGGTTGACAGTTCAGAGAATACCTGTTGCAGAAATGAAGGACTGGGAGTAATGGTTAACTCATGCACTGGAGAGTTGGACAGAATAGGGATAAGAGTTTGTTGCTAGACGGGTGCTACGTACCTGTCGTAGAGGTGGAGGGATGCAAGTAGACAGGTCAGATGAGCAGTGACCATTGAAGTAGCGATAGAAAAGACATAAAGATGCAACAGTACAGAGAAGAGACAGAAGCTGAAGGGAGCCAGTAAGAGGTTGAAGGGGGGCCGAAGCTCCAGCTCACATGCAACTCAATGTCTTCTGTGAGTATCTTGCATACACCTTCTACGTCACCCATGCACACCACTGATTTTTTTTTCATACAAAACCGTCGTTTGTATCGACTTTATCGAGAATTTCTTCTACGAATTTCAAACAATAAACATGCTTCAGCGCTGTAAGTCACCTTGAACTTTGCTAGGTGAACGGTGGTAATGTTTTCCTTCTGGTCAACTATCTTCTCTTGCTCTTTTGGACCCTGTGCCACAGTAATAGAGTGTGCTTTTTGGCACATTAGGAGTAGAGTGTAGCACCAGTCGAGCAGGGCACTACTCCCAAGGTGGATGGATGGGTGATGACAGGGAGAGTTGGAGCTCCCGTTTCATCAGCCCTCAGGACTAGTTCCTGACCATCCCCCTTTCCTGAAATTTTCCAGTGTCTCACTAACACAGAGAGTTGGCCAGCATGTTCTCCAATACAAGTTTCTCTAACTATCAACACCAAATTATATGCACAGTACACACTACACTTCCTTTTCAAAATCCTATCTATCTATCTATTGCCAGACGCCTCAATCCCGTTTGGGGTGGCCACAAACAAATCGCCTCCAAGTCGCCCTGTCCCCCGCCATTTCACTGCCCTGCTCCCAACTCACACCCCCCTCTCTCATATACCTCTCCACCCCATCCCTCCATCTCATCCTCGGCCTCCCCCTCCCTCTTCCCCCCTCCACCTCACTCACATACACTCTCTTCGTCAGTCTTTCACCCTCCATCCTGTCCACATGGCCAAACCACCTCAGTGTGTTCCTCATAACGCTTCCTATCACATCCACATCCACACCACAACGCTCCTTTATATCCTCATTCGTCAGCCTGTCCCTCCACGTGACTCCACAGGCTCCTCTTAAATAACTCATTTCCACTGCTCTCACTCTTGACTTGTGTCCTTCCAACAATGTCCAAGCTTCACTTCCGTACGTTAGAGTTGGTATCACAATACTGTCATGTAGTAACTTTTTCACTTCCATGCTCACTTCCCTGTTTCTTATCACTGCTTTCAAGGAACCAGCAACCTTTCTTCCCTGCTGTACCCTTTCAAGCACTTCACCCTCCAAACCTCCATCCTTACTCATCACACTACCCAAATACTTAAACGTACTCACATTTTCCAATTCTTCACCATCTAACCTCGCTGTACATTCACTAACTTCACCTCTTTCAAAGACCATCACTTTACTCTTCCCTACATTCACCTTTAGGTTCCGTTTCTTACACACTCTCTCAAACTCATCCATCAAGCCTTGCAGCTCCCCTTCGTCTTCACTCAACAACACAGTATCATCTGCAAACAACAGTACAGGGAGTTTCCAAACACTATCATCTCTCACCAGGGCCACTCCAACATCCACTACCCCACCTTGTACCTCTTTTATTACCCCATCCATGTACAGATTGAACAACCATGGAGACATGACACATCCCTGTTTCAAACCAACTTTCAAAGAGAAAAATTCACTTAGTTCACCATCCACATGCACTGCAGCCTTCGCACCATCGTACATACTCTTCACAGCATTCAACAACTTCTCATCTACTCCATATATTCTTAACACTTTCCACAATCCTTGTCTATCCACCCTGTCATATGCTTTCTCCAAATCCATGAAAGCCGCATACAACTTCTTTCCCTTCTCTAGAAACTTTTCCACTAAAGATCTAAGAATGAGTATCTGATCTACACAACCTCTTCCCTTCCTAAAGCCTCCCTGTTCTTCTCCAACTAATTTCTCTGTTCTTTCTCTAACTCTGTCTATAAGTATCCTGCCATACACTTTTCCTATTATACTAAGAAGACAAATGCCCCTATGATTACCACACACTTCTTTTTCCCCTTTTCCTTTGTACAAGGGAATAAATATACCTGACTTCCAATCCTCCGGGACTCTACCTTCCTCCCAGGCCAATCTGCACATCGTCCACATCCATTCTACTACTATCTCTCCCCCATGCTTCAGCATTTCACCACACACTCCATCAATTCCTGGGGCTTTCCCCGATTTAACTTTCTTTATTAAAAAAATGAATAATGGCACAATTAAATCTGGCCTCAGAGTCCCCTGGGGAGGGGACCAAAAATTCACCCACTATCCGCCCCTCGCCCAGTGATGACTCTGAGAGATCACTGGAACCACTGTCTGACTCACTCCTTCTTCATTTCTGCAACATTCGCAGCCTTTCCTCTAACTTTCTCTCTGTCGAACATCACCTCTCATCCTCTAAATCTCACCTTCTCTTCCTGATTGAGATTCAGCTGTCTGAGACAACTGACAGCAAACCCTTTTTTGTTTCCTCCTACTTTCTCTAAACTCATTTCAAAGCTCAAGGTGGATGTTGTGTATATGTACGCAACGATTTATCTGGCTCTTGTGTTCCTGAACTTGATTCGTCTGAGTTCTCTACTCTCTGGCTTTGGCTTTCTTGTCATTCTCTAACTAAATACAGCTGTGCTGTTTACTTATCTCCTAATTCTACTGACTCTGAAAAATTCCTCGACTATCTTACTTCTATGATGGAACACATTCTATCCATTTCTCCTTTCTCTGAAATCTCCATTTTAGGAGATTTCAATGTTCACCACCTCCTTTGGCTCGCCTCTCCTTTCACTGATCCACCTAGTGAACAAGCCTACAACTTTTCCATCCTTAACCCTTTAACCGCAGGTGTCATTCCAGAATGACATCGACAAAACTGGACCAAACCGCGGGTGTCATTCTGGAATGTTCGTGAATATTTTGAACACTGCGCGTTTTTCCTGTGCACAAATTGTCTCACGCAAGAGTAGCTGTCGAGTTCTTTCACGCCAGCCATCCCACACCTCCTTCCTCCCACCCCAAGGGGGCCCCCCCCACCCCTGCCCTGACACGCATCAGTCAGTATCTGTCCAGCTCTGTGCGTGATAATGGCGCTCCGTCCCAAGTCATCATCGCTCACTTCCTCTTTGGAAATTATTAGTGCTAGTGTGCCTTCGACCTCTACACTGAGGAAGGAACTGCCGACGGCGAGGTAGAAAGGGTTGAGCACCCCAGAAATTAGGACAGAGCTGGATAAAACTGTACGTACAACTCTGGATTGTGGCAGTGAGAGTGATACACTTACAGCAAGTAGTACTGACGATTTTGCAGTGATTGGTGGTGAACCGTTTAGCACTGACAGTGACAGTGATGAAAGTGAACATGTTGTTTCCCCCCCACCACCCTCAACTTACTCTGGGAAAGGGAAGGCGCCTATGGGGAAAATTGGTGTTGCACGTGGGAAGGGAGTGAACCGTAAACTTACGTCTCCTACACCAGGCCCTAGCAAGCTATTCCCACCACTTTCCCATTCCCCTAGCCCTATTGCCCTCACATCTTCTTCATCTTCTGCTGTGCCCTCTCCTCAGTCTACATCATCTGAGGAATATGAATTCCCAGAGCCTGTACAGCGAGGGAAGGCAGGCCGTGCAGGCCATGCAGGCAGGGTAAGCAGGGCAGGCCAGCCTAGAACAAAGGGGATGCGTGGCAGTAGGAGGGCAAAGCTGGCTGATAAGCGAGGTGATAAGCGGGGAAGAAAGGGTCAGATTTCACCACACACCAGGTCAGTAACCCCCCCGCCTGCCCCCCGCCCAGCTCCCTCACCCTCGCCACCCCCCCACTCACCCCCCCACTCACCCCCCTCCCGCTCACCTCCTGCCTCACCTCCTGCCTCACCCATTGCCTCACCCATTGCCTCGCCCATTGCCTCCACCTCAGCTCCTCACGGGGAAAAGAGTGCAATGCGACCTGCCACTTCCACTGAACCACGCGCCAGGAAAGTGGATGCATTTGTTTGGTCTGACGGTGCTGATTTTCAGCCACACAATCTGCCGTTTGACATGACAAATGCTGGAATATAGCCTGCCTTTCCATGCAATGAAGGAGATGACTTTGTTGACTACTTCCTGGCCTTCATGGATGACGAAATCGTGCAGTTTGTCAGCGATGAGACCAATAGGTATGCAGCTCAGTGTGCAACAGAAGGGCTGGGACCTATTGCCTCACCAAAGCAAGTGTCGTGGTTGCCTGTCGGGATCAGAGAGCTGTATGTGTTCTTTGCTCTCATGTTCTTGATGCCCCATATCAAGAGACATGAGTTGGAGGAGTACTGGCTGGTTGATGACATTACTTCTATCCCAACATTCGGGAAGTACATGTCACGAGATCGGTTCCGACAGCTGCTAGGATACCTGCACTTCGCTGACAGTGGAAACCCGTCCCAAACTGACCCTTTGTGGAAAGTGAGGGATTTTCTCAACAATATTAGGGATCAATTTATGCGATTTTTCCCTCCTATGCAAAAAGTCATCATAGATGAATCCCTGGTATTGTTCAGAGGACGTCTCAAATTCATGCAGTACATCCCCAGCAAATGCCACCGCTTTGGGATAAAGTTCTTTGTGCTGTGTGACTGTGAGATGGGGTATATCCTTGATTTCATGATCTACTCTGCAAGTACAATGGACGTGGACAGGAAAGACCCCCTTGGCTTCTCTGGCTCTGTTGTAAAAGTGCTGATGGAGAGGTATTTTGGTGGGAATCATGTGCTGTACACAGACAATTATTACACAGCACCGAAACTCGCCAAATACCTGGCTGAACACGGCATTGGCACTGTGGGCACTGTACGGAGCCATAGGAAAGAGTGGCCAAGTTTCCCAGAAGCATCATCCTCATCCAAGGGAGATGTGCACCTGAAGAAGTCAGACAATCTTCTGGCGATCAGGTGGCACGACAAGAAGGTCGTGAATATGCTCAGCACCATCCACAAGGGGGAACTGCAGAGAACTGGGAAGGTCAGCTACAGGACGGGAGAGCCAATCATGAAGCCTGATGCCGTCATTGACTACAATATCAACATGAGACTTGTTGATAAGTCTGACATGATGATTGGCGAAATAGACTGTCTCAGGAGAAACACCCGATGGTACAGGAAGGCTTGCCTCCACATGCTCGATATGTGCATGCTCAATGCCTTCCTCCTCTACAAGACACAAGTCGGGGGCATTAGGCAACCATCCCTGAGACAGTTCTCCAAGACTGTCGTGCAGCAGCTGCTTGCACGATTTGGTCAGATGACGGCATTGGTCCCGAGGCGACACTCTGACACACAACCTGACTGTCTTGAGTGCCGCAATTACATGAGCCGGCACCAGCTTGTGAAATTGCCTCTTACCGCAGGCGGCAGGTTGTCACAGGGCCGCTGCAGAGTGTGTCATAACACCACACGGAGGCCTCGGACGAGAAAAATGAGCACAAACAAGTGCCAGGAATGCCAAGTCGCTCTCTGTGTGACTCCGTGCTTTGCCGAGTACCACTCTCTGAGTAAATACTGACAGTAACAGTGATATACAGTGATGCGACAGTGACGTGCTTTGCCAATAATTGTATAAGGAATAATGTAGTAATAAGGGATATTTTGCCTAGAAAACAATGTAAATATTGGCCAGTATAATAAGTGATATTGTAATAAGAGAATCTGCGGCACTGCAGTGATTCTGTGATGCGACAGTGGCGTGTTTTACCAATAATTGTATAATATAGTAATAAGAGATATTTTACCTAGAAAATTATGTAAATATGGCCAGTATATAAGTGATATGGTAATAAGAGAATCTGCGGCACTGCTGTAATTCTGTGATACGACAGTGACACAATATAGTAATAAGTGCAGTGTAAATATAATGTATATTGCCCAGATTATATGTAAAATAGTAATAGAAGTTAGAAATAATGAAAATATCGCCACTAACCAAACGTCAGTGAGCATGTGATGCCGCAGTGAAGTGCAGGCAATTACAGTGCCTTTTACCTACCTCAGTGAACACAGAGTGGGTGTTTATCGTATGTGCAGTGTTCATATATGTTTATAGTACTATTATCAGAGAGTGGTTGGCATTTGGTACTGGTGTGTGGGGCGTAAAATAGTGATTTTACACCCCTCACTTCTAACGTCACTGCCCGTCCTGTGAAAGTCAACAAAGTCTTGAAACCTACATCAATGCAAAGCTGAAGGTTAGTACTTTCTATGGTACCTTATTTTTTTTCTCTAGCTTTATTCTGTGCAGAGTTATTAAGATCTAAAGGTTTGTTTACATTTGGCTGAAACCCCCGAGGGAGAGGCCAGTCGGGGCAAAACAATGCCCGCGGTTAAAGGGTTAATGACCTAGAGCAGCTTGTACAGCATCCTGACCGCCTTGGAGAGAGCTCCAACATACTTGACCTCTTTCTTACAACTAATCCTTGTACTTACACTGTTCATCTTTCCTCTCCATTGGGCTCCTCCAATCACAACCTACTTACCTTGACCTGTCCTATTGCTCCAGTATGGCCAGTGGACTCTCCAAAGAAACGTTGAATGTGGAACTTTGGAGCTGCGGATTGGGAGGCCCTCAGCCAGCACTTCTTTGATTATCCCTGGAATGATTTTTGCTTCCATGGACAGGAGTCACTTGAGTGTGCATTGCGCATTACGGAGGTTATTCTCTCGAGCATGGAAGCACAAATTCCTTTCTCATATCCTTTGACAAATGCAAGAAAGCCTTGGTTTAATCACGCTTCTTCTAATGCTGTCCGCAACAAGGAGAGGGCCTATAAAGGGTACCAGAGCCAAGCCACCCCTGAATCACATCTTGCTTATGTTTTTGCCCGGAATCTTGCTAAGTCTGTTCTTCGTTCTGCTAAAAATAATTTCATCCGCACTAAATGCTCCCAAATCCCCAACTAGAATTCTTCCCACTCCTCCTGGTACCTTACCAGAAACTTTTCTAACAACCTTACCTCATCGTCCTTCCCTCCCCTTTTCTATTCTGATGGCCCTGTAGCTGTTTCATTTACTGATAAAGCAGATCTCTTTGCTCAGACTTTCTCTTCCAATTCCACCTTAGACGATTCCAGTGCTCTTCCTTCATCACTTCCCCCCTCTGACTTCCTCATGGCTGATATTAAAATTTCTTCAGCTGATGTATTTTCTGCCATCACTGGCCTTAATACTAAGAAGGCATATGGGCCTGATGAAGTCCCTCCTGTTGTCCTCAAGAACCGTATTTCTGTGCTTGCAACCTGCCTAGGTAAACTCTTTTGCCTTTGTCTGTCAGTTTGTACCTTTCCTTCTTCCTGGAAGTTTGCTCTTATTCAGCCAGTCCCAAAGAAGGGTGACCATTTCCATCCTTGTAACTATCATCCAGTTCCTTTAACATCCTGTGTCTCAAAAGTTATTGAGTCAATTCTTAACAGAAAATTTTTAAAGCATCTTCCCTATCAGAACCTTCTTTCTGATCGTCAGTATGGATTCCGTCAGGGATGCTCCAATGGTGATCTTCATACCTACCTTTGAGACTTCTGGTCATCCTCCTTTCGGGACTTTGTCAAAAGCTTTGCCATTGCACTTGACATCTCAAACGCTTTAGATCGAGTGTGGCATAAATCTTTAGTTTCCAAACTGCCCTCTTACGGTTTCTATCGTTCCATCTGTGCCTCCATCTATAGCTTCCTTTCTGGTCGTTCTATAGCCACTGTTGTAGACGGCCATCGTTCTTCTAGATCTATCAACAATGGTGTTCCTCAGGGCTCTGTCCTATCACCGACTCTCTTCCTTTCATTCCCCAATGACCTTCTAAGCTGTACATCTAACCCTATCCACTCGTACACTGATGATTCCACCCTTCACCTTTCCATTTGGTTCCCGCAACATCCATCTCAGCAGTTACTTCAACAAACAAGGGATGAGACTATGGCAAACCTAATGTCTGACTTGGCTCGTATCTCTGAGCGGGGTAAAAATAATCTTGTTGTTTTTAATGCATCAAAGACTCAGTTCTTACACCTATCAACCCGACAAAATCTTCCACAGGTGTACCCACTAATATTTAATAATATCAAGCTCAATCCTGCATCATCCTTGAACATGTTTGGGGTTTCATTCACATGGGACTTATCTTGGAAAGATCATATTGCATCTCTTGTAAAATCTGCTTCCAAGAGATTAGGTGTACTAAGCCGACTCTGTACTTTCTTTACCACTGCACAGTTGTTGACTTTATACACGGCTTTTATTTGCCCTTAGAGTACAACTCTCATGTGTGGGGAGGCTCCCCACATACAGCTCTTCTCAATAGGGTGGAGTCAAAGGCTTTTATTCTCATCAACTCTCCTTCTCTTACTAGCTCTTTTCAATCTCTGTCTCTTTGCTGCACTGTTGCATCATTTTCTCTTTTCTATCACTACTTCAATGGTCGTTGCTCCTCTGAACTGTCTGTTTGCATCCCTCCACCTCTCATCCCTTTTCTGTCCAACTCTCTAATGCAAGAGTTAACCGTTATGCCCAGTTCTTCATTTATGCAACAGGTCAAGTCTGGAACTGTCTCCCTCTGTCTATATTTCCTACTTCCTATGATCTCCAGTCTTTGAAATGCACTGTGTCCAGGTATCTCGAAATGAACGGATCTTGAATTTGGCTCTCTTTTGTATTGTTTTTTTTTCTGGGGGGAGAGGAACGGTTTGTGGGCCCCTGGCCTTTGGTTCCTTCTTCCTTGAAAAAAAAAAACATGGGAGAACAAGGGTTCACTACCGACCAGGGTAATGACCTTTAGGAGTGTTCACCTGGCTAAGTACTGCTTTGGCGGACATAAGGGGTGCTGTGGTTGAACTAATGTCGCATAGTATAAAGTATGCTTGCACCCAGGCGGCTTGCTCGGGCCGATTGCACTTGGTTCCCAGGCTACACACACATCCAAAAAACATTACAATCATATTTACAAGCACTTCTCACCCTACATAAAATATTTACCAGACAGCCTAAGCCACTTGGCAGAGATACATTGGCTGTGCCGTCAGCACTTAGGTCGGGATAAGTGGGTCTTATAGTGGACACTCAAACGGTTGATTTTAGAGAGAGAGAGAGAGAGAGAGAGAGAGAGAGAGAGAGAGAGAGAGAGACAGTAATAATAAGTCAGATGTAGTAACTATATCAGTTATGTCATGTCTCTTCCTATGGCAAAGTGCAGTAATGGTGGCCGTGAAGGTCAGGTCCCTAGATGAGATAACGTGATCACCTCTGCATGCTCTCTTCCCCCCACCCCTACGTCCAGATCTGATGTGTAGTCATATGGTTCTCTTTCACTCCTATCGTATGGTCTTGTTTCTCCCCAGTGGCCTTGCTTCTGTCATATGGCCCGGTTTCTGTCCCATGTTCCTGTTTCTGTTGTACGGGTGTCTTTAAGGCCATTTCTCTTGCCTAGAGCCCGATTTCTGTTCTTTATTTAATCGTTCTGTCATACGACCTTGAGTTTAGTCTACGGTTTTGTTTCTCTACAATGTCCCTGTTGCAGTTCTAGAGCCATGTTCTTGTCTTTCGGCTCCGTGTCTATCCTTGGGCCCTGTTTCTATCCGTCCTTCACCCTATACTGAACTGTTTGTGAGAAAGATACCTTGCTTTGAAACGTCCCGAATATATCTATAATGTACAGAATTTTTTACTAGTATGCTTCTCTTCACGTTATTGTGTATTACCAGTAATTAATCTTTCATCTTCCACTCTTGCATTAAATTTGGGCAGCCAAAGATTTTTCTCAGGTAATAAGAATCTCTTCTGTTTACAGTGTTAATGCAGGTGTGGTATGTCTGCTGTGGTAAGCATTTCACACACTAGTCTTTACGAAATATCGTTGCTCAGAATATCTTTCCCATTGATACACATCATAAAACCAGTTAAGAGAAAGATAAGGATGTGCTGCTTCAGGCAGGAGGTTATTAGGCAAAAGGATAATCTTTATCAGTTTGTTGGCATGCTGCATCCTATGCACGGTATCAGCTAAAAGGATCATCAGAAAACTCTGATGGAAATCATATCATACTTATTTCGCATCATCCTCCCTCATATCCATTCTAATATTATTTGTCTACCCTGTTCTTGGTCTTCAAAAGTGAATTATTATTAAATACGTGTGTTGTGTACTTATATTTCTGGAACAGCAGAATTCGAATAAAGATGCTTTACACAAAGTCACTTACAAGATAAACATAATCTAACATTGCTGTTGACGCGTCACACCCATAATTAACGCCGTCACTTCGACGGTATACATGGTATCCACATACTCTTGGTAGGGTAACAAAATATTATGGCATGCAAACGGCTTAATTGAGAAACGAGATGACCTTGTAAAACAAATTACGTTTTCGTATACATAAATATCAGAACAACCTGCATTCCATGTAATACTGAATTCAGTGTTGCAAGTTAATTTATAACAAATCGAATTATTTTTTATGAAGGAAAAAACACTGCATCTCAGTGTGCTGTGTTGTAGACAGTTATGTTTTACAAACCCAGCAGAAATTTGTGGAAACTATGTACTAATAACTTCATTGCTGCTCATACCTGTAGTGAATGATATTACTTATCACTGGACTGTGAAAAGAAGAAATGATTGTTAGCCTAATATGACACAGTGTTTGCCTGATGCTGCTCCTTCCAGAAACTTTGTGGCAGAAGGCTGGGTATCTAGCTCATAATAGGTAAGTCACAGCTCTGCAGTGGTAACTAATAAGAAATGTGCCTCAGTCCACGGATTAAGGTTGAGTCGGTCTCAGAGTAAAATAGTTCTCCACAATGAAGATCATTCCACCCAGACTGAGACCCAGTAGAAGCAGCAACAAGGGTCCCTGAACATGTATAAGCGTCAGACTCCTAAACTTTGTGCTTTGACTGTCCTTTAATATCTTTCCCTGCTTCTGAAGATTTCTGAGCTCCTCTCGCTGTTTGATGCGGCGTTCACGAGCAGCTGTTTCAAGCACTTCCTTCTTCCATTGCTCATACAAACCAGCCTGAAAGCAAAACCAAATTTCAGTTAAATGCGGTATACTGAAGTAAGCAGAGTATTCACTTTAATCAGATTAAAAGATCCACCAGTTCATTATTCAGTTGTTATTAGCCCATCAGTAGCGCAGGGATCAGGACCTAGACTACTCAGTAATAAACAATGAAGGCAAGAGTGACCAGCTGCTTGTCCAAATGTAGACTTATCCCAACCTTCTCTTGGGAGCAAACTCTTGTGGGGCCCATCCCTTACATCAAAATAACCCACTTAACTCCTGGCATCATATATCTATCTATCTATCTATCTATATATATATATATATATCTGTGTGTGTGTGTGTGTGTGTGTGTGTGTGTGTGTGTGTGTGTGTGTGTATGAAACCAAATAGGTAAGTCTGTAATATGGCGTGCCAAAGCAGGAACAGCACACATTCCTGGTCAATATTTACTTTGTCCAGAAAGCATTCTGGTAAAAACTGCAACCACTTGAATGCGATGACGTATGAAACTATATCATTACCGAGACCAGATAATTTATACATCCTCTCAGAAAGTTGCAAAACACGAGAGGGTAAGTACACCTCTCTAAACCTCTTGGCCGCCCCCCCCCAAAAAAAAAGGAAAAGAAAAGAAAGAAAAAGAAAGAAAACTGAAGAAGAAAAGCTCGATTGAACAGACAACATAAAGATACCGTCAGTCTAACTGAGTATAGGGGGCAGTAAAACATATTTGGTTTAGACTTACTTGTAAAATATACCCCAAAGCGCCATCCAATGCAGGCTTGTAGGGTGCGTCGTGTGGAATAGCCCAGCCACCCAGGATCTTACATAAACTCTCCTTCCCGACGTACAGCGGGGACGTGCCATCAAAGCGAGCGAATTGGTTGGACACAACCAGACTCAGATCCAGCTCTGTCCATAGGTGAGCTTGCTTTCTGTCATGACAGTGATGTAATCGTCAAAGCAATGGACACACACTATATTGCACATCTGACATTTACTTAATGTACGTTGTGTGTGTGTGTGTGTGTGTGTGTGTGTGTGTGTGTGTGTGTGTGTGTGTTCCCATTATATCTCATGAACGGCTTGAGTTATCAACAGGAAATCTTCTGGGTACAAAGATATGGCCAAAATCTTGGCCAAGTCAAAAAATGGGTACTCGGGGTCAACGTCAAGGTTACCAAACTGGCTGCCAAAGGTCAACTCGCATCATTATATCTCATGAACGGCATGAGATATCAACATAAAACCAGGGCGTCAAGATATGGCCAAAATCTCGGCAGAGTTCGAGAATGGGAACTCGGGGCCAACATCGATGTCACCAAAATGGCTGCCAAAGGTCAACTAGTTTTTTATCACCCACCTTTAGCACCATTATATCTCATGGACGGCTTGAGCAATCAACATGAAACCTTCAGGGTATCAATATATGGCCAATATCTTGGACTTGGCCAAAAGCATATTCTAGCGGGTGATTTAGCATTCAGCTTCCAGATGCTTTTCTTTCATTCTATTTGTTTTCAAGCTTTCCACATAAAGTGGAGGCCTACAAAAGATACCAACGCCTATGTGCCATTGAATCTCCATTTTTTTTCTGTAATCATGCTAATGTTCTTCCTCGCCAAACTGAGAATAATTACATTCGTAGTTAATGGTCTACATTCTGTTGACTCAAATTCTTACCACTCCTTCTGGAATGTTGAAAAAAAAAAAAAAAAATTATATCCCCCTTCTTCCCTATTTTTCCTCTCTGATAAGCTTTGTAGCTGTTTCCTCCATTGTAAAGGAAGAATTCTTCCAGACTTTCTCCTCCAAAACCATCCTAGATGATCCCTGTGCTATTCTTCCATCTCCTGACTTTCTCATGTCTGACATTAAAATTTCTTCACGTGACGTAGGTCTACTTTCTGCCATCATTGTCGAAATACGAAACGTCGTTTGGGCCTGACGGGGTCTCTTGTATTGATCTCATGAAATATGCTGACTCTCCAATTAGTTTCATATTTGTCTGTCGACTTGTACCATTTCTCCTTGCTGAAAGTTTGCTCTCATTCAGCCTATCCCAAAGGAGGATTACCGTTCTTAGATCTTTAACAAACGCCCATCTGCTGTAATATTCCTTATTTCTAAACACATTTCCATTGATTTCAGCCGCCCACACCTTTGTCTGAGGTGCATATGGTAGGCTTGCAGACAGTGTATGGAGTGTGTCTGTGTTGTGGGTGTGTGAGGAGTGTGTCTAAAGGCAAAGAAGACCTTTTGGGATGTGATGGGGTGATGGATAGAGTCAGGGGTGTGGCTATCAAAAGTCTTATTTACTTGTTTTATATGTCTCAGCATGTGATCCGGGGATAATTAAAGAAATAAGATGTGTTCCAGGGTTAAGCTATTAATTGCTCTCTCTCTCTCTCTCTCTCTCTCTCTCTCTCTCTCTCTCTCTCTCTCTCTCTCTCTCTCTCTCTCTCTCTCTCTCTCTCTCTCTCTCTCAGAACGGTAAATGGGTTAAAAGAAATTAAGAGAATTCAAACACTGTTCTTAATTCTGAGGATGGGAAGTAGGTTAAGAGGCTTCAGTTCAGGTTTTTGGTTGAAAATGAAATCATGCATCAATTTACATAAAACTGTACTGGATAATAGCTATGATACCTACTTACGCGTGTAAAAAGTTTCAGGACGATACATGAAAACAAGAAAAAAATATTCAGTATAATCTTAATATATTTAACCTAACTTTCACTAACTACTGCTCCTAAGTGAATAAACATAAAATCATTTTAAAAATATCAGTGATTCAATTAATCATTTACAAATAAAGGTCAGGGATTAGTTTGGCCAAATATGGCTATTATACAGTAAAATTTCATGCAGATTGATGCATAATTTCATTTTCAACCAAAAACCTGAATTTAAGCCCCTTAAATTAGGCAAGCAGAACACCCACACTTACTGTTGTTTATTTCTTTATGGATGGAAATTGAAGAAAATCTAGTACATGTTTCATATATTACATTTCTTTTTATTATCACATAATTTTATTTAGCTTACGAGTATTGCAAGGAAAGTTATGAAAACTGTAGCTACTTTACATTGTAAAATCGTATCACCTGAATAATATTACTGAATATAGCAAGAATAAAGTGCATAAGTGATGTTGCTGATATAAAACTCTTTCCATATCATATCTCACTTAGCCTACTGATACTAAATAAAAATATCTGTTCTCTGTCTGCATATCTGCAGTATTTTTAGATGTGGAAGCATCTGTAGGTGCAGCCCGGTCAGCCAAGCACTCCTTAAGGATTTTCATGCACAAGGTGCCCTCTAATGATCTTCATGTGGTGATTCGCTTTAGTTCCCTAAAGATTTTCGCACAAGATACTTGATTATAGCTAAGCCTAATATGGTGCTTCACTTTAGAAAAGCCCCATATGGGCATGCATCTATCAGGCATTTCTGCACTTACTCTTTTCCCCATGACATCAAATGGGTTATAATAGGAACACCATTTTTCACTTGCCACAATATCCACACGCTGTTCATTACAAATATGCAAACTAAATCACTGACTGTTTTACCTCCCTAGTAACATTTAATGTACTTTTTATGTCGTTCTTGATCCCCTTCTTTTCCTCCTTCGAGTTACCTCACTCTCATACACTTTCCTAGTCAGTCTCATTAGCTAAACCCCATCAGAGTATTTCTTTACATATCTTGACAATGTTAACCTATTACTTTTCTGACATAGCAGATTGTTCATAAGTCATCAGGTCAGTCAGTCAAACCTTAACAATTTTAACAAGCAAAGTGCTTCACTCCAGCATAACCGTATGTAGTGGTTCATTTGTGCTCCCATAGGATATTCACATGCAATCCTTCACTATCGCGAAGTGAAAGAGATGGAGTTTCACTGTTGTTCCCTAGAGATTTCCACACTCAAGCTGCCCCACTCTTGTAAAGCCTTACACATTGCTTTACTTATCTCTGTGTGGTCCCTCGTGTATCTAGTATAACGTCCTAATGCACTTAACTGATTTCAATTGATTCCAGTCATAATTTCACATAGTGCTAACTCAGATACTACCCATTATTTAATGGTGTATTAAGCCATGCACGTAAAATTGAAATATTACTTACCGTGTTCTAATAGCAGCATTGAGTCCCTCCGCAGTATCTCCACCCAAGTGGATAAGTCCTCCCACAGCTCGGTAGGCAGGTGAGTCGGATGCAGAGAAGAACTTTTTCCAATATATGCCCCAAGTTTCCATCGTAATGCTGTCGGGGAAAACAATTGGCTCCTGTAACATGGAAGGTTCAGGTAAAAGTGGGACAGACGCTATGAGCCATTAGCTGTGATGCTCATTTCTGCAACATAAGCCTTTAAGTGTATCCGGTTATATACTCATAATCCAGAGATACAAGGCCACTGAATCATCCAGGTTACTACAGTTACCTCCCCCAAGTCTTGCCATTGGTATTCATTTTACCTTCTACTCATACTGGGTGGCTGGACACTTCCACAACGCAAATTGCACATATACAGAAACTTCCCCCGTCATTCCCTTACAATAACAACCAGCAAAGACAATTAACGGAATTCACTACATGTCCTTTAGGCCAGTCTTGAAGTGTGTCGAATGGGTGAAGACAACCACTATGATATATAATACAGATAATACAAGCATTAACCGCCCTATTGGGCAGCTAAACCTTTGTCCCCAAGACGCACACTGACATCAAACTTGTCATGGACCTGCTCTGACGTACCACGCATGCCCATGAGAAATTTCAGTTCATTTCGCCCAGCGTTATGACATGTAGTGGGTTCCCAATGTGTGGCAAATCGGGCACAAACGTGACCCTGACTCGTGCGCAACTGACTGCACGCAATTATAATTTATATATATATATATATATATATATATATATATATATATATATATATATATATATATATATATATATATATATATATATATATCTTGTTCGTTGTTTTAGTTTGTTGTTTTCCGGGGAGGGGCACTAATCCTGCGCCAGCCCACTTGTTGTCACGTCGGGAACACGTGTTGGTTTGTTATAAGGTTAACAGCGTTGTAAATGATTTCCTTGTTTACAGGAAATCATTTGTCTTGCCACTCAGTGCAGAGCTACCCTAAAAACAAAGTACCGCTAAGGTAAGTGGATGGATGATAGGTGCCCCCACCTGAAGTAGATGGGAAATTGTCGAATCCCGGGAAGAGTATGTATGAGGGTGCTAAGACTGCAGAGTGTGTGGACAGTGAACTGAGTGAATTTTTCTATTTGAAGGTTGGATTGAAACAGGGATGTGTCATGTCTCCATGGTTGTTCAATCTCTATATGGAGATACAAGGTACAGCAGTGGATGTTCAAGCGGCCCTAATGAGAGAGGGCAGTGTTTGGAAACTCCCTGTACTGTTGTTTGCAGATGATACAGTGTTCTTAAGTGAAGACGAAGGGAAGTTGCAAGGCTTGGTGGATGAGTTTGGGAGAGTGTGTAAGAAACGGAATCTAAAGGTGAATGTAGGGAAGCGTAAAGTTATGGTCTTCGAGAGAAGGGAAGTCAGTGAATGTACAGTGAGGTTGGATGAGAAGGAAATGGAAAATGTGAGTGCGTTTAAGTACTTGGGAAGTGTGATGAGTAAGGATGAAAGTTTGGAGGGTTAAGTGCTTGAAAAGGTACAACAAGGAAGAAAGGTAGCTTGTTACTTGAAAGCAATGATAAGAAACTGGAAGATGAGCATGGAAGTGAAAAAGTTACTGCATTACAGTATTGTGATACCACCTCTAACGTATGGAAGTGAAGCTTGGACCTTGCTGGAGGAACAGAACATTGGAAATTAGTTTTATGAGAGGAACATGTGGAATCACATGCAGTTACACACTGACAACTGAGGAAGTGCAGAAGCGTTGTGGTGTGGATGTGGATGTGATAGGAAGTTTAAGAGAAATACACTGAGGTGGTTTGGCCAAATGGAGAGGATGGAGAGTGAGAGACTGACGAAGAGTGTGTATGTGAGTGATGTGGAGGGGGGTAGAAGGAGGGGGAGGCCAAGGATGAGATGGAAGGATGGAGTGGAGAGGTATATGAGAGAGGGGTGTGTGAGCTGGGACCAGGGCAGTGAAATGGCGGGGGACAGGGCGACATGGGGACGATTTGTTTATGGCCACCCCTTTACGTGATTAAGGCGTCTGGCAATATCTACTGTATATACATATAGATAGATAGATAGATAGACAGATAGATGTAGGTATAGATAGATAGATAGATAGATATTTTGCGGGGGGAACTAGAAGGCTGGCATTCCAAGGCCGTTTGAGATAGACACTAGAAATTTTCAAGAGTGATGTAGCTTGGTTCCAGGCTTGTTTTGGCCTATATAAAAAAAAATCATGGCACCAGCGCTAGCGCTCTGTATGTTTTTTTTTTTTTTTTTTTTCAATTTTTGCACTCCTGCCCAGCAAAAACTACCAGATCGACTCCTTTGCAAATGTTCCAGTACGTAGTCCTCAACATATACTAGTGCATATGGGCATTGATACTGAGATCCAATGAATATTTTTTTAGATACTTAGAAAAAACAAAATGGCCGCACCATGCCTGAAAGTGCAAATCGGAAAGTATTTGGCTGATTTTGACCAAATTCGGAGGAAATATAGTGGGTCATGAATGAATATGATTTGTATAGTATAAATGTCCTTAATCTTGATCTGAAGGTCACAGGCCATAATTTTCAAAATTTTTTGAGACGTAAGAAGTCCCTTAAAATTAGGCCTACAGTGATAACAACAGTATTGTCAGAATCCTTAGAGTGTCTGATTTGCAAGATTTCATAACACCTGTTATGACAAATTTATATTTTCTGACGCTTTTTGACAATTTTTGGATGCTAATTTTCTGCACTCAGTATTGAACATTAAAGATCAAAATGTATTACCAACTACTCGTAAAATGACCCTATTATGTAGAGTGAAAATGTCAAATTTGACCTCCAAGGTAATTTTCAAGGTCATTTTGGCTTTTTGTCTAAGAGTTTTTGGTAAAAATTCCAGTGTATTTTATCTCACGATATTTTTTATATCGCAGATAAAGAACAGCACCATAGAATGTGCTGTCATATGCTCAGATAATTTATTCTAGTAGTATTTCAAAGATTACATAGTATCTGATTAACAAATGTGGCTTTTTTTTTTTTTTTTTTTGCCATAATATTCTGGAATGTAGGATTATCGTCTGGAACGTTGAGTTCTTTAATATTGCTTCAGTACTTTCAGAATTCTAGTTATTATTGATTTTTATTAGGGATTTTTTAAAATCTTAATTATCCAGTATTTTTAGTTCCACTTTACTTTAATCCCTAAAGCCTGGCTGACGACACTGGTGATCATATACGAAGTATTTTGGAACGCCCAGCTGACAGACGTACCCGTTTTTCTTTTCACGCCATTGTTTGAAGTGACCCTAAATTTCCTTTGTCACCACGGCATCATGCAGTCATAGTGAAGGGTGTGGATGGAATAGGCAGTCAACCACGTGCCATGCAGGGGGCTTGATTGATAAGTTCTGGTTCCACTTCATCTGATTCGCACACTGCCACCTCCCATTCATGCAAGGAAGGGACGATAATGTCAATGGGAGGGAAGTGGAGGTACCAGTGCTGTCCTGCCTGGGCCACCCTGTCCTGTGTGGGCAGCCCTACCTAGGCACGATATCGTACACTAATGCAAACGCAGCCTCACTACCACCCCAAAAGTTATCCTCTTTCTTCCCTTCATGTTCCACAACGCACCCATCTTGGCACCTAAGGAATCTTGTAGTGGACCGATGAAGTAGCGGTAGTGTGGTCTTTTATTGAAATGTTCTAGGCATTGTAGTTGCTTTATACTGTATGATGGTCTGAAAACAAGCAATTTCTGTAAAATCCCAAAGTTTAGTGAGCGGTACAGTATATTCAAAGCTGGACAATTGGGGTTAAGACTTTCATCTCAGAAGACAGCTCTGCCTTGAGTTTTGCCAAACCATTGTTTATGTACACGTATCTACAAGTGTTGCTGTTCGTTTTCACTAATACGTTAAAGAAAATTCTTTTGTTACTTTGCACAAGAAGATATTGTCACCTTGGATAGATTAATTCTGCTTTCTGATATTCTTGCATTCATTGGGTCGGCAATCAGGTGTATGTTCTCGTAAGCATCTAAAATTGTCAATACAATGTGCATGACTCAAAAAATTTTCATTGTGTATTCTGTCTTTCTTTATGCTTTACCAGTGGCAGTTATGGAAGACTGCAGTTACTGTCTGAGTAATGCACTGGAATGAGACAGGAATGGGAAAAATGATGTAGTTATATGGACTCTGTGTGCTCAGTGCAGGATTAGGCTACACGTAGAGTTTAAAGAAATAAGCAACAATAAAAGTAGGTGTTCTGCTTATCTAATTTAACTCAATTCCCAACCTCAGATTTATGAACAGCGTTTGAATTCTCTTTATTTCTGGAAACCCATTTACCATTCTGAGAGAGAGAGAGAGAGAGAGACAGACAGACAGACAAACAGACAGACAGACAGAGACAGACAGACAGACAGACAAAATTCTTTATAATGAACACTAACTTTTGTTTCCTGGAATGTAAGGGGATAAGAATGTGGAAGATTTTAAACAGTTAAAAAAGGAGAAATTGGCATCTGAGACTAAAAAAATGCTAGATTTTTTTTTTTCTGTACAAACAGGAAATACTCGTAAGATATGTCACTTTGTTTAGTCGTCACCTTTAAATGAAAGACGGCAATAAACCTGTTTTTAGTATATTATGTATAATCGATCATTTTTCTTTGCTGAATTGTAATCTGTTTATATAGGATTATTCAGTGCAACCACAACAAGAAAGACATATTATAGTAAGTAATTACTATCCATAAGTATCACAGATTTTGTTTCAGTAACATTTTTTTTTTTTCTTTTTACAATTACACTAGAAAGCTCTGCTTGCCTATGCCTTACTTGTCGACGACCTTCACAAGCTCCTCAATTGTCTCTGGTCTGGGTGGCAGCCTGGGGACAGTGAGAGAGGCAATAAGGCTGCTGCGATATGCTGTTCCCACCAATATACCGAAGAGCAGCCAGGTGCCGACAAGAGTGTGGTTTGAGTGGCTGGTTGAGAGGCGGCCATAGAGTCCTTGGCCCAGCAGGCTGCCCACCACCTCCAGCACCACCGACCCAGTGCTCAGCCGACCGTGACGTGACCTCCACATCTTGCTGCCTGTAATCTGTATACCAATAGATCTCTCAATATGTGCATTATTCATGTGGTATATAAGTTTCTATACAGGGCTATGACTTTAAGATTACAAGTACGGCCACCTTTAAATAAATGTTTAAGTAGTATGCCATAATGAATGCCACATCCATATATGTAAAAAAGAAAGCCTTTCTCTCAGTCAGTCTGTCTGTCTGTCATGTATAGATATCAAGGGATATGCATATAGAATTCATTAAACAGCTCTAACAGTTGTAACCTTTTACGACAAATTTACTCGTAAATATTTACAGTGCTTCAAGGCACCCCTTGTAGCCATGATTAGAACTAATTAGAAGTAATCAAGTGAACATGATGAACCCACGTTAAACAGTAAATGTAGATTATTTTTTTACCTCTACAACCATGTCATTAATAGCTACAATGAGTTAGATGGGTGATTGGTGGGATGGGTACGGTTAGTTGGGGGTACGGTTAGTTGGTGGGTTGTGGGAAACTGGTTCATGAAAGGAATAGGTTCATGGGAAATATATCACTGAGGAAATGAGCACAATGAGGAACATAAGTTCACTGGGAGAAATGGAATGCCGGGAGTCTTCCCCCACAGAGGAAGTGGCCATTCGAGGTCCAAGGCAATGACGGTATGCATGATGATAGGATTATATCTGGGCATTGCTGGGTACCCCTGCTAGTAATTAAGCATGAAGGAGTACTCAAGAGCCCAACACATGCATCCATTGTTTGTCCGATGGGCCGTACATTATACTTTGACCTGTGACCTCAGCCTATGTCCTGTGGTCCAAATCAGATCAAAGTTGATATGTTGAACTTGCCCTGTGACCATTGACATTTGACCTGGTTAAAACTGAATAAAAACTGAACAACTTACTACGTTGTTATAAGAGTGCGTTCGTGCACACACACACACACACACACACACACACACACACACACACACACACACACACACACACACACACACACACACACACACACACACACACACACACAGACCTGTTGCTTTTTGCATTTCGTCCAGTGGTTACATCGATTTTCTAATGATTTTCCCTCCTTGGCTATCGTGGTCATCAAGCAAGACTATGTTGGGATTCTGCCCATATGGGGGTGTCCAGAAATGATCGGGCTGATCTGCTGGCTTAGGCAACATTGGCTCGCCCTCCTTCTAATGTGAAATCCCATCCTCTTCAACATATACTGACTGCATTTGACTCTTACCCTTTTATCGTTGGATGGATTCAGCATTGTTGTCAAGACTGCTGGGATGTTATGAGGGCTAAGAAGATGAATGTCTTGTCAGTGGGAGACGACATTATGGCAGCTGCAAATTGGCCACACCTGCTTCTCTCATGGATATTTAATGGAGGGTGATCCCCTTCCTTTCTGTGATAACAGCTTGCTCCCCGTGACTGTTTGGCACTTACTGGTGGAGTGCCCCAGTCTTGGGGATTTACTTCATCAGTACCTTTCTGAGCACCAGGCGGGTGATGGCTCGAACCGTCTTTCGTAGGTGCTTAGGAAGGTGGCCTGTTGTATGGAAGGCGCAACCTTCAACCTTGTAAAGGCAGCTGGACTGCCTCATAAGATTTAGTGTTCAATGTTTTTATTTCCTGTTTTCAGTTTTTTGTGTTAGTTTTCGGTGTTTTAAATTATTTTAGTATGTTTTGTCTTTTTAGTGTTTTTATTTTTACTTATGTTTTATATTTGTGTCAGCAATTATTCTTTGTTGTTGCCTTTTGCCATGTTGTCCAGTGAAATAGACCCTGGGTGCTATGCCACCAGTTTTTATTTCGGTTAATCAGTCTGTCAATCTTGCCTTTTGCTGGATGCTGTTAGTTTTGAAAGTCTTCAAGAATTTCAAATTATACATTCTTGCAGCTGTGTAGTGGTAAGGTTTGAATACCCACGTCAACGAACTTGCATGAAGTTATGTATTGAACCCTGTTTGTCTGTTTGTTTGTTTGTCCACAAGATATCTCAAAATGTTATTTGATGGGTTGCAGAGAAATTATATGGATAAGAGGGTCATGGACCAATAAATTGTGCTGGTGATCTGAGTTCGAGTCCCGTTCATGTTTGTTTGTTTGTTTGTTTTTCACAATATATCTCACAAAGTTATCAATGGATTTCAATGATGTTTTGTAGATTTGTAAGTTACAAGCCAAGGAAGAGTGAAATAAATTTTGGTGGTGATGTGAGATGTCTGGTGTAGGTGATGGCAGAGGTATGTGTTCTTGGAGCGAGTTTAAATTGTTTTACTTGTTTAAATAATTCCATCTCTACATTTTTATCTTCTTTTCTATTCGGAGTTGATTGTGAGTCGTGATTATTTAATGTTAAATATTCTTACATTGTGTGATGATGATAATTATGATGATGGTGGTGGAGCTGGGGACAAGAAGAAATACCGGTAATAATGATTATAATGATGATGATGATGATGATGATGATGATAATAATAATAATAATAATAATAATAATAATAATAATAATAATAATGATAATAATAACAAAATATATTAATGAAATTTTCATGGTGCAAATGGTGTCTACACTGATTGACAAACCAAATGGATTCCTGTGCACCAGGAAACCATTTACTACGCTGGGTGGTAACCATATAACCAAATTTTGGAGCCTGGTGGTTTAGTGGGTATTTACGGCACTCCAATTGGATTGAGCCTGTGAAGATTTATATCCAAGGAGTCGCTGGGGTTTATTGCTCACGTAATGCCAGTCAGGGATGAGTGAGGCTGGTCACTCTCGTCTTTAATGTCAGGACCAACTTGCCTAGCCCCGGGCTCCTACGCTCCTCATGGGGCAACGTAGGACTGGATGATGGATGGATGAATGGATGGTAAATGGTGTCGGGGAGTAGAGTGACCATTACCCTTAACATATAGGCCTTACACCATTGCCCCGAGAATAGTTTATGGGACTGATGTTAGTCACCAAATACTGGAACGTCTCAGTTATGGAAACATCTGACGAGGGTACTGTATCTCTGAGTTATTGAAAAATATATGGCTGACCCATCTGAAATGTTATAGCCATTTTTTTTTCATGTATACATTTCCCCCCCACACACACTGCCTCAACAACGGCCTCTGACATATGATACTGCCAGTTGGTTTTTTAGTGCTGTGATTATGGACATTATTTATTTTACTAAGTATGGTAGGGCAAACTGAACACGCTGCTTATGATAAGAAAGGCGTGTAATGAGGTAGTTTTTGTGTATATATATATATATATATATATATATATATATATATATATATATATAGAGAGAGAGAGAGAGAGAGAGAGAGAGAGAGAGAGAGAGAGAGAGAGAGAGAGAGAGAGAGAGATGGAAGTATGTGGAAGCAATCCGATACTATTTCTCGCAGATGAAGGCAACCTCAGTGTGAAAAATGTATGATGCTGTCTAAGTCACCATTGACCGTGAATATTTAGAGATGCTTGGGGTGTAGGTGTAACTGATCTTGTGCTTAACAAAAACTAAAGAAAATATGTCCAAAGGAAGAAACAAGCCTTGTGTGTACCTTAACAAGCAGAAAACAGACGACCTTAGTAAAGCCCAGGCCAACTACCTCCATCAGGCCACTTAGAGGATAATAGTATACACGCCTAATTCCTGTACACCTAAAGAGTAGCTAAAATGCAGTGTGTGCCATATAGTCGTTCTTCTTTACCTTCACAAGTATGATGCAGACAACAAATGTAGAGGCCACAGCAGCTATCCATACATGACCACTGAGGGGGTAGTAGAAGCTCAGCCAGTTGGGGGTTATGTCTGGAGTGGCCATAGCAAAATGTAAGCCACCGTGTTCGAAGAAAATTGTATAGTCCCATCTGGAATAAATAACAGAATGACCTGAAATTTCACAAAGCATCGGGATATTAGTCCTTGCTATTAGTTCCTAATACAGGCTAATTAAGCTACATATTCAAGTAAGTCAAACATTTTGATGGCGTCCTTCCGTACTGGTACTCAATATACTGTTAAAAAGTGAGATTTGCCAGCTAGGTGCTCGAGAAGCTTCTCGGCGGTCCGTGTACGGTAGTTCCGGTATCGGTACGAGTTAAAGTTGGCAGTTTGCCTGCTATTTGTGAGCGTAGTTATTTTGTAAGTTATGCATTAATTTTTCTGCTTTTTTTCTTTATAATGTTTTATTTAAGTGATTGCTTGTTAAATTATGTAATTTAAGTTTGTATGGTAAATGATTTAGTGTTATGTAATGTAGGAAAACTCTGTCATGTTTTGGTTGTCTCTGAATTGGCAACTGTTGCCCGTTGAGAGTATACTCGCAGTTTCTCGAAAATTTTAAGCTTATATAAAGGTGGGGTAGAGACTACTTCAAGTTCAGTCAGGTTTCAGATCAGTTTGAGTGAAGTGCAGTTGTTTTCCAGTTCAGTTTGAGTGTAGCACAGTGCTGTTAGTGATTTTTGTGAAGTGTTCCTGGCAAGCATTAAGTGTAATTACTATCAGTGAAGATTATTTTCGGTACTTGTGTAATAAGTGAAAAGTTGACAAGCATTAAGTGTAATAAAGTGAAATGCTGTCAAACATTAAGTGTAATTGCAATTAATAAAGTGTGTATAGCTCCAGTGCTTGTGGGAATAGTAAAGTTGGAAAGCATTAAGTGGAATTATTTGGAAAATAAAAACAGTGAACATTAAGAAGGCAGTGTTTATTTTCGCCTCAGCTGATCTTGTGTACTGTACACCTAAAGGCTGACCATAGGAAGAACTCACTGGGCAACGTCCTTCCTGTACTGGACTACTACTGTTGGAGCCTGTGGCAGTGTGGGACGGGGACGTAACTCTGGTGTCAGGAGTGTGGATTATTATTCAGGGCTGCAGTGAGGCTAACCTTCAACATGGAAGCAGGAGGTGTGCAGACAAGGTCTCGAGCTGGGCAAGAGGAGGAAATGTTCCTGGCAACAATTGTGAAGCTATTATAGGCACAGAAGATAGAATTCAAAGAACAGTTACAAGCACAAAGTGCCCAACTACAGGCACAGAATGAAGAACTGAAAGAACAGCTGCAAGCACAGAGTGAACGCCTAGAGGCACAACGTGAAGAACAAAAGGAACGTTATGAGCAACTTCAGGAGGCATTACAGGAGCAACGGAGGGAATTAGAACTGAGGATGCAAGGACAGCTAGATGCTTTCATGGGGGAAAAGAAGGAAGGCTTTCGATCGAGTCTGGCATAAATCTTTAATTTCCAAACTACCCTCTTACGGTTTCTATCCTTCTATCTGTGCCTTCATTGCTAGCTTCCTTTCTGGTCGTTCTATAGCCGCTGTTGTAGACGGCCATCGTTCTTCTCCTAGATCTGTCAACAGTGGTGTTCCTCAGGGCTCTGTCCTATCACCAACTCTCTTCCTTTTATTCATCAATGACCTTCTAAGCTGTACATCTAACCCTATCCACTCATACGCTGATGACTCCATCCTTCACCTTTCCATTCGGTTCCTGCAACGCCCATCTCAGCAGTTACTTCAACAAACAAGGGATGAGGCTATGGCACACCTAATATCTGACTTGGTTCGTATCTCTGACTGGGGTATAAATAATCTTGTTGTTTTTAATGCATCTAAGACTCAGTTCTTACACCTATCAACCCATCTAAATCTTCCACAGGTATACCGACTAATGTTTAATAATATTCAGCTTAATCCTGCATCATCCTTGAACATGTTTGGGGTTTCATTTACTCGGGACTTATCTTGGAAAGATCATATTACATCTCTTGTAAAATCTGCTTCCAAGAGATTGGGTTTGCTAAGCCAACTCCGTTCTTTCTTTACCCTGGCACAGTTGTTGACTCTATACAGGGGTTTTATCCGCCCCTGTGTGGAGTACAACTCTCATGTGTGGGGAGGCTCCCCACATACAGCTCATCTCAATAGGGTGGAGTCAAAGGCTTTTCGTCTCATTAACTCTCCTCCTCTTACTGACTCCCTTCAACCTCTGTCTCTTCACCGCACTGTTGCATCTTTATCCCTTTTCTATCGCTACTTTAATGGTCACTGCTCCTCTGAACTGTCTGCATGCATTCCTCCACCTCTACGACGGGCGCGTAGCACCTGTCTAGCAGCAAACTCTCATCCCTTTTCTGTCCAACTCTCTAATGCAAGAGTTAACCGTTACTCCCAGTCCTTCATTTATGCAACAGGTCAACTCTGGAACTGTCTCCCTCTGTCTGTATTTCCTGCTGCCTATGATCTCCAGTCTTTCAAACGCAGTGTGTCCAGGCATCTCGAAATGAACGGATCTTGAATTTGAGTCTCTCTTGTATTTTGTTTTTCTCCTGGAGGGAACTGTTATTGCGGGCTCATGGCCTTTGGTTCCTTCTTCCTTGCATAAAAAAAAAAAAAAATTGAAGGAGGAGATATATGCTGAGCTACAGCAGCAGAAGTATGAGGTAAGCAATAATATGACTGAGTGCTAACACCATGTAGACGACCAGTTGAAGTCAATTAGTTTGGAAATAGTGACGGAGTGCAAACAGCATGTGGACAACCAGCTGAAGATTAGTGTGGGAATAGCGATGAAGTGCAGACAGCATGTAGACAACCAGCTATAACATGTAGTTGACCATGTCAAGATAATTAGTGAGAAAATTGAGGCTGTAGCGAAATATTGCACTGCTGAGTCTCAGGTTAGTGAAAAGGGAGCTAAGGAGTTTCCTGGGCTTGTGCACCTACTATCGGAGTTTTGTCAAAAATTTTGCAACGATAGTTGCACCTCTTCACAAGCTGTTGGGGAAAAGGCAGTTCTCATGGATGGCAGAGACTCAGAAAGCCTTCAACAAACTCAAGCATGCATTGGCAAGCTCTCCAGTATTGCTGTCCCCAGACCAGAATCAGCCATTTATCTTGGACTGTGACGCTAGTGACCATGGTACTGGTGGAGTCCTGTCACAGAAGAATGATGACAAGGAATATATGGTTGGGTATTACAGCAAGAAACTCAGCCGACCAGAGCAGAAGTACTGTGTGACCTGTAAGGAGCTCTTGGCAGTGATGAAGAGCCTTGACTTCTTCCATCCCTACCTGTATGAGTCAAACTTCATCATCAGGACAGACCATGTGGCACTCAAGTGGCTGAAAATGCTAAAGAATCGGAAGGACAACTGACACGCTGGCTTGGGAAGCTAGACCAGCACAGTTATGAGGTTCAACACCACCCTGGACAGGTACATGGCAATGCTGACAGCTTGAGTCGTCGGCCTTGTGACCTGGAGTGCCAGCAGTGTAGTAAAAAGGAAGATCATGGTAACGAATGCACCCATACTGCAGTGACAGGGCCAGCATCAGATGAAGACCTGACAAGGTTGCAGATTTACAACCAGTGCTAGAGTGGCTGCAGCAGAGTACAGTGCGACCATCTTGGGAAGAAGTTTCCAGGTTAAACCCTGCGACCAAGAGCTGCTGGAGTCAGTGGGACCATCTTCATTTGAACAACAGACTATTGAAGCATCAGTGGGAGACACCCAATGGGCGCAGCAAGTATTGGCTACTGGTGGTTCCGAAGAAGATGAGGTCCGAGATCTTGGATGAGTCCCATAACCAGATCACTAGTGGGCACCTGGGAGTGAAGAAAACTCTAAGCCGGCTGCGACAGAGGTTCTACTGGATTGGCATGCATCAGGATGCTGAAGGGTGGTGTCGGGCCTGTGGTGTGATATGTGCCAAGAAGGGACCCAAGAAACGTGGTTGTGCCCCTCTCCAGGTGTACCAAATGGGTGCACTGATGGCAAGAGTCGTGGTGGACGTTGCTGGACATTTGCCACTCACTGAGAGAGGAAACCAGTATATATGTGTTGCCATGGACTACTTCACAAAGTGGCCAGAAGCCTACGCTATCCTTGATCAAGAGGCTGCAACTGTTGCTCAGGTGTTGGTTGATCAGTTTTTCTGTCGTTTCAGGATGCCACAAGAGCTACATTCAGACCAGGGTAGAAACTTCGAGTCTGCTGTGTTCCGTGAGTACTGCAAGTTACTGGGGATCAAGAAGACCAGCACGACCCCCTTAAGGCCACAGTCAGATGGGATGGTGGAGAAATTCAACTGGACCCTGGAGCAAAAACTGGCCAAGTACTTGCATTGCTGATGGCATATTGGTCTGCATCCCATGAGTCTGGCTGGATGAATCATTCTTGCATGATAATCAAAGATGGTAAATAAAACCCACACTTGTCTACAAGTGTGGGTTTTTATTTACCATCCCATGAGTCTACTGGCTACACTACTGCAAAACTGATCTTGGGCCACGAGTTACACTTACCTGTTAATTTGTTAATGAGAAGACCACCTGGTGAAGAGCTGCCTACAGTCACTTCCGGCTATGTGAAGCACCTTCAGGAAAGACTGGCTTGTATCGATACACGGCTAGCACTAAATATCGTGCCACCGCTAGCACCAATAAAATGTATCGTCGCACTGCTGGCCAACAATTTAATGTAGCCGTTATGGAGTAGCAGTTGACTACATATTAAATGTTCTGCTGTGTAGTATAACTAGACCACTGTGTTGGATCGACGACACTGTCTGTAGTACACGTCAGCCTCGCCGTCACTGCCCGACACTTCCCACCAAAGGTCCTCTGCCACGAGAAGGTGGAAGCTGGTCTGTTATTAAGTGGTAGCGTAAGGTGATAGAAATGAGCTGATTAAATCTCTCTTTATTTGGGTACAGAATAATATAACTGCGACCCGAGAGATATGTAGGAGCGACACCACCTCCCTTTATAACTGTAAAGCGGCCTCTCTCAGACTCTGTACAGTCACCGAGCCGGACAAGGGCGCGGTGCTTAGGTCAGCTAAAAAGTGAGGTGCCGAGCATTACATATACTCTGGGCTTATGCAAAAAGTAGAGATAAATGACAACTCTACTAACACATTATACACCTCTATAAAATGGTATTAAGTACATTCACATATACCAACATAATAAATGGTTCCCCAGGACTTTACGCTTACGCACAATTCAGATATCTTATCACTTCTCCTAACCTTCATTTTATAATTGAAACAGGGTGGCCCTTGTGGTCTGCCATCCACCTCCTTCCTATACCACAGCTAACAGCGAAATGATATTTGGTTGTTCATCATTCACACTTCATTACACACTGTTAATTATGACTAAACAGCTTTAAAAATTATTATGTAAAATGTGTGATACTACAACTTCATATGGAAAAAGATGTTGACACCAGAACATCGCTCGGCCACACCATTGACGTCCTCGTCGACATTGTTGTCCTAACTACCGTGTAACCTAACCAGAGTGTAGGGTATCTAACTATTCAGGAACATCCACTTGCAATCTGCGAGTACGAACACGTGGTCTCAGTGGGTTCCTTAATTGGCGCCTTAAATAGTAGCCTAAACCACAACACAGGACAAGACCACAATAAGTAGAAGACCAACGCCAGGACCAAAATAAGAAGGAGAAAGGTATGAAGGAAGATAGGACAGTACATAAGGCTCTAAATCAGTCCTGTTCAGGTGGGAGAGGAAGGTAAGCTCCTTTAATACATGAAACAGCCTGTTCACATTCAAGAAGTAACATTGAATGAAGGTAAAAAGGGTCGTAACTGGGATGAGAAGTTCACTGTCAAAGCTAGATGATGCTTGCTAGGCAGAACTGCTATCTCTTTACTGTGTAACTCACAAAAATCAGGTGCAACATAGTACCCCTTTACTGTAAGGAATTGATTCTGTGAGGCACAAATCAGTTACATCCTCTGTCTCAGGAAAGTAAAAGTACTGTTTCGCATGAATATGAACATGGAAAACTGACTTCAACTGAATGGGTTGGAAGGTGCAACGTTGCAGAGCAGAGGAAGTATTTGTGTCCAACAAAGCCCTCTTACACTCCTCTACCTTTAATGGTACGAAGACAAAATGGAAAGCAGGACATACATGGAGATCAAGAAATGAGGCCTTACACTTCTCAAATTCATCCACAGTCGTTTCTGCTACATATTTATTGTCATCTGAGACAACTGGCACCTCTGGACCCTCTTCAATAACAACAAGTGTATTATTAGCAGTAGCAAAAGGGAAGGAAATGAACCGCCATGCCTGGTATATTACAGCATTCCTCATAGGTACCAGTATAAGGATGCCTTCATGGGTCAACTGGGCCTCTAACAATGGGTAATAATATTCCAGTTGACTCATTGACCATATTGGCTGCATGCTTCTCCAAAGCAGTGGTTGACTCGTCGAGAGCATGTAAGTACTCAGCGAATAACACCAAGTTAGCTAGGGTTAGTAGATTAATTTAGATGTTGTTCACAAGCTCTACTAGATGGTTGGTAGTCCTAATTATCTCGTTAGCTTTGTTAGTGAACTCATGTAACTGTTTATACACATGCATGATTAATCTATTATTGGCTTTAGCGGCCAGTAAGTCATGCATCTGTCTACCCAATTGCACTACATCCTTATCTAATGCCATACCAAAGAGTTATCCACGTCCTCTCTTAGTACGTGCATGGACATGCTTGGAAAGATCAGAGTGTACGTTAGGTAAAGCTACATGCAAGTTAGTGAGCCTGTCGGTGAGCCTGTCTATATGCCTAGTCTGAAGCTCAACAAAGCTTCAGTGTCAGAGTTTGTCAATCGTGGGTTTCGATTAAATATCTTTCCCACTTCCAATAGTTGCTGTCTGAGATTCGAAAAGCCCTTGGAGACCTCCTTGACAATATCTGGCGTTTGGAGATAGCCTTCCATTGGATAGTAGACGCATACTGCATCTTCCACTACCACGACTTCTCCAAGTGGGCTCTTCAGTGCTCCTGGCATTAACGCAGTCGTGTCCATGTCCGATGTCGTTCCATAGGTCCACCCCAAGCAACGCACGAGGAGTTTGAGCCACAGCCACATTTTTTTCTGCAAGAGTAGATACTCCCTTAATCACTCTTGTTGTGGGAACGTAGCTTGCTGCGATACTCTTGGTTAAGGACAGGTACGGATGACGACATAGACTGCGACGAAGACAGAGGGCACAACACATCAGACGATAGGCCTAGCTCTTGACTTACTAGTTTGATCCTATCAGTATGTACTGCCTCCTGAGTTCCATTAGCTTCATCCTTTATTCTATAAGTATTTCCACGTACTCGTTCCACAACGGTATATGGTCCGCGGAACTTAGGTCTGAGCTTGGAAATTCTCTCAGGGTTGTGGATTATGACCTTCTGGCCTGCCTGTAACGTCTTTTCTTGACTACCTTTGTGTTGTTTCGCCATCATCTCCGCTCTTAAGGCTTTTATTCTTTTCCGTACTTCACTGTGTATAAATTGGAATTTCAACAACTGTACCTTTGCGTAGTCTTCTTCGTTGTCTACTGGAGTAGGAGGTCCAGCCAACAAATCGTAGAGTAACATTTTCTCTTCTTCATAAAGGATATAATGAGGAGACTTCCCAGTTGATGAATTTTCTAAGGAGTTGATGGTCGCCGCTACATGTGGTAACCAATCTTCCCAGTTGATAAATTTTCTGAGGAGTTGATGGTCGCCGCTACATGTGGTAACCAGTCTTCCAGTTTGTTTTCTCCACCAGGCCATTGCTCTTAGGACTGTAAGGCGTTACAAAAACTTGCTTTACTCCATACATACGACAGATTTCTTGTACAACCTGGTTACGAAATTCACTGCCATTATGCTGAGCAATACCTTAGGTGTAGAGTATGGACAAATCACTGAAGTCACAAAAGCGTGCGCCACCTCCTCTGAAGTTTTCGTCTGTAAAGGTGCTAAAACAGTGAATCGTGAGAAATGGTCCACTGCCACCAGTACATAACTTGAACCTTGACGACTTCTCGGCAATGCTAAGAGATCAATGGAGACATCCCAGGGTTTTTCCGGTAGAGGATTCTAAGATGGGAGTCGGAAGTCCCGTCATTCCTCGTATTTCCGCGCATTTGACACATTGACTGACGTGGGCTTCTATGTCCTTCCTCATGGTCGGCCAATAGTATTTCTTTCTCGCCTCACGTATGCATCTATCGCGACCGGGATAACCCGCTTGAGGTACATCATGAACTAACTGTAGCACGGCTTGCTGTAAGGTAGCAGGAACAACCAACTGATATGCAGTGTCCTTCCCTGGGGGTTGCTTATAAAAGCCCCTGTTGAAGATGGAAGTGAGTCATTGGTACTGGGAGTTCAGGTAGACAAGTCTCGTCGCCAGACTCCAAGGCAGATGACTTGAGACCACATCGCATCATTACGTTGTTCCGCTTTTACCGTGTCTGAGGAATACTCAGCAAGAGCAACATCCTCGGCTATGGTAGCAGCAATGTTTCTACTCAACGCGTCAGCCACAACATTTTGACGGCCTGGTAAATATCTGACCTCTGGATCAAACTCCATTACCTTGCCAAACCAACGCGCAACCTTACCGTGCAAGTTTTTTCCTTTAAACAAGTCGCGTATGGGTGCATGGTCAGTTAAAACAATTATCCGGTAGCCAAAGATAATATCCCGGAAATGTCCTAACGCCCACACGACTGCTAATGTCTCCAAATGTGTCGTCAAATAGTCCTTCTCTGGGGGTCTTAATGCCCTACTAGCATACGCTATGGTATGTGTCTTTCCTTGCTCATCCTTCTGCTGTAACACCGCTCCCAGACCCAGACCTGAGGCGTCCGTGCACAGACAGAAAGGGTGAGTATAATCAGGAAACGCTAATACGGGTGTTTCTGACATGGCTTGTTTGAGCTCGTTGAAGCTTTTCTCTTCCGAGGGTCTCCATTTCCATGCAGCGTCCTTCTTAAGTAGCGTTGTTAAATGTGATGCTATGATGGCATACCTGTGGACAAAACTCCTATAAAAGCCAATGAGGCCTAGGAACGATCTTATCTGATCCTTGTTCTGTGGTGTAGGAAAATAGGTCATCTAGATACGCTAAGACGTCTTGCCCTAACATCTCGCCAAACAATTGGTTTATCATCCGCTGGAATGTTCAAGGAGCATTACTCAGTCCAAAAGGCATCCGGAGAAATTCAAAGTGCCCACGGTGAGTGCTAAAAGCAGTAATGGGACGTGACTCTTCGGTCAGCTCCACCTGCCAATACCCTGACGCTAGATCCAAACAAGTAAACACAGTATTTGAAGTAAGTCTCGCAGATGCGGAATCGGGTAACGATCCGGTACTGTTTGTTCACTTGCCGAAAATCCACAACAGGTCTCACACCACCGTCCTTCTTAGGCACTAGAAAGAGTGGTGCATTCCACTGCTTCCCTTTGGCTGTGCGGTAGACGGTATGCGGGCACATAAACTGGATTTGTACCAGGGCACAAACCAATTGCTTCACCCTATCCGTCCTACCCAGCGCTTCTCCTGGAAGTGCTACTACGTCGGAATCTCTAAGGAGGGCTAGGAGTCGTGTTATGGTCTACATTATCCGTGACCTTCACGTAGCTCCAGCTGTTTTCCTTAGCCAGACGTACGGGTTCCGACTGAGTCGTTGCTTGAGATGTAACTACAGGAGAGATCACCAGCACGTCGTCGACTTCCTTTATGGGGGCACCATAGCACATCAAGTCGCCTATGCAACCATCTCTGAGCTTAACTGCGCCACCACTCATATTTGCGATGAAGAGGGGCGTCTTCTGGTCTTGGCCAACGCTAGTCAGAGTCGATTCCAGCGACAATGCCTTATGTTTCACAGTCTCAGTTAAGCATGCTACATCAGTTCCCACCGACACGTCAGGTACTCGGACAGGAATTTTACAGACAGTTTGACTGGGTAAGTGGTGATTACCACTCACTATAGCCCTGACTTTCTTCCAGTCCATACCCTCCGCTTCGTGTGCATCCGGGGACTCCCTTGACGCTTCACTTGTCGGGGTCACAACTGGTTGGACGGCTCCTGATTGGATGCCAGTTCCAGTTCGTGTTGCTGAGGGATTAAGGCCTACTCAAAGCCTAACAGCCCATCAGCTGCCAGAGGAAAACGTAGCACGCAACACAGGAGATCGTTTATCTGCCCTCAGTGTCAACGGCACCTGGCTTACAATCTTCATTCTACTCCCTGTCACACCTGAACATTACATCAGGTGGTGATAATGTCCAGTTTGTTAGAGGCATTTCACCTTTAAGTCTTTCTAGCGCTTTACTAGAAATAATGTTTGTACATGCCCCTGTATCCACGATCAGGGACACTTAGCCTTTCCCTATGTGGTGTAGGAATAGATAATAAGTCCACCTTAGTAATAGCTGCCACACACGCATCGGTGGATTGTACTATTTTAATTACTTTTGCGCACGGCCCTGAGCTTCCCCTGAACTAGCTGGGTTCGCTAGTTTCTTCCTCTTTTCATTGACAAAGGGGCAACAGTCCGTTTCATAAGGACAATGCCCATGTATGACATACCATCTTTTCACCTCTGGCTTAACAGCCTTGGTTCTTTGCTGTGGAGAACTAGTAGCTGTATCTCTCCAGCCTGAAGTTTGCAAGGCTTTGCTAGCTTCTGCATAGCATATGCCTGCCTTCGCCAAAGCCTGACTTTCAGTACAGTTAGGATGCTGCTGTACTATATCAGTAGCCAGATTAGGTACAGGTATCTGCCACAAAGGATTTGGGTTAGTCTGACTTTGCACGCCCATATTGTTAGTCATGCCCCAGGTATTTGGATAAGGACCCTGGATTTGCATGCCAATATTAGTATTCATGCCCCATTGATTAGGATTCTGGGTTTGCATGCCAATATTAGTAGTATTCATGCCCCATTGATTAGGATTCTGGGTTTGCATGCTAATACCATCTGTGTTTATACCCCATGCATTTGAAGAAAGAACAGAAAATAAATTCTGTCCAGAACTTTGTGGTGTACTAAAAATATCTGAAGTATACACAGGTATGTGAGTGGTTGTAGTACTATCACTAATGACTGGATTTTGCATATCCTGAGTGACCAAAGGTACTGTTGTAGTCTCAGCTTTCACAGTCTCCTCACTAGGATTACCCTCATTAGCAAGACTAGTGGCCATTTTGGATCTAACTGATTGCTCTGGGACTGTTGAATAAGTATGACCAGAACGCAAATGTAAAACGTTCAAATCCTCATCCTGTCCTTCAGAAATATCCTCATCACCTTGATCCTCAATATGTCCTTCACTCATTCTATATGTCTGAGCACTTTTATTTGATGTATCAACCCACTCATAAAATGCTGAGTCTAGTGGGATTGGCTATCTCTATTTCCCTAATTCTACGTCCCCACTTTTTCCACTGTATCCATCTAACCTTGTCAGTAATATTCCCCTCCCAGTTACAGGAAGATAAACTGACATAAAAAAGGATAGTTACTCCCAGTTACAGGAAGATAAACTGACATAAAAAAGGATAGTTATGGTAAGTGACAGAGAATGGAACATATATACAATACACAGAAAGTATATTTATTTCAAGGGAATTCTGAGAAACCTTTATTTCCACTCATCAACTAACTAACGTGTGTTGATTCAAGTGTGTGTGTGTGTGGATTACTAATGCATGGACGCTACCTAGATATGAAAGTCCAGGATGATGTTCCACATTCCACGTTCCACACTCCACCAGACTCCTCCAACCATACGCAGCACACGCTCGCTGTGGGAGTTAGCAGCACGCCAGGCAGTGACGCCACTCGACGCACCACATACGATCGTGGCACCACATACGCCCGCTCTCGCTCTCCCTCGACTCGCTGCGGCCGTCCGCGCCTCTGGAGTTGCCAGAAGTCGCTCGCTAGTTGACCCACTCCTCACCGCACTGGCTTGAACTCTCCTTATCTCGCCTCTCACACACGAGAGCGAGATCTTGCCAGTTTGCGTTTGAAGATGGAGATATCTCGCACACCACAGGGCGAGATAACTGCCAGTTTGTGCTTAAGATAGGAATCTCGCACTGGCAGAATAATGGGAGGAATTAATATTTACCTCTCCAGTTTATCTGCTCCACTTAACTCACTAGTAATTAGTCCCCTTACAATAGTAGAGTAAGATTTTCTGTTTCACCTTCAGGAACGAGCGATTGCAAGGGTTACTGGTTCACAGCATAAATCCCTTTAGCACGTATCGTATCCCAGCACTGAGCACCAATTTAATGTATCGGTACAAGGCTAGCACTAAATATCGTACCACCGCTAGCACCAATAAAATGTATCGTCGCACTGCTGGCCAACAATTTAATGTAGCCGTTATGGAGTAGCAGTTGACTACATATTAAGTGTTCTGCTGTGTAGTATAACTAGACCACCGTGTTGGATCGACGACACTGTCTGTAGTACACGTCAGCCTCGCCGTCACTGCCCGACACTTCCCACCAAAGGTCCTCTGCCACGAGAAGGTGGAAGCTGGTCTGTTATTAAGTGGTAGCGTAAGGTGATAGAAATGAGCTGATTAAATCTCTCTTTATTTGGGTACAGAATAATATAACTGCGACCCGAGAGATATGTAGGAGCGACACCACCTCCCTTTATAACTGTAAAGCGGCCTCTCTCAGACTCTGTACAGTCACCGAGCCGGACAAGGGCGCGGTGCTTAGGTCAGCTAAAAAGTGAGGTGCCGAGCATTACATATACTCTGGGCTTATGCAAAAAGTAGAGATAAATGACAACTCTACTAACACATTATACACCTCTATAAAATGGTATTAAGTACATTCACATATACCAACATAATAAATGGTTCCCCAGGACTTTACACTTACGCACAATTCAGATATCTTATCACTTCTCCTAACCTTCATTTTATAATTGAAACAGGGTGGCCCTTGTGGTCTGCCATCCACATCCTTCCTATACCACAGCTAACAGCGAAATGATATTTGGTTGTTCATCATTCACACTTCATTACACACTGTTAATTATGACTAAACAGCTTTAAAAATTATTATGTAAAATGTGTGATACTACAACTTCATATGGAAAAAGATGTTGACACCAGAACAGGCTGAGGTACATCAACAAGTGCGAGGAGCCCTCAAGTTTTCAGGGGAGGTGATGAAGTGCAAGTATGATGCCATGGGAAGTGAGGTGAGCTTCCAGGATGGTGATCAAGTTTGGTTATACAATCTTCAGTGAAAGAAGGGACAGTCACTGAAGCTGCAGGGGCATTGGGACGGGTCTTACACTATGCTGGACCGCCTATCAAACGAAACATACAGGATTCGGGGAGGCAGGAAGTCTCGCTCAAAGGTGGTACACATGAATCGTCTCCGGCCGTACCATGGGCCAGTACAGTACAGCTGGGATATCTCCGAGGAATTGTGCTCACCCGCAGCCAAGGATGTTGAGGAGGACCAAGGAGCTGAAGTGCAAGAGGATGGTGACAGTTCCCGAAGAGAAGAAGTGAATCAAGAAGAGGACCAAGACCTTCCTGGAGAAGTGGACTGTGTGGAGGAGCAAAGACATCGTCAGAAGCAGCATAGAAGATGACTGATAAGTTGAAGGATTATTTTGCAAATAGTTAGGTGTTCCATTAAAATTAAGGCTTGTGTTTGTATATACTGTGTAGTTTTGTCGGGACGACAAACAACGAGGGACGGAGTAGTGTTAAGAAGTGAGATTTGACAGCTAGGTGCCCGAGAAGCTTCTCGGCGTTTCGCGTATGGTAGTTCCAGTATCGGTACGAGTCAGAGTTGCCAGTTTGCCTGCCATTTGTGAGCATAGTTTTTTCGTATGTTATGAATTAATTTTTCTGCTCTTTTTCTTTATAATGTTTTATTTAAGTGATTGCTTGTTAAATTATGTAATTTAAGTTAGTATGGTAAATGATTTAGAGTGTTATGTAATGCAAGAAAACTTTGGCATGTTTTGGTTGTCTCTGAATTGGCAACTGTTGCCCATTGAGAGTATAACTCGAAGTTTCTCGAATAATTTAAGCTTATATAAAGGTGGGGTAGAGACTATTTCGAGTTCAGTCGGGTTTCAGGTCAGTTTGAGTGAAGTGCAGTCGTTTTCCAGTTCAGCTTGAGTGTAGCACAGGGCTGTTAGTGATTTTTGTGAAGTGTTCTTGGCAAGCATTTAGTGTAATTACTGTCAGTGAAGATTGTTATCGGCACTTGTTTAATAAGTGAAGTGTTGACAAGCATTAAGTGTAATAACAGTGGAGTGTTGTCAAACATTAAGTGTAACTGCAATTAGTAAAGTGTGTATTGCTCCAGTGCTTGTGAGAATAATGAAGTTGGAAAGCACTGAGTGGAATTATTTGGAAAATAAAGACAGTGAACATTACGGAGGCAGTGTTTATTTTTGCCTCAGCTGATCTTGTGTACTGTACACCTGAAGGCTGACCATAGGAAGAACTCACTGGGCAACGTCCTTCTTATACTGGACTACTACTGTTGGAGCCTGTGGCAGTGTGGGATAGGGACGCAATAATACCCTGATGACTTTATTCAGCATAATAAAAACAGTTGTAATTATCATGAAGTCTTTGCTTCTCAAAAGTACCATTTTCTTTCGATGAAATCACTATAAATCGAAACACGTTTGCACTTTTACAGTTATAAAAACATGACATTATTCTTATCTAATAAGGATTCATATGAAGAAGTATTGATAAAGCCAACGAGAGACTTCTGCACTTGCAAAGGTTAAGTATTGCAACGGCTGGGCTCTGTTAACTTCTCTGCCTTGGGGAATGTATGCCCGGTGAAGGAAGGGGAGTGCTACTGAGAATATAATATACGTTTCTGTCACAACCCCTCCTTGAAACAGGATGGTCCTAGTCTGGCTGGAGGGATTGATTCATTCTTCCTATTTTCGATGTATGGCCACCCATTCTAAATTTCTGAAGTTACACTCGAGTGCTCTACGAGACAACATGTGTGGCATCTGGTCTTGCTACCTTGTTAATTCTGTTTTCAGTAAAATGTGAACGGTGTTATGATGAAGACATGAGAAAAGAGTGAAGTATTATTTACTGATATTTATGATAATAATACCAGTATTTTTATACTGTTCAGGGTAGGATATTATTTTAAAAATTGGATTTATGTTGACACGAAGCTAATGTAATGAAGAATACTTCATCACATGATGCACTTACCACCTGAAGTTTTTAATGTTGTTGTTTGTGGTGTTAAGATGATTATTACACTATTATTATAAATTCATAACGGATATTTCTCTATTTTTATTCCTGATTTGACTGCTGGCCTTTTAGCTCAAACATATTCTAACACACAAAGAGGCTTACGGTTTTTAGTGACTCTCAAAGCATCATTCTGGCCACTGACTACTTCAGTTCAGTTCAGCCCCTGGACTTACCGTTCTCGAGTGGCTTTTCCAGTTTCATTGATGAGGTAAAATAGTCCATTTTCATTGGGTTCCGGCACGTGTTGTTGTAGAGGGCAATGATAGGACAGATACAACTGCTAAAGCAGCATCTTCTAGGGGACCCCCTGCCAACCACACACTTCCTTACACTATCCTTGAAGTCTATGACTCGTACTTGTTAGCAAAGACAGCAGGATATTGTTGTCAATAATTAAGGAGATTTGTCTGAACGTGGTTGTGCCAAGTTTTCTCCCCTCCATTACTCCGCTATTAAAGGTAGCTGTTGCACGATTTCATACTGGGCACTCACGGTTTACTCATGATTTCCTAATCTGTGGTGGGACCACTGAACTTTATTGTATGGAGGGGCTATATCTGCAGCGAGCATGTGGCTTTGGCCGCCACATTGAAACACCCACACTCACCACTCCACACTGTTCACAACTTGATATTTCTGGTTCGCCGTTGCTTAAATAGCCTGAACAGTGGGCCTTGGCACTATATTTTAGGTGCGCGGTGGATCAGCGCACTATATTTTCCGAATTCATAAGCTGATTTCAAAGGTGCTGGCATTGGGTGTAGTGCATAAACATCATCAGTGCCGGTCTGAGCCCCTGGCGCCGGGCACACAAACTATGCTGTGCTACCCATGAGAAAGCCTCTCCATGATAAAGCTCAGTGGGTGGGAATTGGCCTTACTGTAATGCTTGTCTGGTTCCTCTTTCTGGTTCACTTGGTGATCGAATGCCCCAGTCTAGGGGACTCTGCGTCAAGGGCTCCGATATAGGCACAGGTGAGCAAATGGTGCTTGCTGTCTGTCTTCCATGCTTAGGGGAAAAACTCAATCCACTTATCAATATGTGCACATCTTGCTTCAATTGCAAATCACATGTATCATAATGAGGAGTACTAAAAGTGCCCTAAGTACCAGGCATATAGGCTACCAGAACAAGGTAGGGACATGCATTTTCTTAATCAGTGACATATTATATATCACTTCATAAAGCAAATGATGGCTATTGAATGACTCGGTAGGGAGGGAGTGAAGTAGAACCAGCACTATATGGCTTAGGATCGTAAACTCGGTGCACCATGCTTGAGTGTATTTAGGGTCTAGTACATTCCAGTCTATCACTACTCGTATTTTCAAATGAATACTGACGAGTTGCCATTGGCTCTTAGCAAGATTATTTCATGATTATATCTCGATATTTTAAGACATACCCCTTGGTTCCCTCGCATTTGCTTGGAGGGTTTAAACACTCATGGAGAAGTTGTATGTTCATGTCTTCTTTTGTCCTTTAAGTCTTCTTTTGGTTGTTCCATTGATTGTCCTTTCCATCATTGTATGTGAATACGTCACAGGGTTAAAGTATCCCCCTCCACTTTGTGTACTTGGAACATGCTGCTTCCTGTTGTGATTCATATTGTTTTCATGCTCATGGTTCGTACGTCTGGTGATGTATAGGGATTGGATGTAATCTGCATTTCCTTATGTTTCGTTGGTAGGCTTCTTCATGTTTGTTCTGCTTTTGTTTCGAAAGTATTGACAATCTTACCAGTCCTCCAGCATGTTTTCACTCCCCCACTTAGTACGATTTGTTGTCAATCCTGTAATTTTCTTTCAGTTCTGAAGAATTATGATTGGTATGACACTTTGGTTAACTACTTTTCAGAATGCATAATTTCTCCTAATTGAACAATGTGGCCACCTAGTGGAATTGTGTTTGTGTTCTTCCCCACTGGCGTGTCAAAAAATTAAGTGGGCTGATTGCCGGATAAAGTTCCAGCCGTTTTTCTAGTTGTACGTCAGGACCCATCGCCAGTTAAGGATCATCATCAGTGATGACCATCGACAGGGCACTGTGGAAGGTTATAAGCTTTCCAGTATCAATAGGTACTGTACTAGGAGATTTCGAGTTATGTGTGGCTGTCTAGGCAGTAGGTGAGAAAGATAGTATATCTCCACATTGGCAACGTTTAAATCATATTTGGCTTTTTCATTTCGGGGAACCCTGTTCCATGATACTGTTGACTGCTAGGTCCACTTAACTGTGACACACGTAGTGGCCGAGTCTCTTGGACTTGGGGATCTTGAGAGTTGTTTGTTTTTCAGGGTTTTGGTTACGAAGTGGGTCTTACTGCATATCGTCTGTACCGGGATGGAGTGGGGGGGGGGGAGTGTTGTAGGGTGGTTGGGGGGTACTTCAGCATTCATGGAGGGACAGGTTTCCTTCACAACCTTCAATAGGCTTTGTTGTTTTTGTATCAGTCTATTTTCTTATAATTTATGGATATCTTTGTCAGCCGTAATCTTGTACTTATGTATTTACTTATATATCTACTTTATTATACGTAAGCACGCGGCGTTCTTCTGGTTATGGAGTGCCTGGTTATGGAAAAAAAAAGGTTCAAAAGTTTTGATCCAGTTTAACTGAACGTCGAGGAAAGACTGGAGACAAGCCAAGGGACGAAACAGGTTGTTGTGAAGATCAGTAAATTAAAAGTCAGGGTCACAAGGCTGAGTCAAAGTCTGACTGAACAAGGTCAGCTAAAACAGTTTTTATCAGATTTAGAGCATGCTTCGAGGAATGGTTTTTGGTAAGGCAGGAACGAAGGGAGTAAACATACACAACAATCGTCAGATGTTAAGGTCACAGGGTAAATTGCATCTTAATGAACGGGCGTCTTTTTGGTCTTTGAGGTCAGTTTTGACCATCTTGTGACAAGAAGCACAAGGGTCAGGCAGTAAGAGGCATGGTTGTTCTACCTGTTCCAATGATATGCAGTACTGTACTAATAAGGTATGTTATTAGGATAAGTCTTCAGGGCATTCGATTCTTACATAAACAGCATCGATTAACAATTCTGAATTTCTTCCACTGGAGTATTTATGTGGGTACATAAAAATTCAAACTTGATTTTAAGAGGAGTGCATTGAAGGACTACCTCACAAGGCAGTCAGATGTTTAACCCAAGCAGCAGCTGGTGGGCGCGGATGTTGGATTCTCTGAGTGCTTTTGGCATGTTTATGTTAAAACATTATATCTACACTAATGTCTTCAGCAGCTTATGGCTTTCAGTGTTGGTTCGCCCAGGAGTGTTTTTGATATACTTTCATTTGTAATTGAGAGAGAGAGAGAGAGAGAGAGAGAGAGAGAGAGAGAGAGAGACCTTTAAGGCTATTGTGAACAACTAACCTTTCAAGTCTGTCTGGGAGAAACGTGTAAGTCACAGGCGTCAAAAAAGTCTGACGACGCACCAACAATTCTTCCATCTGCAAAGCATGCAAGACATGTCAAAGTGTAGGTATATAATGCTATACAATACATTTATAAGCTGTTTATACAGCTTCGTTCATGATGCAACGTGACTCCATTACAAAATGAGTGAAATGTAGCAAACTTTTATCGTGAGCATTATCACATAAAATGTGGTTAATGTTGTCATTGCTCTATTAAATGGAAGGTTAGTACCAAATGTTTTCATTTTTCTATCTATCTATCTATTGCCAGACGCCTCAATCCCGTTTGGGGTGGCCACAGACAAATCGCCTCCAAGTCGCCCTGTCCCCCGCCATTTCACTGCCCTGCTCCCAACTCACACACCCCTCTCTCATATACCTCTCCACCCCATCCCTCCATCTCATCCTCGGCCTCCCCCTCCCTCTTTCCCCCTCCACCTCACTCACATACACTCTCTTCGTCAGCCTTTCACCCTCCATCCTCTCCACATGGCCAAACCACCTCAGTGTGTTCCTCATAACGCTTCCTATCACATCCACATCAACACCACAACGCTCCTTTATATCCTCATTCGTCAGCCCGTCTCTCCATGTGACTCCACAGGTTCCTCTTAAATAGCTCATTTCCACTGCTCTCACTCTTGACTTGTGTCCTTCCAACAACGTCCAAGCTTCACTTCCGTACGTTAGAGTTGGTATGACAATACTGTCATGTAGCAACTTTTTCACTTCCATGCTCACTTCCCTGTTTCTTATCACTGCTTTCAAAGAACCAGCAACCTTTCTTCCCTGCTGTACCCTTTCAAGCACTTCACCCTCCAAACTTCCATCCTTATTCATCACACTACCCAAGTACTTAAACGTACTCACATTTTCCAATTCCTCACCATCCAACCTCGCTGTACATTCACTAACTTCACCTCTCTCAAAGACCATCACTTTACTCTTCCCTACATTCACCTTTAGATTCCGTTTCTTACACACTCTCTCAAACTCATTCACCAAGCCTTGCAGCTCCCCTTCGTCTTCACTCAACAACACAGTATCATCTGCAAACAACAGTGCAGGGAGTTTCCAAACACTATCCTCTCTCACCAGGGCCACTCCAACATCCACTACCCTACCTTGTACCTCTTTTATTACCCCATCCATGTACAGATTGAACAACCATGGAGACATGACACATCCCTGTTTCAACCCAACCTTCAAAGAGAAAAATTCACTTAGTTCACCATCCACACGCACTGCAGCCTTCGCACCATCGTACATACTCTTCACAGCATTCATCAACTTCTCATCTACTCCATATATTCTTAACACTTTCCACAATCCTTGTCTATCCACCCTGTCATATGCTTTCTCCAAATCCATGAAAGCCGCATACAACTTCTTTCCCTTCTCTAGAAACTTTTCCACTAAAGATCTGAGAAGGAATATCTGATCTACACAACCTCTTCCCTTCCTAAAGCCTCCCTGTTCTTCTCCAACTAATTTCTCTGTTCTTTCTCTAACTCTGTCAATAAGTATCCTACCATACACTTTTCCTATTATACTGAGAAGACAAATGCCCCTATGATTACCACACACTTCTTTTTCCCCTTTTCCTTTGTACAAGGGAATAATTATACCTGACTCCCAATCCTCCGGGACTCTACCTTCCTGCCAGGCCAATCTGCACATCTTCCACATCCATTCTACTACTATCTCTCCCCCATGCTTCAGCATTTCACCACACACTCCATCAATTCCTGGGGCTTTCCCTGATTTAACTTTCTTCATTGCTTCCACAACTTCTATCCTACTGATTTCTTCCTGTCTTCTCACCTCCCTCCTTCTCCCAGCCATTCCCCAGCCACTTATACTCGCATTACTTCCATCCTCTACGTTCAACAATTCCTTAAAGTGTTCTCTCCATCTGCTCACTTTTTCTCCCTTCTCCACTAGTAATCTACCATTTTTATCTTTCACTCCCCTGCTAACTTCACTTCCACCCTGTCTTACTCTTTTCACCTCTCTCCAGAACATTTTCTTACAGTCCTTCCTTTTACACTCAAATTCCTTCCAAATTCCTCATCCACTCTCTTCTTACTCTCTCTTACTAATCTTTTCACCTCGCTCTTTCTTTCTACATATAACTCTCTCTTCCGCCTCTCAACCTCTTCCACGCCCTTATTTCTCATCCATTCATTGTATGCTTTCTTCTTTTGTGTCACAGCCTGTTTCACCTCTTCAGACCACCACGCTGTTCCTTGCACCCCCTCCGTCTTCTCTTCCTTCCACACACCACATCACATGCTGCACATATTTCTTCTGTAAATATTCTACACACACCTTCCACGTCTCCCATCTGCTCCAATTCATATTTGCCCAATCGTCCCTCCACTTCTCTCTTATACTCTGCCTTTTTCTCATCCTCTTCTAACCTTTCCACTCTCCTTGCAACTACTCCTTTCTCTCGTCTTTCCCTTCTTCTATTCCTCCATCTTACTTGAACTCTAATTCTGGCCACCCCCAAGTAGTGGTCAGAAAGTCCACTCCCGCAACCTCATTTTTCAATGATAAAAAAAGCAACAGTCATATTCAGACCCTGATAATGATATCCCCTCAGATTTTGACTGTCAGCAGTAGACTGTCTGGAGAAATCGAACTTGATCATATTTTTAATCCTTGCTTAAGCCCAGCTGTGAGACGGAAAAACTTCTGAGGATAATGAATGATAACAGTTGGGAAAATATCAGAGTGTGAATGTGGAAGGTAAAGCACCAAGAAATAGATCTAAGAAAGCCATGAAGTTCTACTAAATGACCTCAGGCTCAGAGTGTTGAACAGAGATAGTGCAAAGATTGTGTTGCATGAATAACCCCCATCAGAGGAACAGTGATAGCACTGACTACATTTTTCAAAACAAAATGAACGAACCTCTTCCCCGCTCCGAATGGGAAGATTTCGGAAATTGAAGTTGAGACTCGGACAAAGAGTAACCAGTAGGTTGTAGTTGATGTTGGGATGGATGATAGTGCTGCCCTTCACTGCTCTTCTCCAGTAGGGTTCCCAGGTCAGCACAGCAATGTTGATTGTGGCACCATGAAAACTGTTTAAAAACTGTATTGCCTATTTATATAAGTAGATCATAAAAAAATAATTTCTTTTGGTACATCCACTCGCCTCATATAGTGCTGCCTACTTCTTCCTTCACCTTTATTATTCATTTCCTGTGTCTGCCCTCCTCCTTTCCTATTTATCCCATCTTCCCTGCCACTTTTTATTACCCTTCTTTCTTTTGAGGTTGCTTTATATTGAGTGACAAGTCCAATGGTTTCCTGTGAGTCAGGAAACCATTTACAGTGCTGAGTGGTAACCATATAACCAACCCATATGTGTTTCCCTACATGTCAGCAAATGGGTTGGTGGAGGGTTAATGTCCCTCCTCGTAAAGGGACTAACTCAGCGTCAAATGGCCATCCCTTATGGCCGGGGCGCCGAGAGAATTGAAATCTGCCGGGGCAAGACTAATTTGGGGCCCTTCCCCCGCAGTAGGTAAACATAGAGGTGGGGGGCATACGCTATATGTATATGTAACATTATTTTTCTTAAATAACAGAACAGAGGAAGGAAAAACATATGAATAAAAAAAAAATATCCATACACTAGATTACTGATGTCCTCTGTTCATATAATATCTGTAACAGTTAGACTTGAACCGCTGTAGGTTGAAGTCTGGAAGGAAACAACTCTGGGGAAGCGAGTTCAAAAGAGATGCAGTGTGGAGAATGAAAGCATTCAGATAGGCAGAAGTTCTGCAGTATGGCTGAGTGACATTCCAATCATGAGCGCTACCAGATGTCCGTGTAGCACGAGGGAAGGCATGGAAAGGTGGCACCATGGATGCAACTTCGTCTCAGCATTTGCCATAAAAATATCTGTAAAATAATGCAAGGGAGGCAACATTCCTTCTTACTTGTAGGAGAGGTAGTTTATTTGTAATGGCACGGTTGTTAATAATTCTAACAACCTTGTTCTGAATTTTGTCTAATTGTTTTAATGCAACCTCTCCACATCCATTCCACAAGGGTGAGCAATAATCAAGCTGAGAGCACACATGACTCTTATAAATTACAGCTAACTGCTCGTCAGTGAAGAAGTTACGGACTCTGTTCATTAGTCCAAGTTTCTTTGAGGCGGTTTTAGCAAGTGATCTAACATGAGAGGTCCAGTTGAGGGCATTGCTAAGTGAGACGCCGAGAATTTCAATACTTTTGGAGATGGGAATATTAGTAGTACTGAAAGTATTATACGAATCTGGCAATATCTGTCTATTAGTAAATTGTATGTGTTTAGTTTTACTAGCATTAAATGAGACATGCTTGTTTTGTCCCCATTCACTGATCATAGATTGGTCTTGATTTATGGAGATGGCTGTACTGAGTTGAGAAGTAGAGCTATTAGACTTTGTAAATGGGTGTCTGAGTGTGAGTGCACTATGTAGTGTTGTGTCATCTGCATATGAGTGGATGGGTTTGTGAGTGACAGATAAGAGATCATTAATATGAACCAGGTACAGCGTTGGTGCCAGAACTGATCCCTGAAGCACACAGGTGTTAATTGAGTGGAAATTGGGAATATACATCATCTACTTTAACTCTTATTTTCCTGTCATTGAGATATGAGGAAATCAATGTAACAAAAGACGTTAGGCCATAGCAAGGGGGTTTAGACAGCACGGAACGGTGCCATACTCCGTTGAAAGCTTTAGAAATATCAAGGGCTACTGCATGAATTTCTCCATGTAAGTCAATTGGTTGACAAATGGTATGAGTTAGGAGACGAGTATGTCAATGGTGGATCTTTCATGGCGAAAACCATATTGTCTATCACTAAATAAGTTGTTGGATTCAGGATGTTTAACAATGTGCTTATTAATTAAAGTTTCAAATACCTTACCAAGAGAAGATGTGACTGCTATTGGTCTGTAATGAGAGGGGTCAGAGGAACTTCCTTTCTTTGAAACTGGGTGGATATTGGCTTCTTTCGATGAACTTGGGAATGAAGAAGTACGTATGAACAGTCTGAATAATTTAGCTAGAACAAAGGCAAGTTCAGGGGAACACTTTTTCAAAACAATTGGTGGAATTCCATCAGGGCCTGGAGCTTTATTGGTAGGTAAATTGTCTAGGATGGATTTTATGTATCTTGTCTGTATTTTAAGTGGAAAAATTTCGGGAGAGTCAAGTTCTACTACTGGGACGTTCTGGCTGGCATCGTCTGTGGTAGAATTTTTGGCAAATGTACTGGCAAAAATATCTGCTTTCGCACCTGGGTCATTTGTAATGTTGCCATCTGAAGATTTTAGTGGGGGAATGGATGATGACTTGTTAAAATTATTATTGAAAGAATTAAGAGTTGACCAAATTATTCTATTGTCATTAGGGTTGTTAAGTAATTTTGATGCTTGGTTTTGAAGAAAGATTTAGCTAGATTTATTACAGCTTTTGCATGATTTCTAGCAATTTAAATTGAGAGAGTGATTCAGATGTTTTTGATTTTAAGTAAGAGTTATATGCTAATGACTTTTGGGCTGTTGCTCTGGCACAGTTGCCATCAAACCAATTTGGAGAGTTCGAGCTTTTAGTGAACTGTTGACTTGGTATGAATAAATCCATACCAGCTAGTATTAAGTCGCAAATGTGAGACTGAGTAGAATTGGGATCACTAGATATGAAAGACTTCCATGGAATGTCAGCAAGATTAGTTCTAAATCCATCCCAGTCTGCCTTATCAAACTGCCATCGGGTCATCCTGACTGGTTTAGAATGGGAAGGTGGGGGGGGGGTTTACTAATGAGGCGTTGATGAGATTGTGGTCAGAGGATCCAAGTGGTGACAGTACCTCTATCCTGTATTGATCTGAATTATTTGTCAAGAACAAATCCAAGAGATGGGCATTATGGTCAGGATTATCAGGTATTCTGGTTGGTTGCTTTACCACCTAGGTGAGATTAAATGATTCTGCAACTTAGAAATACATTCATATGAACTGTTGACCAGAAATCGTTTCATCCACTAGAGTGATAAGACAGACACATGATATATGTGTAATTTTTACAAAAAATACAAGAAAAACAATAACCAAGCACTAAATTGATAATAATACAGGAAACGCAATGACCAAGCACTAAATATATACGTAATATTGTAAGTAAAATCATAATGCAATACATAAAGATTACATACACAATACTTATATGGCTCATTCATTTTACAAACACTGGTGCTTTACTTGCTTTCCTCTTGGCAAAATTATGAAGCACAACATCAAGATCAAGAGATCTTGCGAGTTGAGAATGCTGAATCTAGCCAAGTCCACAAGTCGTGCTTGGGTCATTGTTGTTTATTCATTCATTCATTGTTTATTACAAAACACATACTAAAAGCTATTTTGCTCATTGTTTTGAATGCAAAATATTGAGCCAGCAAGCCATTATTACAAGATTTATATTTCTATATTATTTGTAAACCGATAAGATAAAGCGATAACAAAAATTCATTGGATTACTGGAATTTTTTGTAATATTGATGACATTTTTATGTCACATTTCTTTGATCTTTCTAAAATGACATCATTTAGTTTGAAAATTTTGTGACCCATTTATAGCATGTGTGTGCATTTGATTACTTTCATAACAATAAGTACCTCAAGAATTCACTTAAATTATAAAAAAATGAATATTTGTGCAAATCACAATTTGAGAAAATAATATTGCAAGAAGATAACACTTAAAAATTTGGACATCTGTGTTCAAAAGCTAAAACAACCAGTGTCTTCTGAGAAAACCCAGTTTGTTTACTAATAGCATAACACACATAAAATGCACGTGCTCTTAGCCTCATTTACAAAATGTAAACAATGGCTATCTACATTCAGGTCCATACAACCCTACGGGCTACAGTCATACCGGTAATGCATAAAAATAAAGAAAAGTAGACTGTAAAAACACGAAAATAGCGTACCCAAAACATTCACGTGACATACATGGACACAAAGAGCTGCAGGCCAATATACAGCGATTGTAATGGCTGTCCTATCTCCCTTAGGTCATATGTATAGCCTATAGTCAATCTACCTGTCAAATCCGGCTTTTGGCTCAATTCGTCACTGTTATTGAAAAACTGTATACAATAGAGGTTTTCAATTTTTTCCCCAGCATACTCATGGGCCACCCCCAAGACCCCATGGGCCCCAGGGCAATGCACTGGCTGATCCACCCCTCTCGGTGGGCCTGCTTATGGCTTATGGGATTATGGCGGCTGGCTATAGATACATAGAATAGAATACAGTTTTCCAATGGGCAAAGCCATCTTTCATTATCATATTCATGACTAGACGTTTCGTTAAGGGTAAATAAGATCATTTGGTGGGAGCAACTATTCACTTGAAGATGACATCATAATAAAAAGGGTTAATTGTTCACTTAAAAATACCTGTTTACAAAGCCTGAGCTGCATGTCTTGTTACTTCATGCATATTGCAAGTTTCTTCTTGCATTCAATAAATAGTGTGTGCTGTGCTGCTACTTTAGGATCCCGATAAAGTCATATATGATTCATGCATACCCAGTGGATTCTTCGTTTGATTATACCAAGATTCGCAACATTTGACAGGCTATGTGATCCTTTTAACTCCCCCTGTGCTGGCGACGTACTTGTACATCGGCCCCTATATGTGCGGACAGTGCCAGCAACTTACATGTACGTGGGCTATTTGATATAGTTGCCAAAATTCGAAAATCCAAATTAAGCACCAAAAAATCAGCTGGGATATTCTCACGCCTCTCTAACCCTCACCCACCAGGTATGAGCCATCACTGCATACCTAGGCCTGCGCAGGAGCCCACCACATCAGTCTGATTATGACAGTGAGCGAGTGAGGACCATGGTGCATCGTGGCCTAGCCCAGCAAGATATTAACTCTCTCCTTAAGGTGCCCTATGATGGGGAAAGCGATTCTCCATTAGATGACGATGTGGCTGACGGATTACGTTCAGCCAGACTCAGATACGTGTGGGCACAGACTTTCTACCTCAGAAACATAGAATAAGAACTATTACGAACATTATATGGGCAATCCAACTCATTTGCTTGTCATAATGTGCCAGTGTATATTACTATGCTTGGGGACACTTCCTGTATACCAACAAGAGTGTCTTTGGCTCAAATAGCATAGTTACTGATTAAGAAAATGCAGACCTTCTGCCTCCTGTCACTCTGTAGTGGCAGCAGGCGGTGAAGTCTATGGGCATTACTCTGAGTTTTCAACTGCCTGCTCAGGGAGAATCAACCACAAAATCGATCTAAATGGCTTCTGTGAGTACTTTTATGGTTGCTCTCCATGTTTCTTCGTCATTTTAAACCTATCTAGGAAAAAAAAATCGAAAATTGGCCGGCACCATGGCTCCATGAGGGTCCAAAGTCCACCAGCATGTGGTGGGTTAAATATTCTGAAGGCATTGGTTTATAGGTCACAAACAAGAAGGAATATCTTTTATTTTCATAAATTGCCTCAGCACCCAAACTGATCAGTTTCAATTACTCTGTCATGGAAGTGCTTCTTAGCTCATAAAAACGTTGACAAGCTGGGTCGAAGGGTAACAGCAGAGTATAGCCCAGCAGGTGTGAATTTTCAAAGTTATCTCCAAAATCTCTCTCTCTCTCTCTCTCTCTCTCTCTCTCTCTCTCTCTCTCTCTATCTCTTAGATTTTAAAAAATTAGATTAGGTGCCAAGGATGGGCGAGAGAGGAATTGGAATGGATGTCAGTTACTGGCTGTCTGCCTGGCAGTGATGTATTTGTAACATCACAGGGTGATATCCACCTGGTCGGTCATAAGCTTCTTTCATCACTGTAACCTTGGAGTTAACCTTAGCGTGTCAGCCACCAACATGGGTGCACACATTCAGTTGAAAAGGATTCATTTGATACCTGAATCACCAGAATTGGTTCATAATTTTGGCCTGTTGAGCCTGAAAAACAAAGGAAATGATTAACAGATGAATGGTTGGGAGACTCTTATTCTAGACCAGTCGCCCAAAGCCTTTACGATAGCCTTTGGCTAATGACGGATAATTTAATCATAGGAGGCAAATGTTAACACAGAGTAATCATGAAAACTATTTCACTCTACTTTCTTGACCTTTGTTGAAAGTAAAAGTATCAAATATTGAACCAACCATATCACATGTTTTATTGGCCACATTACTTGAGGTATTTCTCCGGGAACGGTGTGAGAGAGGTGAGGTAGCGGAGGCCTCTGTCTGGGGTCCAGGATGCCAGCTTCACCACTTGGGCACCATCAGGGCTGTATGGCAGGTGAACCAACAAGCTGCACCTGTCAAAGTCTCAGTAAATTGCCAGTTAGTTCAATAAGCCATGACATGAACATGATGTGCTACTGCTGGTAATTCATTTTGTCCTTCTCTCTCTTTTCTCTTAGCCACTGTCGGCCATGTATTCAATTTCATCATCAAAAGCATTTTTTTTTTTTTTTCAGAGACAAGTTGTGTGCTAACCGCATGGTAAATGTTGACATGATTTTCCTTCATAACAGTTACTGTTACTGTGCTTCTGGGCTCAACCTAGGGTCTGGGGAAGGATAGCCTAATGTCCCACAAAAACTATGTGGCGTTCCTGCTGCGAATAACTTCTTGGTGTGTTAAAAATCACGCTCATAAGAGGTCACATACCACATGAGTTGACTCATATGGGGTAAGTCACCCATGACAGGCTAAAGAAAACTTACATACAAATAACCGTAATCATTTGAAATTTAAAGTCTGTATTTGGTGTAAACAAACAGAAAGTTAAATAGAATTTACCTCCTATATGTCCTGTCCCAAACATCAAAGAAACCTCTCCTCAGTGGCAACTTTTAGCTAAATGTTGATGCTTTTGAGTGATGCCAATTGTGCTTAGGTTTCCTAAAAATATTTACGATTATATAGATTATTTAAAAATACTGCGAGACTGTAACAACATTCAGCAGAAATGAACAGTGGACGAGGAAGAATTTTATGGATTATCATTTCCTTTTTAGCTTCAGAACCACAAACTGTACCACTACACCCATCTTTTTGAATAAACAAAAATAACGTACTGAAGCACATTAGAAACAGCTGTTATGTCCACTTTTGAAAAACATTTATTTGGTCAGTCTACTTTATTTCAACCTTACCCTTTACTTTGCGAGGGAGGGTCGATGTTCAGTTCCATGGTGTTCATCATGGAGAAGGTCCAGTGAGAGGTGAGTAAAGCTTTAAAGTCCTCCTTTGGGCAGACGGGTGACCACCAAAAGCACGATGACCACACCAGGAGGCGGTTGTTGAGGGGAACTTTCAGCAAAAGCAGTGAGAAAAGACTTGGGTTGACACTCACCACCACCATCATCACACACGAAGATATCCTTCGCATCTGTATATAGTAACTTGTTAAAATGATCTGAGAAATTACCAATATGCCGGGAATCGAACCCGGGACTCTCAGGTGAGAGCCGGGCAGCACACCACTCCACCACGACCAGGTAAAACTTTACTCACGTTGTCACAATCTTGTAACCAACGTCCCTCAACCCCCACTGTGGGCCTGAAGAGGGTGAGTTAACCCCCTGGCTCTCGAACGAAATAGATGCTTTTAATCTATCCCAAGCGCTTACAGGTTTCTCTCTTCATTCTGACTTGCCGTAAGTGCTTGGGATAGATTAAAAGCATCTACTTGCCCGAGTGCCAGGGGTTAACTCATCCTCTTGATGCCCACAATGGGGCAGAGGGACGTTGGTTACAAGATTGTGACAACGTGAGTTACCTTTTACCTGGTCGTGGTGTAGTGGTATGCTGCCTGGCTCTCACCTGAGGGTCCCAGGTTCGATTCCCGGCATATTGGTAATTTCTCAGATGATTTTTCCTGATAGCAAAAGCCTGGGTTTCTCTCTTCATTGTTAAAATGAGCTGAGATTCCTACTATTCATGTCTTACTTTAGAGAGGTATGTATTGTTCAAATGAAAAAGAGCAATACACAAAATTCAACACAGTATTATGTTACGTGGGTACATTTCTTGTATCTTCTCATTGCCTTCCATCCATCCATCCATTGCCAGACGCCATGTATCCCAAATGGGGTGGTCAAGAGGCTTAGAGTTGAATTGTTTTACAGGGAGGGGCACTAATCCTCCACCAACCCCACTTGACACGTAGGGATGCCAACAGCATCTGGTGTTCCCAGGCAGTCACCCATCCAAGTACTAACCAGACCCCTTCACTCAAGTAAATCATCTACCTATACTGGACGATAACCATAAAACAACGATGGGATGCCTGGGGATTTACAGTAGGTGACAGAGGCAATCTAAAGCCCTGTCCACATTAGGGCTCATGGTATGGGCTCTGTTGCATATCATGTTGGTCAACTCAGGTTTTCGTGCTGTGGAAACTCTGTGCCGCACTCTTCTAGCATATCTGACTGAGGAGCATTTCATGGTGCCAGCATTCACTGTGATGCCTGCAGTGGCTGTCTGGCTTCCCTCTGCAACTACGTCAGGGTTAACCACTGCATTCACCACATCTTGTTTCCTATTTTTTTTTTTCTTTTTGCTGCAGCAAATTGCCACAATGTTCAACATAAACAGTCTCTTGAACTGCGGCAGTGGTGGTATTCATCATCCTACACTCATTTAACTGGTGCATGCTGCCCACTGCTCTAGTAGGCTTCATTGTGGGCCAATCCCCCAGAGGCTGTTGAAGCAAAGGAGGAGGACAGCATGGGGGCAAAACCACTGCAGACCCCCCAGCCCCTCATGGAGCGCAAGAACCTGGGAGTGGCTTCGGTCACCGAGGCAAGTACCACATCTCCCAACACAACACACACAACAACATAGTTCTTTCTACATCGAGAAATGACTCTCTGCCAGTCTTTACTCCGAAGACTCCCCCAGCCAGTGACATTGATAGCAATCACGGCCCATCAACAAATACATATGTCCTACATTCTCAAAACTCATCACTTCGAGTCGACAGACAAAGAGTTCAGTTCTGAGCAGTTCCTGCAAGAACTGGACCCATTTCACCTGCACAACACTTGCACCTAGAGAACATTACACAAACGCCTGGACTTGTTTCTTATGCTCCTTCCTGTCACCCTCTAACCCCCCCACCAGCCCCTTTCTAACTTCCTTCACACCTGCTTCAGCCTAACCCACCAATCCTTTCTACACCATCCAATCCCCCAACCTCTCCCATTCCACCCCTGACTAACCTATCCCACCCTTTATCACAACCTCTCTTCTACTCCTTCTACCCCTTCTCCTCCACCCACACCCCTACCTTCCCTCCATGCTGCAGCACCCAACAGACATCGTACACACAATATTAACATTCTTTTAATAAACATAGATGACATAAACACCAAAAAACAAGAACTCACACAATTTATCAAAGAACAAAACATACACGTTGCCATCTTACAAGAAACAAAACTATGCAGAACACAAAAAAACACCCACATTTCTTAACTTCACCACCATCAGACAAGACCGGGCCAATGCCAATGACGGTGGACTCATCACCCTGGTACACTAATCCATCAACTTCTTAAATACTAGTGTGCACACAGTATCACTTCTCCCACTACATGACACCACATCAAAGGTACAAGCAATTAAAATACGCAGTGGCGACACATCACACATAACAATCGCAAATAACATACATCCCCCTCAGTCATCCCCCACAGTACCACACAGATAATCTCCTCCAATACACCACATCACTAACATAACCAACATCATCCTGGGTGGTGATTTCAACGCCAAGGCGTCGGCCTGGCATGTCAACAACCCTGACATAGATAGAAGGCTGGTAATACAATCCCAAACAGATAATATTTTCATCTTCAACAATCTCTATCAGCATACCAATATCCCTTATTAAGCCCTCTTCCTTCCATCATCCCCAGGCATAACCTTTTTCTCCCCAAACCTCGCCCTTACAACATCCTGAAGAATGGTTAAAACCCTGGGCTCTAACCACCTGATCATCCTCACCCCCCAAAACACAATCCCCCCCTAACTAGTCACAGACACACATTTCACTAATTATTAGAGACCCATCTGGGAGTCTTTCACAACTGAAACAGAAAAACAAGTTCAGATATTAAGCATTACACTCATCTATAACACCAACACCATTGCTGTGCACAATTTCAGTACACTTATTCAAAACGCATACAAAAGACACATCCCTAGAGACAACAGAAAGAGACACAATCCCAACTTCACACCAGAAATTCAAGGCCTCATCAGTGAACACGACACACTACAACACTCCCCAACACCCAATACACAGGACGCCATACAACAAATACAAGCATTCAACACTCAAATATACAATATCAGAACAGCAAACACTAAATTGGAATAATTTTCTCCAAACTCTTGATCACAAAACAAACACCAACAAACTCTACAAAACACTAAACAGCATCACACTCTCCAAAAGCAACACTACATAATCACACACTGCCATCACAACAACAGACACTACACCGTCATACAAACAACAAGCAAACACACTTATCATGCACAAGTCAGTCATCAAAACCCCCATCGCGACAACCGATGTGTCATCCGACGCAAGAGACACTTCCCCACGGAGACAGACTTAGCACCATTCACTTACAACTAGATGAAGCACATCTTTAGCATCCTTAAGCACTCATCTGCCCGTGATCCAGACAACATAAGGAACATAAAGCTTAAACATCTTGGACCACAAGGCATACAAGCACTCACCAACATATCAAATACAGCAACTCACACAACATAATATGCAACATCTGGAAGCATGGTACTACTGTATCATCACTACACCCAAACCCAAAAAAGATTCCACTTTGCCTTCCACACACCGCCCCACCATACTCCTCTGCACCCCATCCAAAGTCAATGAAAGACTAGCAGTACAATTAGTAACATCACACATCCCCCTAGCCCCATCACAACATGGTTTTAGGCCGCTACACTCCACAAGCACTCTTCCTACAGACCTTACACAAAGAGTTTTTAATGGCATCAATTCAGCTAGACAACCACACAGAACACTCCTAGTCACACTAGACATTAGCAAAGCTTTTGATGCCATCCTCTCCCATAACCTCACAAACAAAATATTCAGTACAAATATGCACAATAACACAAAAAAGATGGCTGGCAAACTACTTAGTAGGCCGTTGTGCATATGCAGCATTTGGTGGTCAGTCATCGAATATCAGAAACTTCACAAACGGCGTCCCCGAAGGATCTGTTTTTTCCTCTACACACTCATTAACACATATACATGCACGACATACCCACACCCCACAGCACTGACACACATATCTTCCTACGCAGACGATATACGGTAACACTTATATGTACACATCAAAATGCAAACACAGCAGCACAAATCTTCCAACCTTACCTCAAGACACTAAACGAATGGTTCATCACAAACAGACTCAATATAGCCCCAGCCAGCTCTACATTGACCCTTCTCACAAAATGGATGGCAGAACACAGTCACATTTCACACCTCACCATAAACAACACCCCCTTACACACACACACACACACACACACACACACACACACACACACACACACACACAAAATCCTCGGTGTAAAATGCAATACATGAATGTCATATAAACAACACATCACAAAAAATAGAAATAAATTAACACCAAGGCTCAACGCCCTAAGGTTACTAGCTCATACGACATTAGCACACTACAAAAGAAACCACCAGAATGAAACCACCACCACACTCCAAGCCCTGCCTGGGCTTCTAACCTCACTAAAACACACTACACCACCCTGCAGACCATACAGAATAAGGCCCTAAAAATAATCACAAGCTGCACAGATACAACACATACAGACCACCTACACAAAGAAACCAAAGCCCTCAAAGTCAAGGATCATCTGGACATGAGAGGCAGATAAATTCTTGCTGCAGCCTCCACAAACCCACATCATCCACTACACTACATGGCAGCACATCCACATACATCAAGGAACATCAAAACAACACCCAGCACACGATATCATACACAAATACTGTCATCTCTCCGCCCTTGAGTGTCTCAAACCAGGTTCCAGAAGCACATTCATGCTCAGATCATTTTACATTTGCCACTCCCATGCAGACCCTCAAAGACAACACACAGCTGCATGCACAGCCTCCTGATATCCACCCTTCTGAATCTTACCTCCCTCGTGAGGACAGGGTCCACCTGGCCAAGGTGAGATGTGAGCATCATCCAGCCCTCTTGAGTTATCAGGAAAGGCTCTATGACTCTGTCGCTGATGCCTGTCCAGGATGCAACACAGCACCCCATACCATTAAGCATACGAGTATTATGGAAGACTGCATTTGCACATAATCACCTACACCAACAACACGACATACACTCCTTGACAGCTATGTGTGAAAGCCCGGTCTCGGCATGGCCTTCCATAGGGACTCACGGCTGTTCGGCCAGACTGTCTAGGGAACAGCTACTAATAATACTACAAGAGTTGGGCAGTATGACGCGCAATGGA
>NC_136993.1:34240924-34335924 GCF_032717465.1 Coenobita brevimanus
AAGTGTGTCGAATGGGTGAAGACAACCACTATGATATATAATACAGATAATACAAGCATTAACCGCCCTATTGGGCAGCTAAACCTTTGTCCCCAAGACGCACACTGACATCAAACTTGTCATGGACCTGCTCTGACGTACCACGCATGCCCATGAGAGAATTTCAAGTTCATTTCGCCCAGCGTTATGACATGTAGTGGGTTCCCAATGTGTGGCAAATCGGGCACAAACGTGGACCCTGGACTCGTGCGCAACTGACTGCACGCAATTATAATTTATATATATATATATATATATATATATATATATATATATATATATATATATATATATATATATATATATATATATATATCTTGTTCGTTGTTTTTAGTTTGTTGTTTTCCGGGGAGGGGCACTAATCCTGCGCCAGCCCACACTTGTTGTCACGTCGGGAACACGTGTTGGTTTGTTATAAGGTTAACAGCGTTGTAAATGATTTCCTTGTTTACAGGAAATCATTTGTCTTGCCACTAAGTGCAGAGCTACCCTAAAAACAAAGTACCGCTTAAAAGGTAAGTGGATGGATGATAGGTGCCCCCACCTGAAGTAGATGGGAAATTGTCGAATCCCGGGAAGAGTATGTATGAGGGTGCTAAGACTGCAGAGTGTGTGGACAGTGAACTGAGTGAATTTTTCTATTTGAAGGAGTTGGATTGAAACAGGGATGTGTCATGTCTCCATGGTTGTTCAATCTCTATATGGAGATACAAGGTACAGCAGTGGATGTTGGAAGCGGCCCTAATGAGAGAGGGCAGTGTTTGGAAACTCCCTGTACTGTTGTTTGCAGATGATACAGTGTTCTTAAGTGAAGACGAAGGGAAGTTGCAAGGCTTGGTGGATGAGTTTGGGAGAGTGTGTAAGAAACGGAATCTAAAGTGTGAATGTAGGGAAGCGTAAGTTATGGTCTTCGAGAGAAGGGAAGTCAGTGAATGTACAGTGAGGTTGGATGAGAAGGAAATGGAAAATGTGAGTACGTTTAAGTACTTGGGAAGTGTGATGAGTAAGGATGAAAGTTTGGAGAGGTTAAGTGCTTGAAAAGGTACAACAAGGAAGAAAAGGTAGCTTGTTACTTGAAAGCAATGATAAGAAACTGTGGAAGATGAGCATGGAAGTGAAAAAGTTACTGCATTACAGTATTGTGATACCACCTCTAACGTATGGAAGTGAAGCTTGGACCTTGCTGGAGGAACTGAAGACACATTGGAAATTACTTTTATAGAGAGGAACATGTGGAATCACATGCAGTTACACACTGACAACTGAGGAAGTGCCAAGAAGCGTTTGTGGTGTGGATGTGGATGTGATAGGAAGTTTAAGCAGAAATACACTTTGAGGTGGTTTGGCCAAATGGAGAGGATGGAGAGTGAGAGACTGACGAAGAGTGTGTATGTGAGTGATGTGGAGAGGGGTAGAAAGGAGGGGGGAGGCCAAGGATGAGATGGAAGGATGGAGTGGAGAGTGTATATGAGAGAGGGGTGTGTGAGCTGGGACCAGGGCAGTGAAATGGCGGGGGGAAAGGGCGACATGGGGACTTGATTTGTTTATGGCCACCCCTTTACGTGATTAAGGCGTCTGGCAATATCTACTGTATATACATATAGATAGATAGATAGATAGACAGATAGATGTAGGTATAGATAGATAGATAGATAGATATTTTGCGGGGGGAACTAGAAGGCTGGCATTCCAAGGCCGTTTGAGATAGACACTAGAAATTTTCAAGAGTGATGTAGCTTGGTTCCAGGCTTGTGTTTTGGCCTATACTAAAAAAAATCATGGCACAAGCGCTAGCTCTCTTTTTGTTTTTTTTTTTTTTTTTTTTCAATTTTTGCACTCCTGCCCAGCAAAAACTACCAGATCGACTCCTTTGCAAATGTTCCAGTACGTAGTCCTCAACATATACTATGATGCATATGGGCATTGATACTGAGATCCAATGAATATTTTTTTAGATACTTAGGAAAAACAAAATGGCCGCACCATGCTTGAAAGTGCAAATCGGAGAGTATTTGGCTGATTTTGACCAAATTCAGAGGAAATGTAGTGGGTCATGAATGAATATGATTTGTATAGTATAAATGTCCTTAATCTTGATCTGAAGGTCACAGGTCATAATTTTCAAAATTTTTTGAGTCGTAAGAAGTCCCTTAAAACTAGACCTACAGTGATAACAACAGTATTGTCAGAATCCTTAGAGTGTCTGATTTGCAAGATTTCATAACACCTGTTATGACAAATTTATATTTTCTGACGCTTTTTGACAATTTTTGGATGCTAATTTTCTGCACTCAGTATTGAACATGGGCGTAAAGATCAAAATGTATTACCAACTACTCGTAAAATGACCCTATTTCTGTTATGAGTGAAAATGTCAAAATTTGACCTCCAAGAGTAATTTTCAAGGTCATTTTGGCTTTTTGTCTAAGAGTTTTTGGTAAAAATTCCAGTGTATTTTATCTCACGATATTTTTTATATCGCATGAATAAAGAACAGCACCATAAGAATGTGTTGTCATATGCTCAGATAATTTATTCTAGTAGTATTTCCAAAGATTAGCATAGTATCTGATTAACAAATGTGGCTTTTTTTTTTTTTTTGCCCATAATATTCTGGATATGTAGGATTATCGTCTGGAACGTTGAGTTCTTTTAATATTGCTTCAGTACTTTCAGAATTCTAGTTATTTATTGATTTTTTTATTAGGGATTATTTTTAAAAATCTTAATTATCCAGTATTTTTAGTTCCACTTTCCTTTAAACCACTAAAGCCTGGCTGACGACACTGGTGATCATATACGAAGTATTTTGGAATGCCCAGCTGACAGACGTACCCGTTTTTCTTTTCACGCCATTGTTTGAAGTGACCCTAAATTTCCTTTGTCACCACGGCATCATGCAATCATAGTCATGGAATAGGCAGTCAACCACGTGCCATGCAGGAGGCTTGAATGATAAGTTCTGGTTCCACTTCATCTGATTCGCACACTGCCGCCTCCCATTCATGCAAGGAAGGGACGATAATGTCAATGGGAGGGAAGTGGAGGTACCAGTGCTGTCCTGCCCAGGCCACCCTGTCCTGTGTGGGCAGCCCTACCTAGGCACGATATCGAACACTAATGCAAACGCAGCCTCACCACCACCCCAAAAGTTATCCTCTTTCTTCCCTTCATGCTCCACAACGCACCCATCTTGGCACCTAAGGAATCTTGTAGTGGACCGATGAAGTAGCGGTAGTGTGGTCTTTTATTGAAATGTTCTAGGCGTTGTAGTTGCTTTATACTGTATGATGGTCTGAAAACAAGCAATTTCTATAAAATCCCAAAGTTTAGTGAGCGGTACAATATATTCAAAGCTGGACAATTGGGGTTAAGACTTTCATCTCAGAAGACAGCGCTGCCTTGAGTTTTGCCAAACCATTGTCTATGTACACGTATCTACAAGTGTTGCTGTTCGTTTTCACTAGTACGTTAAAGAAAATTCTTTTGTTACTTTGCACAAGAAGATATTGTCACCTTGGATAGATTAATTCTGCTTTCTGATATTCTTGCATTCATTGGGTCGGCAACCAGGTGTATGTTCTGGTAAGCATCTAAAATTGTCAATACACTGTGCATGACTCAAAACATTTTCGTTGAGCATTCTGTCTTTTTTTTTATGATTTACCAGTGGCAGTTATGGAAGACTGCAGTTACTGTCTGAGTAATGCACTGGAATGAGACAGGAATGGGAAGAATGATGTAGTTATATGGACGCTGTGTGCCCAGTGCAGGATTAGGCTACACGTAGAGTTTAAAGAAATAAGCAACAATAAGTGTAGGTGTTCTGCTTATCTAATTTAAAACAAATTCCCGATCTCAGAATTAAGAACAGCGTTTGAATTCTCTTTATTTCTGGAAACTCATTTACCATTCTGAGGGAGAGAGAGAGAGAGAGAGAGACAGACAGACAGACAGACAGACAGACAGAGACAGACAGACATACAGACAGACAGAAAAAATTCTTTATAATGAACACTAACTTTTGCTTCCTGGAATGTAAGGGGATAAGAATGTGGAAGATTTTAAAGAGTTAAAAAAGGAGAAATTGGCAGCTGAGACTAAAAAAATGCTAGATTTTTTTTTTTTCTGTACAAACAGGAAATACTCGTAAGATATGTCACTTTGTTTAGTCGTCACCTTTAAATGAAAGACGGCAATAAACCTGTTTTTAGTATATTATGTATAATCGATCATTTTTCTTTCCTGAATTGTAATCTGTTTATATAGGATTATTCAGTGCAACCACAACAAGAAAGACATATTATAGTAAGTAATTACTATCCATAAGTATGACAGAATTCTGTTTCAGTTACATTTTTTTTTTCTTTTTACAATTACACTAGAAAGCTCTGCTTGTCTATGCCTTACTTGTCGACGACTTTCACTAGCTCCTCAATTGTCTCTGGTCTGGGTGGCAGCCTGGGGACAGTGAGAGAGGCAATAAGGCTGCTGCGATATGCTGTTCCCACCACTATACCAAAGAGCAGCCAGGTGCCGACAAGTGTGTGGTTTGAGTGGCTGGTTGAGAGGCGGCCATAGAGTCCCTGGCCCAGCAGGCTGCCCACCACCTCCAGCACCACCGACCCAGTGCTCAGCCGACCGTGACGTGACCTCCACATCTTGCTGCCTGTAATCTGTATATCAATAGATCTCTCAATATGTGCATTATTCATGTGGTATATAAGTTTCTATACAGGGCTATGATTTTAAGATTACAAGTACGGCTACCTTTAAATAAATGTTTAAGTAGTATGCCATAATGAATGCCACATCCATATATGTAAAAAAGAAAGCCTTTCTCTCAGTCAGTCTGTCTGTCTGTCATGTATAGATATCAAGGGATATGCATATAGAATTCATTAAACAGCTCTAACAGTTGTAACCTTTTACGACAAATTTACTCGTAAATATTTACGGTGCTTCAAGGCACCCCTTGTAGCCATGATTAGAACTAATTAGAAGTAATCAAGTGAACATGATGAACCCACGTTAAACAGTAAATGTAGATTATTTTTTTTGCCTCTACAACCATGTCATTAATAGCTACAATGAGTTAGATGGGTGATTGGTGGGATGGGTACGGTTAGTTGGGGGTACGGTTAGTTGGTGGGTTGTGGGAAACTGGTTCATGAAAGGAATAGGTTCATGGGAAATATATCACTGAGGAATTGAGCACAATGAGGAACATAAGTTCACTGGGAGAAATGGGAAGCCGGGAGTCTTCCCCCACAGAGGAAGTGGCCATTCGAGGTCCAAGGCAATGACGGTATGCATGATGATAGGATTATATCTGGGCATTGCTGGTACCCCTGCTAGTAATTAAACATGAAGGAGTATTCAAGAGCCCAACACATGCATCCATTGTTTGTCCGATGGGCCGTACATTATACTTTGCCCTGTGACCTCGGCCTATGTCCTGTGGTCCAAATCAGATCAAAGTTGATATGTTGAACTTGCCCTGTGACCATTGACATTTGACCTGGTTAAAACTGAATAAAAACTGAACAACTTACTACGTTGTTATAAGAGGGCGTTCGTGTGCACACACACACACACACACACACACACACACACACACACACACACACACACACACACACACACACACACACACACACACACACACACACACACAGACCTGTTGCTTTTTGCATTTCGTCCAGTGGTTACATCGATTTTCTAATGATTTTCCCTCCTTGGCTATCGTGGTCATCAAGCAAGACTATGTTGGGATTCTGCCCATATGGGGGTGTCCAGAAATGATCGGGCTGATCTGCTGGCTTAGGCAACATTGGCTCGCCCTCCTTCTAATGTGAAATCCCATCCTCTTCAACATATACTGACTGCATTTGACTCTTACCCTTTTATCGTTGGATGGATTCAGCATTGTTGTCAAGACTGCTGGGATGTTATGAGGGCTAAGAAGATGAATGTCTTGTCAGTGGGAGACGACATTATGGCAGCTGCAAATTGGCCACACCTGCTTCTCTCATGGATATTTAATTGAGGTGATCCCCTTCCTTTCTGTGATAACAGCTTGCTCCCCGTGACTGTTTGGCACTTACTGGTGGAGTGCCCCAGTCTTGGGGATTTACTTCTATCAGTACCTTTCTGAGCACCAGGCGGGTGATGGCTCGAACCGTCTTTCGTAGGTGCTTAGGGAGGTGGCCTGTTGTATGGAAGGCGCAACCTTCAACCTTGTAAAGGCAGCTGGACTGCCTCATAAGATTTAGTGTTCAATGTTTTTATTTCCTGTTTTCAGTTTTTTGTGTTAGTTTTCGGTGTTTTAAATTATTTTAGTATGTTTTGTCTTTTTAGTGTTTTTATTTTTACTTATGTTTTATATTTGTGTCAGCAATTACTCTTTGTTGTTGCCTTTTGCCATGTTGTCCAGTGAAATAGACCCTGGGTGTTATGCCACCAGTTTTTGTTTCGGTTAATCAGTCTGTCAATCTTGCCTTTTGCTGGATGCTGTTAGTTTTGAAAGTCTTCAAGAATTTCAAATTATACATTCTTGCAGCTGTGTAGTGGTAAGGTTTGAATACCCACGTCAACGAACTTGCATGAAGTTATGTATTGAACCCTGTTTGTCTGTTTCTTTGTCCACAAGATATCTCAAAATGTTATTTGATGGGTTGCAGTGAAATTTTATGGATAAGTGGGTCATGGACCAATAAATTGTGCTGGTGATCTGAGTTCGAGTCCTGGTTCATGTTTGTTTGTTTGTTTGTTTTTCACAATATATCTCACAAAGTTATCAATGGATTTCAATGATGTTTTGTAGATTTGTAAGTTACAAGCCAAGGAAGAGTGGAATAAATTTTTGGTGGTGATGTGAGATGTCTGGTGTAGGTGATGGCAGAGGTATGTGTTCTTGGAGTGAGTTTAAATTGTTTTACTTGTTTAAATAATTCCATCTCTACATTTTTTATCTTCTTTTCTATTCGGAGTTGATTGTGAGTCGTGATTATTTAATGTTAAATATTCTTACATTGTGTGATGATGATAATTATGATGATGGTGGTGGAGCTGGGGACAAGAAGAAATACCGGTAATAATGATTATAATGATGATGATGATGATGATGATGATGATAATAATAATAATAATAATAATAATAATAATAATAATAATAATGATAATAATAACAAAATATATTAATGAAATTTTCATGGTGCAAATGGTGTCTACACTGATTGACAAACCAAATGGATTCCTGTGCACCAGGAAACCATTTACTACGCTGGGTGGTAACCATATAACCAAATTTTGGAGCCTGGTGGTTTAGTGGGTATTTACGGCACTCCAATTGGATTGAGCCTGTGAAGATTTATATCCAAGGAGTCGCTGGGGTTTATTGCTCACGTAATGCCAGTCAGGGATGAGTGAGGCTGGTCACTCTCATCTTTAATGTCAGGACCAACTTGCCTAGCCCCGGGCTCCTGCGCTCCTCATGGGGCAACGTAGGACTGGATGATGGATGGATGAATGGATGGTAAATGGTGTCGGGGAGTAGAGTGACCATTACCCTTAACATATAGGCCTTACACCATTGCCCCGAGAATAGTTTATGGGACTGATGTTAGTCACCAAATACTGGAACGTCTCAATTATGGAAACATCCGACGAGGGTACTGTATCTTTGAGTTGTTAAAAAATATATGGCTGACCCATCTGAAATGTTATAGCCATTTTTTTTTCATGTATACATTTCCCCCCCACACACACACTGCCTCAACAACGGCCTCTGACATATGATACTGCCAGTTGGTTTTCTAGTGCTGTGATTATGGACATTATTTATTTTGCTAAGTATGGTAGGGCAAACTGAACACACTGCTTATGATAAGAAAGGCGTGTAATGAGGTAGTTTCTGTGTATATATATATATATATATATATATATATATATATATATATATATATAGAGAGAGAGAGAGAGAGAGAGAGAGAGAGAGAGAGAGAGAGAGAGAGAGAGATGGAAGTATGTGGAAGCAATCCGATACTATTTCTCGCAGATGAAGGCAACCTCAGTGTGAAAAATGTATGATGCTGTCTAAGTCACCATTGACCGTGAATATTTAGAGATGCTTGGGGTGTAGGTGTAACTGATCTTGTGCTTAACAAAAACTAAAGAAAAAATGTCCAAAGGAAGAAACCAGCCTTGTGTGTACCTTAACAAGCAGAAAACAGACGACCTTAGTAAAGCCCAGGCCAACTACCTCCATAAGGCCACTTAGAGGATAATAGTATACATGCCTATTTCCTGTACACCTAAAGAGTAGCTAAAATGCAGTATGTACCATATAGTCGTTCTTCTTTACCTTCACAAGTATGATGCAGACAACAAATGTAGAGGCCACAGCAGCTATCCATACATGACCACTGAGGGGGTAGTAGAAGCTCAGCCAGTTGGGGGTTATGTCTGGAGTGGCCATAGCAAAATGTAAGCCACCGTGTTCGAAGAAAATTGTATAGTCCCATCTGGAATAAATAACAGAATGACCTGAAATTTCACAAAGCATCGGGATATTAGTCCTTGCTATTAGTTCCTAATACAACCTAATTAAGCTACATATTCAAGTAAGTCAAACATTTTCATGGCGTCCTTCCGTACTGGTACTCAATATACTGTTAAAAAGTGAGATTTGCCAGCTAGGTGCTCGAGAAGCTTCTCGGCGGTCCGTGTACGGTAGTTCCGGTATCGGTACGAGTTAAAGTTGGCAGTTTGCCTGCTATTTGTGAGCGTAGTTATTTTGTAAGTTATGCATTAATTTTTCTGCTTTTTTTCTTTATAATGTTTTATTTAAGTGATTGCTTGTTAAATTATGTAATTTAAGTTTGTATGGTAAATGATTTAGTGTTATGTAAACTAGGCAAACTTTGTCATGCTTTGGTTGTCTCTGAATTGGCAACTGTTGCCTATTGAGAGTATACTCGCAGTTTCTCGAAAATTTTAAGCTTATATAAAGGTGGGGTAGAGACTACTTCGAGTTCAGTCAGGTTTCAGATCAGTTTGAGTGAAGTGCAGTTGTTTTCCAGTTCAGTTTGAGTGTAGCACAGTGCTGTTAGTGATTTTTGTGAAGTGTTGCTGGCAAGCATTAAGTGTAATTACTATCAGTGAAGATTATTTCGGTACTTGTGTAATAAGTGAAAAGTTGACAAGCATTAGGTGTAATAACAGTGAAATGCTGTCAAACATTAAGTGTAATTGCAATTAATAAAGTGTGTATAGCTCCAGTGCTTGTGGGAAAAGTAAAGTTGGAAAGCATTAAGTGAAATTATTTGGAAAATAAAAACAGTGAACATTAAGAAGGCAGTGTTTATTTTCGCCTCAGCTGATCTTGTGTACTGTACACCTAAAGGCTGACCATGGGAAGAACTCACTGGGCAACGTCCTTCCTGTACTGGACTACTACTGTTGGAGCCTGTGGCAGTGTGGGACGGGGATGTAACTCTGGTGTCAGGAGTGTGGATTATTATTCAGGGCTGCAGTGAGGCTAACCTTCAACATGGAAGCAGGAGGTGTGCAGACAAGGTCTCGAGCTGGGCAAGAGGAGGAAATGTTCCTGGCAACAATTGTGACGCTATTATAGGCACAGAAGATAGAATTCAAAGAACAGTTACAAGCACAAAGTGCCCAACTACAGGCACAGAATGAAGAACTGAAAGAACAGCTGCAAGCACAGAGTGAACGCCTAGAGGCACAACGTGAAGAACAAAAGGAACGTTATGAGCAACTTCAGGAGGCATTACAGGAGCAATGGAGGGAATTACAACTGAGGATGCAAGGACAGCTAGATGCTTTCATGGGGGAAAAGAAGGAAGGCTTTCGATCGAGTCTGGCATAAATCTTTAATTTCCAAACTACCCTCTTACGGTTTCTATCCTTCTATCTGTGCCTTCATTGCTAGCTTCCTTTCTGGTCGTTCTATAGCCGCTGTTGTAGACGGCCATCGTTCTTCTCCTAGATCTGTCAACAGTGGTGTTCCTCAGGGCTCTGTCCTATCACCAACTCTCTTCCTTTTATTCATCAATGACCTTCTAAGCTGTACATCTAACCCTATCCACTCATACGCTGATGACTCCATCCTTCACCTTTCCATTCGGTTCCTGCAACGCCCATCTCAGCAGTTACTTCAACAAACAAGGGATGAGGCTATGGCACACCTAATATCTGACTTGGTTCGTATCTCTGACTGGGGTATAAATAATCTTGTTGTTTTTAATGCATCTAAGACTCAGTTCTTACACCTATCAACCCATCTAAATCTTCCACAGGTATACCGACTAATGTTTAATAATATTCAGCTTAATCCTGCATCATCCTTGAACATGTTTGGGGTTTCATTTACTCGGGACTTATCTTGGAAAGATCATATTACATCTCTTGTAAAATCTGCTTCCAAGAGATTGGGTTTGCTAAGCCAACTCCGTTCTTTCTTTACCCTGGCACAGTTGTTGACTCTATACAGGGGTTTTATCCGCCCCTGTGTGGAGTACAACTCTCATGTGTGGGGAGGCTCCCCACATACAGCTCATCTCAATAGGGTGGAGTCAAAGGCTTTTCGTCTCATTAACTCTCCTCCTCTTACTGACTCCCTTCAACCTCTGTCTCTTCACCGCACTGTTGCATCTTTATCCCTTTTCTATCGCTACTTTAATGGTCACTGCTCCTCTGAACTGTCTGCATGCATTCCTCCACCTCTACGACGGGCGCGTAGCACCTGTCTAGCAGCAAACTCTCATCCCTTTTCTGTCCAACTCTCTAATGCAAGAGTTAACCGTTACTCCCAGTCCTTCATTTATGCAACAGGTCAACTCTGGAACTGTCTCCCTCTGTCTGTATTTCCTGCTGCCTATGATCTCCAGTCTTTCAAACGCAGTGTGTCCAGGCATCTCGAAATGAACGGATCTTGAATTTGAGTCTCTCTTGTATTTTGTTTTTCTCTTGGAGGGAACTGTTATTGCGGGCTCTTGGCCTTTGGTTCCTTCTTCCTCGCATTAAAAAAAAAAAAAATTGAAGGAGGAGATATATGCTGAGCTACAGCAGCAGAAGTATGAGGTAAGCAATAATATGACTGAGTGCTAACACCATGTAGACGACCAGTTGAAGTCAATTAGTTTGGAAATAGTGACGGAGTGCAAACAGCATGTGGACAACCAGCTGAAGATTAGTGTGGGAATAGCGATGAAGTGCAGACAGCATGTAGACAACCAGCTATAACATGTAGTTGACCATGTCAAGATAATTAGTGAGAAAATTGAGGCTGTAGCGAAATATTGCACTGCTGAGTCTCAGGTTAGTGAAAAGGGAGCTAAGGAGTTTCCTGGGCTTGTGCACCTACTATTGGAGTTTTGTCAAAAATTTTGCAACGATAGTTGCACCTCTTCACAAGCTGTTGGGGAAAAGGCAGAAGTTCTCATGGACGGCAGAGACTCAGAAAGCCTTCAACAAACTCAAGCATGCATTGGCAAGCTCTCCAGTATTGCTGTACCCAGACCAGAATCAGCCATTTATCTTGGACTGTGACGCTAGTGACCATGGTACTGGTGGAGTCCTGTCACAGAAGAATGATGACAAGGAATATATGGTTGAGTATTACAGCAAGAAACTCAGCTGACCAGAGCGGAAGTACTGTGTGACCCATAAGGAGCTCTTGGCAGTGATGAAGAGCCTTGACTTCTTCCATCCCTACCTGTATGAGTCAAACTTCATCATCAGGACAGACCATGTGGCACTCAAGTGGCTGAAAATGCTAAAGAATCGAAAGGACAACTGACACGCTGGCTTGGGAAGCTAGACCAGCACAGTTATGAGGTTCAAGACCATCCTGGAGAGGTACATGGCAATGCTGACAGCTTGAGTCGTCGGCCTTGTGACCTGGAGTGCCAGCAGTGTAGTAAAAAGGAAGATCATGGTAACGAATGCACCCATACTGCAGTGACAGGGCCAGCATCAGATGAAGACCTGACAAGGTTGCAGATTTACAACCAGTGCTTGAGTGGCTGCAGCAGAGTACAGTGCGACCATCTTGGGAAGAAGTTTCCAGGTTAAACCCTGCGACCAAGAGCTGCTGGAGTCAGTGGGACCATCTTCATTTGAACAACAGACTATTGAAGCATCAGTGGGAGACACCCAATGGGCGCAGCAAGTATTGGCTACTGGTGGTTCCGAAGAAGATGAGGTCCGAGATCTTGGATGAGTCCCATAACCAGATCACTAGTGGGCACCTGGGAGTGAAGAAAACTCTAAGCCGGCTGCGACAGAGGTTCTACTGGATTGGCATGCATCAGGATGCTGAAGGGTGGTGTCGGGCCTGTGGTGTGATATGTGCCAAGAAGGGACCCAAGAAACGTGGTTGTGCCCCTCTCCAGGTGTACCAAATGGGTGCACTGATAGCAAGAGTCGTGGTGGATATTGCTGAACATTTGCCACTCACTGAGAGAGGAAACCAGTATATATGTGTTGCCATGGACTACTTCACAAAGTGGCCAGAAGCCTACGCTATCCTTGATCAAGAGGCTGCAACTGTTGCTCAGGTGTTGGTTGATCAGTTTTTCTGTCGTTTCAGGATGCCACAAGAGCTACATTCAGACCAGGGTAGAAACTTCGAGTCTGCTGTGTTGCGTGAGTACTGCAAGTTACCTGGGGATCAATAAGACCAGCACGACCCCCTTAAGGCCACAGTCAGATGGGATGGTGGAGAAATTCAACTGGACCCTGGAGCAAAAACTGGCCAAGTACTTCCATTGCTGATGGCATATTGGTCTGCATCCCATGAGTCTGGCTGGACGAATCATTCTTGCGTGATAATCAAAGATGGTAAATAAAACCCACACTTGTCTACAAGTGTGGGTTTTTATTTACCATCCCATGAGTCTACTGGCTACACTACTTAAAAACTGATCTTGGGCCACGAGTACACTTACCTGTTAACTTGTTAATGAGAAGACCACCTGGTGAAGAGCTGCCTACAGAGACTTCCGGCTATGTGAAGCACCTTCAGGAAAGACTGGCTGAGGTACATCAACAAGTGCGAGGAGCCCTCAAGTTTTCAGGGGAGGTAATGAAGTGCAAGTATGATGCCATGGGAAGTGAGGTGAGCTTCCAGGATGGTGATCAAGTTTGGTTATACAATCTTCAGTGAAAGAAGGGACAGTCACTGAAGCTGCAGGGGCATTGGGACGGGTCTTACACTATGCTGGACCGCCTATCAAACGAAACATATCGGATTCGGGGAGGCAGGAAGTCTCGCTCAAAGGTGGTACACATGAATTGTCTCTGGCCGTACCATGGGCCAGGACAGTACAGCTGGGACATCTCCGAGGAATTGTGCTCACACGCAGCCAAGGATGTTGAGGAGGACCAAGGAGCTGAAATGCAAGAGGATGGTGACACTTCCCGAAGAGGAGAAGTGAATCAAGAAGAGGACCAAGACCTTCCTGGAGAAGTAGACTGTGTGGAGGAGCAAAGACATCGTCAGAAGCAGCATAGAAGATGACTGATAAGTTGAAGGATTATTTTGCAAATAGTCAGGTGTTCCATTAAAATTAAGGCTTGTGTTTGTATATACTGTGTAGTTTTGTCGGGACGACAAACAACGAGGGACGGAGTAGTGTTAAGAAGTGAGATTTGCCAGCTAGGTGCCCGAGAAGCTTCTCGGCGTTTCGCGTATGGTAGTTCCAGTATCAGTACGAGTCAGAGTTGCCAGTTTGCCTGCTATTTGTGAGCGTAGTTATTTCGTATGTTATGAATTAATTTTTCTGCTCTTTTTCTTTATAATGTTTTATTTAAGTGATTGCTTGTTAAATTATGTAATTTAAGTTAGTATGGTAAATGATTTAGAGTGTTATGTAATGCAGGAAAACATTGTCATGTTTTGGTTGTCTCTGAATTGGCAACTGTTGCCCGTTGAGAGTATACTCGAAGTTTCTCGAATAATTTAAGCTTATATAAAGGTGGGGTAGAGACTATTTCGAGTTCAGTCGGGTTTCAGGTCAGTTTGAGTGAAGTGCAGTCGTTTTCCAGTTCAGGTTGAGTGTAGCACAGGGCTGTTAGTGATTTTTGTGAAGTGTTCTTGGCAAGCATTTAGTGTAATTACTGTCAGTGAAGATTGTTATCGGTACTTGTTTAATAAGTGAAGTGTTGACAAGCATTAAGTGTAATAACAGTGGAGTGTTGTCAAACATTAAGTGTAACTGCAATTAGTAAAGTGTGTATTGCTCCAGTGCTTGTGAGAATAGTGAAGTTGGAAAGCACTGAGTGGAATTATTTGGAAAATAAAGACAGTGAACATTACGGAGGCAGTGTTTATTTTTGCCTCAGCTGATCTTGTGTACTGTACACCTGAAGGCTGAGCATAGGAAGAACTCACTGGGCAACGTCCTTCCTATACTGGACTACTACTGTTGGAGCCTGTGGCAGTGTGGGATAGGGACGCAACAATACCCTGATGACTTTATTCAGCATAATAAAAACAGTTGTAATTATCATAAAGTCTTTGCTTCTCAAAAGTACCATTTTGTTTCGAAGAAATCACTATAAATCGAAACACGTTTGCACGTTTACAGTTATAAAAACATGACATTATTCTTATCTAATAAGGATTCATATGAAGAAGTACTGATAAAGCCAACGAGAGACTTCTGAACTTGCAAAGGTTAAGTATTGCAACGGCTGGGCTTTGTTAACTTCTCTGCCTTGGGGAATGTATGCCGGGTGAAGGAAGGGGAGTGCTACTGAGAATATAATATACGTTTTTGTCACAACCCCTCCTTGAAACAGGATGGTCCTAGTCTGGCTGGAGGGATTGATTCATTCTTCCTATTTTCGATGTATGGCCACCCATTCTAAATTTCTGAAGTTACACTCGAGTGCTCTACGAGACAACATGTGTGGCATCTGGTCTTGCTACCTTGTTAATTCTGTTTTCAGTAAAATGTGAACGGTGTTATGATGAAGACATGAGAAAAGAGGGAAGTATTATTTACTGATATTTATGATAATAATACCAGTATTTTTATACTGTTCAGGGTAGGATATTATTTTAAAAAATGGATTTATGTTGACACGAAGCTAATGTAATTAAGAATACTTCATCACATGCTGCACTTACCACCTGAAGTTTTTAATGTTGTTGTTTGTGGTGTTAAGATGATTATTACACTATTATTATAAATTCATAACTGATATTTCTCTATTTTTATTCATGATTTGACTGCTGGCCTTTTAGCTCAAACATATTCTAACACACAAAGAGGCTTACGGTTTTTAGTGACTCTCACAGCATCATTCTGGCCATTGACTACTTCAGTTCAGTTCAACCCCTGGACCTGCCGTTCTCGGGTGGCTTTTCCAGTTTCACCTATGAGGTAAAATAGTCCATTTTCATTGGGTTCCGGCACGTGTTGTTGTAGAGGGCAATGATAGGACAGATACAACTGCTAAAGCAGCATCTTCTAGGGGACCCCCTGCCAACCACCCACTTCCTTACACTATCCTTGAAGTCTATGACTCGTACTTGTTGGCAAAGACAGCAGGATATTGTTGTCAATAATTAAGGAGATTTCTCTGAACGTGGTTGTGCTAAGTTTTCTCCCCTCCATTACTCCGCTATTAAAGGTAGCTGTTGCCCGATTTCATACTGGGCACTCACGGTTTACTCATGATTTCCTAATCTGTGGTGGGACCACTGAGCTTTATTGTATGGAGGGGCTATATCTGCAGCGAGTGTGTGGCTTTGGCCGCCACATTGAAACACCCACACTCATCACTCCACACTGTTCATAGCTTGATATTTCTGGTTCGCTGTTGCTTAAATAGCCTGAACAGTGGGCCTTGGCACTATATTTTAGCTGCGCAGTGGATCAGGGCACTATATTTTCCGAATTCATAAGCTGATTTCAAAGGTGCTGGCATTGGGTGTAGTGCTTAACATCATCAGTGCCGGTCTGAGCCCCTGGCGCCGGGCACACAAACTACGCTGTGCTTCCCGTGAGAAAGCCTCTCCATGATAAAGCTCAGTGGGTGGGACTTGGCCTTACTGTGATGCTTGTCTGGTTCCTCTTTCTGTTTCACTTGGTGATCGAATGCCCCAGTCTAGGGGACTCTGCGTCAAGGGCTCCGATATAGGCACAGGTGAGCAAATGGTGCTTGCTATCTGTCTTCCATGCTTAGGGGAAAAACTCAATCCACTTATCAATATGTGCACATCTTGCTTCAACTGCAAATCACATGTATCATAATGAGAAGTACTAAAAGTGCCCTAAGTACCAGGCATATAGGCTACCAGAACAAGGTAGGAACATGCATTTTCTTAATCAGTGACATATTATATATCACTTAATAAAGCCAATGATGGCTATTGAAAGACTCGGTAGGGAGTGAAGTAGAACCAGCACTATATGGCTCAGGATCGTAAACTCGGTGCATCATGCTTGAGTGTATTTAGGGTCTAGTACATTCCAGTCTATCACTACTCGTATTTTCAAATGAATACTGACGAGTTGCCATTGGCTCTTAGCAAGATTATTTCATGATTATATCTCGATATTTTAAGACATACCCCTTGGTTCCCTCGCATTTGCTTGGAGGGTTTAAACACTCATGGAGAAGTTGTATGTTCATGTCTTCTTTTGTCCTTTAAGTCTTCTTTTGGTTGTTCCATTGATTGTCCTTTCCATCATTGTATGTGAATACGTCACAGGGTTAAAGTATCCCCCTCCACTTTGTGTACTTGGAACATGCTGCTTCCTGTTGTGATTCATATTGTTTTCATGCTCATGGTTCGTACGTCTGGTGATGTATAGGGATTGGATGTAATCTGCATTTCCTTATGTTTCGTTGGTAAGCTTCTTCATGTTTGTTCTGCTTTTGTTTCGAAAGTATTGACAATCTTACCAGTCCTCCAGCATGTTTTCACTCCCCCACTTAGTACGATTTGTTGTCAATCCTGTAATTTTCTTTCAGTTCTGAAGAATTATGATTGGTATGACACTTTGGTTAACTACTTTTCAGAATGCATAATTTCTCCTAATTGAACAATGTGGCCACCTAGTGGAATTGTGTTTGTGTTCTTCCCCACTGGCGTGTCAAAAAATTAAGTGGGCTGATTGCCGGATAAAGTTCCAGCCGTTTTTCTAGTTGTACGTCAGGACCCATCGCCAGTTAAGGATCATCATCAGTGATGACCATCGACAGGGCACTGTGGAAGGTTATAAGCTTTCCAGTATCAATAGGTACTGTACTAGGAGATTTCGAGTTATGTGTGGCTGTCTAGGCAGTAGGTGAGAAAGATAGTATATCTCCACATTGGCAACGTTTAAATCATATTTGGCTTTTTCATTTCGGGGAACCCTGTTCCATGATACTGTTGACTGCTAGGTCCACTTAACTGTGACACACGTAGTGGCCGAGTCTCTTGGACTTGGGGATCTTGAGAGTTGTTTGTTTTTCAGGGTTTTGGTTACGAAGTGGGTCTTACTGCATATCGTCTGTACCGGGATGGAGTGGGGGGGGGGGAGTGTTGTAGGGTGGTTGGGGGGTACTTCAGCATTCATGGAGGGACAGGTTTCCTTCACAACCTTCAATAGGCTTTGTTGTTTTTGTATCAGTCTATTTTCTTATAATTTATGGATATCTTTGTCTGCTGTAGTCTTGTACTTATGTATTTACTTATATATCTACTTTATTATACGTAAGCACGCGGCGTTCTTCTGGTTATGGAGTGCCTGTGTCTGTTTGTCTGTCTTTATGGAAAAAAAAAGGTTCAAAAGTTTTGATCCAGTTTAACTGAACGTCGAGGAAAGACTAGGGACATGCCAGGAGGCGAAACAAGTTGTTATGAAAATCAGTAAATTAAAAGTCAGGGTCACAAGGCTGAGTCAAAGTCTGACTGAACAAGGTCAGCTAACACAGTTTTTATCAGATTTAGAGCATGCTTCGAGGAATGGTTTTTGGTAAGGCAGGAACGAAGGGAGTAAACATACACAACAATCGTCAGATGTTAAGGTCACAGGGTAAATTGCATCTTAATGAACGGGCGTCTTTTTGGTCTTTGAGGTCAGTTTTGACCATCTTGTGACAAGAAGCACAAGGGTCAGGCAGTAAGAGGCATGGTTGTTCTACCTGTTCCAATGATATGCAGTACTGTACTAATAAGGTATGTTATTAGGATAAGTCTTCAGGGCATTCGATTCTTACAGAAACAGCATCGATTAACAATTCTGAATTTCTTCCACTGGAGTATTTATGTGGGTACATAAAAATTCAAACTCGATTTTAAGAGGAGTGCGTTGAAGGACTACCTCACAAGGCAGTCAGATGTTTAGCCCAGACAGCAGCTGGTGGGCGCGGATGTTGGATTCTCTGAGTGCTTTTGTCATGTTTGTTAAAACATTATATTTACACTAATGTCTTCAGCAGCTTATGGCTTTCAGTGTTGGTCGCCCAGGAGTATATTTGATATACTTTCATTTGTAATTAAGAGAGAGAGAGAGAGAGAGAGAGAGAGAGAGAGAGAGAGCTTTAAGGCTATTGTGAACAACTAACCTTTCAAGTCTGTCTGGGAGAAACGTGTAAGTCACAGGCGTCAAAAAAGTCTGACGACGCACCAACAATTCTTCCATCTGCAAAGCATGCAAGATATGTCAAAGTGTAGGTATATAATGCTATACAATACATTTATAAGCTGTTTATACAGCTTCGTTCATGATGCAACGTGACTCCATTACAAAATGAGTGAAATGTAGCAAACTTTTATCGTGAGCATTATCACATAAAATGTGGTTAATGTTGTCATTGCTCTATTAAATGGAAGGTTAGTACCAAATGTTTTCATTTTTCTATCTATCTATCTATTGCCAGACGCCTCAATCCCGTTTGGGGTGGCCACAGACAAATCGCCTCCAAGTCGCCCTGTCCCCCGCCATTTCACTGCCCTGCTCCCAACTCACACACCCCTCTCTCATATACCTCTCCACCCCATCCCTCCATCTCATCCTCGGCCTCCCCCTCCCTCTTTCCCCCTCCACCTCACTCACATACACTCTCTTCGTCAGCCTTTCACCCTCCATCCTCTCCACATGGCCAAACCACCTCAGTGTGTTCCTCATAACGCTTCCTATCACATCCACATCAACACCACAACGCTCCTTTATATCCTCATTCGTCAGCCCGTCTCTCCATGTGACTCCACAGGTTCCTCTTAAATAGCTCATTTCCACTGCTCTCACTCTTGACTTGTGTCCTTCCAACAACGTCCAAGCTTCACTTCCGTACGTTAGAGTTGGTATGACAATACTGTCATGTAGCAACTTTTTCACTTCCATGCTCACTTCCCTGTTTCTTATCACTGCTTTCAAAGAACCAGCAACCTTTCTTCCCTGCTGTACCCTTTCAAGCACTTCACCCTCCAAACTTCCATCCTTATTCATCACACTACCCAAGTACTTAAACGTACTCACATTTTCCAATTCCTCACCATCCAACCTCGCTGTACATTCACTAACTTCACCTCTCTCAAAGACCATCACTTTACTCTTCCCTACATTCACCTTTAGATTCCGTTTCTTACACACTCTCTCAAACTCATTCACCAAGCCTTGCAGCTCCCCTTCGTCTTCACTCAACAACACAGTATCATCTGCAAACAACAGTGCAGGGAGTTTCCAAACACTATCCTCTCTCACCAGGGCCACTCCAACATCCACTACCCTACCTTGTACCTCTTTATTACCCCATCCATGTACAGATTGAACAACCATGGAGACATGACACATCCCTGTTTCAACCCAACCTTCAAAGAGAAAAATTCACTTAGTTCACCATCCACACGCACTGCAGCCTTCGCACCATCGTACATACTCTTCACAGCATTCATCAACTTCTCATCTACTCCATATATTCTTAACACTTTCCACAATCCTTGTCTATCCACCCTGTCATATGCTTTCTCCAAATCCATGAAAGCCGCATACAACTTCTTTCCCTTCTCTAGAAACTTTTCCACTAAAGATCTGAGAAGGAATATCTGATCTACACAACCTCTTCCCTTCCTAAAGCCTCCCTGTTCTTCTCCAACTAATTTCTCTGTTCTTTCTCTAACTCTGTCAATAAGTATCCTACCATACACTTTTCCTATTATACTGAGAAGACAAATGCCCCTATGATTACCACACACTTCTTTTTCCCCTTTTCCTTTGTACAAGGGAATAATTATACCTGACTCCCAATCCTCCGGGACTCTACCTTCCTGCCAGGCCAATCTGCACATCTTCCACATCCATTCTACTACTATCTCTCCCCCATGCTTCAGCATTTCACCACACACTCCATCAATTCCTGGGGCTTTCCCTGATTTAACTTTCTTCATTGCTTCCACAACTTCTATCCTACTGATTTCTTCCTGTCTTCTCACCTCCCTCCTTCTCCCAGCCATTCCCCAGCCACTTATACTCGCATTACTTCCATCCTCTACGTTCAACAATTCCTTAAAGTGTTCTCTCCATCTGCTCACTTTTTCTCCCTTCTCCACTAGTAATCTACCATTTTTATCTTTCACTCCCCTGCTAACTTCACTTCCACCCTGTCTTACTCTTTTCACCTCTCTCCAGAACATTTTCTTACAGTCCTTCCTTTTACACTCAAATTCCTTCCAAATTCCTCATCCACTCTCTTCTTACTCTCTCTTACTAATCTTTTCACCTCGCTCTTTCTTTCTACATATAACTCTCTCTTCCGCCTCTCAACCTCTTCCACGCCCTTATTTCTCATCCATTCATTGTATGCTTTCTTCTTTTGTGTCACAGCCTGTTTCACCTCTTCAGACCACCACGCTGTTCCTTGCACCCCCCTCCGTCTTCTCTTCCTTCCACACACCACATCACATGCTGCACATATTTCTTCTGTAAATATTCTACACACACCTTCCACGTCTCCCATCTGCTCCAATTCATATTTGCCCAATCGTCCCTCCACTTCTCTCTTATACTCTGCCTTTTTCTCATCCTCTTCTAACCTTTCCACTCTCCTTGCAACTACTCCTTTCTCTCGTCTTTCCCTTCTTCTATTCCTCCATCTTACTTGAACTCTAATTCTGGCCACCCCCAAGTAGTGGTCAGAAAGTCCACTCCCGCAACCTCATTTTTCAATGATAAAAAAAGCAACAGTCATATTCAGACCCTGATAATGATATCCCCTCAGATTTTGACTGTCAGCAGTAGACTGTCTGGAGAAATCGAACTTGATCATATTTTTAATCCTTGCTTAAGCCCAGCTGTGAGACGGAAAAACTTCTGAGGATAATGAATGATAACAGTTGGGAAAATATCAGAGTGTGAATGTGGAAGGTAAAGCACCAAGAAATAGATCTAAGAAAGCCATGAGGTTCTACTAAATGACCTCAGGCTCAGAGTGTTGAACAGAGATAGTGCAAAGATTGTGTTGCATGAATAACCCCCATCAGAGGAACAGTGATAGCACTGACTACATTTTTCAAAACAAAATGAACGAACCTCTTCCCCGCTCCGAATGGGAAGATTTCGGAAATTGAAGTTGAGAATCGGACAAAGAGTAACCAGTAGGTTGTAGTCGATGCTGGGATGGATGATAGTGCTGCCCTTCACTGCTCTTCTCCAGTAGGGTTCCCAGGTCGGCACAGCAACGTTGATTGTGGCACCATGAAAACTGTTTAAAAACTGTATTGCCTATTTATATAAGTAGATCATAAAAAAATAATTTCTTTCGGTACATCCACTCGCCTGATATAGTGCTGCCTACTTTTTCCTTCACCTTTATTATTCATTTCCTGTGTCTGCCCTCCTCCTTTCCTATTTATCCCATCTTCCCTGCCACTTTTTATTACTCTTCTTTCTTTTGAGGTTGCTTTATATTGAGTGACAAGTCCAATGGTTTCCTGTGAGTCAGGAAACCATTTACAGTGCTGAGTGGTAACCATATAACCAACCCATATGTGTTTCCCTACATGTCAGCAAATGGGTTGGTGGAGGGTTAATGTCCCTCCTCGTAAAGGGACTAACTCAGCATCAAATGGCCATCCCTTATGGCCGGGGCGCAGAGAGAATTGAAATCTGCCGGGGCAAGACTAATTTGGGGCCCTTCCCCCGCAGTAGGTAAACATAGAGGTGGAGGGCATACGCTATATGTATATGTAACATTATTTTTCTTAAATAACAGAACAGAGGAAGGAAAAACATATAAACAAAAAAATATCCATGCACTAGATTACTGATGTCCTCTGTTCATATAATATCTGTAACAGTTAGACTTGAACAACTGTAGGTTGAAGTCTGGAAGGAAACAACTCTGGGGAAGTGAGTTCAAAAGAGATGCAGTGTGGAGAATGAAAGAATTCTGATAGGCAGAAGTTCTGCAGTATGGCTGAGTGACATTCCAATCATGAGCGCTACCAGATGTCCATGTAGCACGAGGGAAGGCATGGAAAGGTGGCACCATGGATGCAACTTCGTCTCAGCATTTGCCATAAAAATATCTGTAAAATAATGCGAGGGAGGCAACATTCCTTCTTACTTGTAGGGGAGGTAGTTTATTTGTAATGGCACGGTTGTTAATAATTCTAACAGCCTTGTTCTGAATTTTGTATAATTGTTTTAATGCAACCTCTCCACATCCATTCCACAAGGGTGAGCAATAATCAAGCTGAGAGCGCACATGACTCTTATAAATTACAGCTAACTGCTCGTCAGTGAGGAAGTTATGGACTCTGTTCATTAGTCCAAGTTTCTTTGAGGCGGTTTTAGCAAGTGATCTAACATGAGAGGTCCAGCTGAGGGCATTGCTAAGTGAGACGCCGAGAATTTCAATACTTTTGGAGATGGGAATATTAGTAGTACTGAAAGTATTATGCGAATCTGGCAATATCTGTCTATTAGTAAATTGTATGTGTTTAGTTTTACTAGCATTAAATGAGACATGCTTGTTTTGTCCCCATTCACTGATCATAGATTGGTCTTGATTTATGGAGATGGCTGTACTGAGTTGAGAAGTAGAGATATTAGACTTTGTAAATGGGTGTCTGAGTGTGAGTGCACTATGTAGTGTTGTGTCATCTGCATATGAGTGGATGGGTTTGTGAGTGACAGATAAGAGATCATTAATATGAACCAGGTACAGGGTTGGTGCCAGAACTGATCCCTGCGGCACACAGGTGTTAATTGAGTGGAAATTGGGAATATACATCATCTACTTTAACTCTTATTTTCCTGTATGAGGAAATCAATGTAACAAAAGACGTTAGGCCATAGCAAGGGAGTTTAGACAGCACGGAACGGTGCCATACTCCGTTGAAAGCTTTAGAAATATCAAGGGCTACTGCATGAGTTTCTCCATGTAAGTCAATTGATTGACGAATGGTATGAGTTAGGAGACGAGTATGTCAATGGTGGATCTTTCATGGCGAAAACCATATTGTCTATCACTAAATAAGTTGTTGGATTCAGGATGTTTAACAATGTGCTTATTAATTAAAGTTTCAAATACCTTACCAAAAGAAGATGTGACTGCTATTGGTCTGTAATGAGAGGGGTCAGAGGAATTTCCTTTCTTTGAAACTGGATGGATATTGGCTTCTTTCGATGAACTTGGGAATGAAGAAGTACGTATGAACAGTCTCAATAATTTAGCTAGAACAAAGGCAAGTTCAGGGGAACACTTTTTCAAAACAATTGGTGGAATTCCATCTGGGCCTGGAGCTTTATTGGTAGGTAAATTGTCTAGGATGGATTTTATGTATCTTGTCTGTATTTTAAGTGGAACAATTTCGGGAAAGTCAAGTTCTACTACTGGGACGTTCTGGCTGGCATCGTCTGTGGTAGAATTTTTGGCAAATGTACTGGCAAAAATATATGCTTTCGCACCTGGGTCATTTGTAATGTTGCCATCTGAAGATTTTAGTGGGGAAATGGATGATGACTTGTTAAAAGTATTATTGAAAGAATTAAGAGTTGACCAAATTATTCTATTGTCATTAGGGTTGTTAAGTAGTTTTGATGCTTGGTTTTGAAGAAAGATTTAGCTAGATTTATTACAGCTTTTGCATGATTTCTAGCAATTTAAATTGAGAGAGTGATTCAGATGTTTTTGATTTTAAGTAAGAGTTATATGCTAATGACTTTTGGGCTGTTGCTCTGGCACAGTTGCCATCAAACCATTTTGGAGAGTTCGAGCTTTTAGTGAACTGTTGACTTGGTATGAATAAATCCATACCAGCTAGTATTAAGTCGCAAATGTGGGACTGAGTAGAATTGGGATCACTAGATATGAAAGATTTCCATGGAATGTCAGCAAGATTAGTTCTAAATCCATCCCAGTCTGCCTTATCAAACTGCCATCCGGTCATCCTGACTGGTTTAGAATGGGAAGGTGGGGGGGGGGGTTACTAATAAGGCTTTGATGAGATTGTGGTCAGAGGATCCAAGTGGTGACAGTATCTCTATCCTGTATTGATCTGAATTATTTGTCAAGAACAAATCCAAGAGATGGGCATTATGGTCAGGATTATCAGGTATTCTGGTTGGTTGCTTTACCACCTAGGTGAGATTAAATGATTCTGCAACTTAGAAATACATTCATATGAACTGTTGACCAGAAATCGTTTCATCCACTAGAGTGATAAGACAGACACATGATATATGTGTAATTTTTACAAAAAATACAAGAAAAACAATAACCAAGCACTAAATTGATAATAATACAGGAAACGCAATGACCAAGCACTAAATATATACGTAATATTGTAAGTAAAATCATAATGCAATACATAAAGATTACATACAGAATACTTATATGGCTCATTCATTTTAGAAACACTGGTGCTTTACTTGCTTTCCTCTTGGCAAAATTATGAAGCACAACATCAAGACCAAGAGATCTTGCAAGTTGAGAATGCTGAATCTAGCCAAGTCCACAAGTCGTGCTTGGGTCATTGCTGTTTATTCATTCATTCATTGTTTATTACAAAACACATACTTAAAAGTATTAAAGCTATTTTGCTCATTGTTTTGAATGCAAAATATTGAGCCAGCAAGCCATTATTACAAGATTTATATTTCTATATTATTTGTAAACAGATAAGATAAAGTGATAACAAAAATTCATTGGATTACTGGAATTTTTTGTAATATTGATGACATTTTGACGTCACATTTCTTTGATCTTTCTAAAATGACATCATTTAGTTTGAAAATTTTGTGACCCATTTATAGCATGTGTGTGCATTTGATTACTTTCATAACAATAAGTACCTCAAGAATTCACTTAAATTATAAAAAAATGAATATTTGTGCAAATCACAATTTGAGAAAATAATATTGCAAGAAGATAACACTTAAAAATTTGGACATCTGTGTTCAAAAGCTAAAACAACCAGTGTCTTCTGAGAAAACCCAGTTTGTTTACTAATAGCATAACACACATAAAATGCACGTGCTCTTAGCCTCATTTACAAAATGTAAACAATGGCTATCTACATTCAGGTCCATACAACCCTACGGGCTACAGTCATACCGGTAATGCATAAAAATAAAGAAAAGTAGACTGTAAAAACACGAAAATAGCGTACCCAAAACATTCACGTGACATACATGGACACAAAGAGCTGCAGGCCAATATACAGCGATTGTAATGGCTGTCCTATCTCCCTTAGGTCATATGTATAGCCTATAGTCAATCTACCTGTCAAATCCGGCTTTTGGCTCAATTCGTCACTGTTATTGAAAAACTGTATACAATAGAGGTTTTCAATTTTTTCCCCAGCATACTCATGGGCCACCCCCAAGACCCCATGGGCCCCAGGGCAATGCACTGGCTGATCCACCCCTCTCGGTGGGCCTGCTTATGGCTTATGGGATTATGGCGGCTGGCTATAGATACATAGAATAGAATACAGTTTTCCAATGGGCAAAGCCATCTTTCATTATCATATTCATGACTAGACGTTTCGTTAAGGGTAAATAAGATCATTTGGTGGGAGCAACTATTCACTTGAAGATGACATCATAATAAAAAAGGGTTAATTGTTCACTTAAAAATACCTGTTTACAAAGCCTGAGCTGCATGTCTTGTTACTTCATGCATATTGCAAGTTTCTTCTTGCATTCAATAAATAGTGTGTGCTGTGCTGCTACTTTAGGATCCCGATAAAGTCATATATGATTCATGCATACCCAGTGGATTCTTCGTTTGATTATACCAAGATTCGCAACATTTGACAGGCTATGTGATCCTTTTAACTCCCCCTGTGCTGGCGACGTACTTGTACATCGGCCCCTATATGTGCGGACAGTGCCAGCAACTTACATGTACGTGGGCTATTTGATATAGTTGCCAAAATTCGAAAATCCAAATTAAGCACCAAAAAATCAGCTGGGATATTCTCACGCCTCTCTAACCCTCACCCACCAGGTATGAGCCATCACTGCATACCTAGGCCTGCGCAGGAGCCCACCACATCAGTCTGATTATGACAGTGAGCGAGTGAGGACCATGGTGCATCGTGGCCTAGCCCAGCAAGATATTAACTCTCTCCTTAAGGTGCCCTATGATGGGGAAAGCGATTCTCCATTAGATGACGATGTGGCTGACGGATTACGTTCAGCCAGACTCAGATACGTGTGGGCACAGACTTTCTACCTCAGAAACATAGAATAAGAACTATTACGAACATTATATGGGCAATCCAACTCATTTGCTTGTCATAATGTGCCAGTGTATATTACTATGCTTGGGGACACTTCCTGTATACCAACAAGAGTGTCTTTGGCTCAAATAGCATAGTTACTGATTAAGAAAATGCAGACCTTCTGCCTCCTGTCACTCTGTAGTGGCAGCAGGCGGTGAAGTCTATGGGCATTACTCTGAGTTTTCAACTGCCTGCTCAGGGAGAATCAACCACAAAATCGATCTAAATGGCTTCTGTGAGTACTTTTATGGTTGCTCTCCATGTTTCTTCGTCATTTTAAACCTATCTAGGAAAAAAAAAATCGAAAATTGGCCGGCACCATGGCTCCATGAGGGTCCAAAGTCCACCAGCATGTGGTGGGTTAAATATTCTGAAGGCATTGGTTTATAGGTCACAAACAAGAAGGAATATCTTTTATTTTCATAAATTGCCTCAGCACCCAAACTGATCAGTTTCAATTACTCTGTCATGGAAGTGCTTCTTAGCTCATAAAAACGTTGACAAGCTGGGTCGAAGGGTAACAGCAGAGTATAGCCCAGCAGGTGTGAATTTTCAAAGTTATCTCCAAAATCTCTCTCTCTCTCTCTCTCTCTCTCTCTCTCTCTCTCTCTCTCTCTCTCTATCTCTTAGATTTTAAAAAATTAGATTAGGTGCCAAGGATGGGCGAGAGAGGAATTGGAATGGATGTCAGTTACTGGCTGTCTGCCTGGCAGTGATGTATTTGTAACATCACAGGGTGATATCCACCTGGTCGGTCATAAGCTTCTTTCATCACTGTAACCTTGGAGTTAACCTTAGCGTGTCAGCCACCAACATGGGTGCACACATTCAGTTGAAAAGGATTCATTTGATACCTGAATCACCAGAATTGGTTCATAATTTTGGCCTGTTGAGCCTGAAAAACAAAGGAAATGATTAACAGATGAATGATTGGGAGACTCTTATTCTAGACCAGTCGCCCAAAGCCTTTACGATAGCCTTTGGCTAATGACGGATAATTTAATCATAGGAGGCAAATGTTAACACAGAGTAATCATGAAAACTATTTCACTCTACTTTCTTGACCTTTGTTGAAAGTAAAAGTATCAAATATTGAACCAACCATATCACATGTTTTATTGGCCACATTACTTGAGGTATTTCTCTGGGAACGGTGTGAGAGAGGTGAGGTAGCGGAGGCCTCTGTCTGGGGTCCAGGATGCTAGCTTCACCACTTGGGCACCATCAGGGCTGTATGGCAGGTGAACCAACAAGCTGCACCTGTCAAAGTCTCAGTAAATTGCCAGTTAGTTCAATAAGCCATGACATGAACATGATGTGCTACTGCTGGTAATTCATTTTGTCCTTCTCTCTCTCTTTTCTCTTAGCCACTGTCGGCCATGTATTCAATTTCATCATCAAAAGCATTTTTTTTTTTCTTTTCAGAGACAAGTTGTGTGCTAACCGCATGGTAAATGTTGACATGATTTTCCTTCATAACAGTTACTGTTACTGTGCTTCTGGGCTCAACCTAGGGTCTGGGGAAGGATAGCCTAATGTCCCACAAAAACTATGTGGCGTTCCTGCTGCGAATAACTTCTTGGTGTGTTAAAAATCACGCTCATAAGAGAGGTCACATACCACATGAGTTGACTCATATGGGGTAAGTCACCCATGACAGGCTAAAGAAAACTTACATACAAATAACCGTAATCATTTGAAATTTAAAGTCTGTATTTGGTGTAAACAAACAGAAAGTTAAATAAATTTACCTCCTATATGTCCTGTCCCAAACATCAAAGAAACCTCTCCTCAGTGGCAACTTTTAGCTAAATGTTGATGCTTTTGAGTGATGCCAATTGTGCTTAGGTTTCCAAAAAATATTTACGATTATATAGATTATTTAAAAATACTGCGAGACTGTAACAACATTCAGCAGAAATGAACAGTGGACGAGAGAATTTTATGGATTATCATTTCCTTTTTAGCTTCAGAACCACAAACTGTACCACTACACCCATCTTTTGAATAAACAAAAATAACGTACTGAAGCACATTGAAACAGCTGTTATGTCCACTTTTGAAAAACATTTATTTGGTCAGTCTACTTTATTTCAACCTTACCCTTTACTTTGCGAGGGAGGGTCGATGTTCAGTTCCATGGTGTTCATCATGGAGAAGGTCCAGTGAGAGGTGAGTAAAGCTTTAAAGTCCTCTTTGGGCAGACGGGTGACCACCAAAAGCTTTGATGACCACACCAGGAGGCGGTTGTTGAGGGAACTTTCAGCAAAAGCAGTGAGAAAGACTGGGTTGACACTCACCACCACCATCATCACACACGAAGATATCCTTCGCATCTGTATATAGTAACTTGTTAAAATGATCTGAGAAATTACCAATATGCCGGGAATCGAACCCGGGACTCTCAGGTGAGAGCCGGGCAGCACACCACTACACAACGACCAGGTAAAACTTTACTCACGTTGTCACAATCTTGTAACCAACGTCCCTCAACCCCCACTGTGGGCCTGAAGAGGGTGAGTTAACCCCCTGGCTCTCGGGCAAGTAGATGCTTTTAATCTATCCCAAGCACTTACAGGTTTCTCTCTTCATTCTGACTTGCCGTAAGTGCTTGGGATAGATTAAAAGCATCTACTTGCCCGAGTGCCAGGGGGTTAACTCATCCTCTTGATGCCCACAATGGGGGCAGAGGGACGTTGGTTACAAGATTGTGACAACGTGAGTTACCTTTTACCTGGTCGTGGTGTAGTGGTATGCTGCCTGGCTCTCACCTGAGAGTCCCAGGTTCGATTCCCGGCATATTGGTAATTTCTCAGATGATTTTTCCTGTGTAAAAATACAGGTTTCTCTCTTCATTGTTAAAATGAGCTGAGATTCCTACTATTCATGTCTTACTTTAGAGAGGTATGTATTGTTCAAATGAAAGAGCAATACACAAAATTCAACACAGTATTATGTTACGTGGGTACATTTCTTGTATCTTCTCATTGCCTTCCATCCATCCATCCATTGCCAGACGCCATGTATCCCAAATGGGGTGGTCAAGGGCTTAGAGTTAATTGTTTTACAGGGAGGGGCACTAATCCTCCACCAACCCCACTTGACACGTAGGGATGCCAACAGCATCTGGTGTTCCCAGGCGGTCACCCATCCAAGTACTAACCAGACCCCTTCACTCAAGTAAATCATCTACTATACTGGACGATAACCATAAAACAACGATGGGATGCCTGGGGATTTACAGTAGGTGACAGAGGCACTCTAAAGCCCTGTCCACATTAGGGCTCATGTTATGGGCTCTGTTGCATATCATGTTGGTCAACTCAGGTTTTCGTGCTGTGGAAACTCTGTGCCGCACTCTTCTAGCATATCTGACTGAGGAGCATTTCATGGTGCCAGCATTCACTGTGATGCCTGCAGTGGCTGTCTGGCTTCCCTCTGCAACTACGTCGAGACAACCACTGCATTCACCACATCTTGTTTCCTATTTTTTTTCTTTTTGCTGCAGCAAATTGCTACAATGTTCAACATAAACAGTCTCTTGAACTGCGGCAGTGGTGGTATTCATCATCCTACACTCATTTAACTGGTGCATGCTGCCCACTGCTCTAATAGGCTTCATTGTGGGCCAATCCCCCAGAGGCTGTTGAAGCAAAGGAGGAGGACAGCATGGGGGCAAAACCACTGCAGACCCCCCAGCCCCTCATGGAGTGCAAGAACCTGGGAGTGGCTTCGGTCACCGAGGCAAGTACCACATCTCCCAACACAACACACACAACAACACTGTTGTTTCTACATCGAGAAATGACTCTCTGCCAGTCATTTCTCGAAGACTTCTTTTAGCCAGTGACATTGATAGCAATCACGGCCTATCAACATATACATATGTCCTACATTCTCAAAACTCATCACTTCGAGTCGACAGACAAAGAGTTCAGTTCTGAGCAGTTCCTGCAAGAACTGGACCCATTTCACCTGCACAACACTTGCATCTAGAGAACATTACACAAACGTCTGGACTTGTTTCTTATGCTCCTTCCTGTCACCCTCTAACCCCCCCACCAGCCCCTTTCTAACTTCCTTCACACCTGCTTCAGCCTAACCCATCAATCCTTTCTACACCATCCAATCCCCCAACCTCTCCCATTCCACCCCTGACTAACCTATCCCACCCTTTATCACAACCTCTCTTCTACTCCTTCTACCCCTTCTCCTCCACCCACACCCCTACCTTCCCTCCATGCTGCAGCACCCAACAGACATCGTACACACAATATTAACATTCTTTTAATAAACATAGATGACATAAACACCAAAAAACAAGAACTCACACAATTTATCAAAGAACAAAACATACACGTTGCCATCTTACAAGAAACAAAACTATGCAGAACACAAAAAAACACCCACATTTCTTAACTTCACCACCATCAGACAAGACCGGGCCAATGCCAATGACGGTGGACTCATCACCCTGGTACACTAATCCATCAACTTCTTAAATACTAGTGTGCACACAATATCACTTCTCCCACTACATGACACCACATCAAAGATACAAGCAATTAAAATACGCAGTGGCGACACATCACACATAACAATCGCAAATAACATACATCCCCCTCAGTCATCCCCCACAGTACCACACAGATAATCTCCTCCAATACACCACATCACTAACATAACCAACATCATCCTGGGTGGTGATTTCAACGCCAAAGCGTCGGCCTGGCATGTCAACAACCCTGACATAGATAGAAGGCTGGTAATACAATCCCAAACAGATAATATTTTCATCTTCAACAATCTCCATCAGCATACCAATATCCCTTATCAAGCCCTCTTCCTTCCATCATCCCCAGGCATAACCTTTTTCTCCCCAAACCTCGCCCCCACAACATCCTGAAGAATGGTTAAAACCCTTGGCTCTAACCACCTGATCATCATCACCACCAAAACCAGAATCCCCCCCTAACTAGTCACAGACACACATTTCACTAATTATTAGAGACCCAACTGGGAGTCTTTCACAACTGAAACAGAAAAACAAGTTCAGATATTAAGCATTACACTCATCACAAACACCAACACCATTGCTGTGCACAATTTCAGTACACTTATTCAAAACGCATACAAAAGACACATCCCTAGAGACAACAGAAAGAGACACAATCCCAACTTCACACCAGAAATTCAAGGCCTCATCAGTGAACACGACACACTACAACACTCCCCAACACCCAATACACAGGAGACCATACAACAAATACAAGCATTCAACACTCAAATATACAATATCAGAACAGCAAACACTAAATTGGAATAATTTTCTCCAAACTCTTGATCACAAAACAAACACCAACAAACTCTACAAAACACTAAACAGCATCACACTCTCCAAAAGCAACACTACATAATCACACACTGCCATCACAACAACAGACACTACACCGTCATACAAACAACAAGCAAACACACTTATCATGCACAAGTCAGTCATCAAAACCCCCATCGCGACAACCGATGTGTCATCCGACGCAAGAGACACTTCCCCACGGAGACAGACTTAGCACCATTCACTTACAACTAGATGAAGCACATCTTTAGCATCCTTAAGCACTCATCTGCCCGTGATCAAAACAACATAAGCAACATAAAGCTTAAACATCTTGGACCACAAGGCATACAAGCACTCACCAACATATCAAATACAGCAACTCACACAACATAATATGCAACATCTGGAAGCATGGTACTACTGTATCATCACTACACCCAAACCCAAAAAAGATTCCACTTTGCCTTCCACACACCGCCCCACCATACTCCTCTGCACCCCATCCAAAGTCAATGAAAGACTAGCAGTACAATTAGTAACATCACACATCCCCCTAGCCCCATCACAACATGGTTTTAGGCCGCTACACTCCACAGGCACTCTTCCTACAGACCTTACACAAAGAGTTTTTAATGGCATCAATTCAGCTAGACAACCACACAGAACACTCCAAGTCACACTAGACATTAGCAAAGCTTTTGATGCCATCCTCTCCCATAACCTCACAAACAAAATATTCAGTACAAATATGCACAATAACACAAAAAAGATGGCTGGCAAACTACTTAGTAGGCCGTTGTGCATATGCAGCATTTGGTGGTCAGTCATCGAATATCAGAAACTTCACAAACGGCGTCCCCGAAGGATCTGTTTTTTCCTCTACACTCATTAACATATACATGCACGACATACCCACACCCCACAGCACTGATACACATATCTTCCTACGCAGACGATATACGGTAACACTTATATGTACACATCAAAATGCAAACACAGCAGCACACATCTTCCAACCTTACCTCAAGACACTAAACGAATGGTTCATCACAAACAGACTCAATATAGCCCCAGCCAACTCTACAGTGACCCTTCTCACAAAATGGATGGCAGAACACAGTCACATTTCACACCTCACCATAAACAACACCCCCTTACCACACACACACACACACACACACACACACACACACACACACACACACACACACAAAATCCTCGGTGGAAAATGCAATACATGAATGTCATTTAAACAACACATCACAAACATTAGAAATAAATTAACACCAAGGCTCAACGCCCTAAGGTTACTTGCTCATACGACATTAGCACACTACAAAGAAACCACCAGAATGAAACCACCACCACACTCCAAGCCCTGCCTGGGCTTCTAACCTCACTAAAACACACTACACCACCCAGCAGACCATACAGAATAAGGCCCTAAAAATAATCACAAGCTGCACAGATACAACACATACAGACCACCTACACAAAGAAACCAAAGCCCTCAAAGTCAAGGATCATCTGGACATGAGAGGCAGATAAATTCTTGCTGCAGCCTCCACAAACCCACATCATCCACTACACTACATGGCAGCACATCCACATACATCAAGGAACATCAAAACAACACCCAGCACACGATATCATACACAAATACTGTCATCTCTCCGCCCTTGAGTGTCTCAAACCAGCTTCCAGAAGCACATTCATGTTCATATCATTTGCCACTCCATGCAGACCCTCAGAGACAACACACAGCTGCATGCACAGCCTCCTGATATCCACCCTTCTGAATCTTACCTCCCTCGTGAGGACAGGGTCCACCTGGCCAAGGTGAGATGTGAGCATCATCCAGCCCTCTTGAGTTATCAGGAAAGGCTCTATGACTCTGTCGCTGATGCCTGTCCAGGATGCAACACAGCACCCCATACCATTAAGCATACGAGTATTATGGAAGACTGCATTTGCACATAATCGCCTACACCAACAACACGACATACACTCCTTGACAGCTATGTGTGAAAGCCCGGTCTCGGCATGGCCTTCCATAAGGACTCACGGCTGTTCGGCCAGACTGTCTAGGGAACAGCTACTAATAATACTACAAGAGTTGGGCAGTATGACGCGCAATGGAGCGGGCTGCGTGACCCCTAATGTGGATGGGGCTTGCCACGATGTCTTGACTAAACAGCCAAAAGTCTGAGTGGCTCGAGACTGGATGATGGATGAAAGAATGAGGTACGCTGATCAGCAAAATGCAGATTTGGTGGTCAAGTGGCATTTGAGTACTGATTTCATGCTTGTAAAATTATTCCACATACGGGACCGGGAAACATGTGTTTGAGTGTCGAACTCTTTTTTTCTTGCTTTCACCTAAGCAGATCCCTCGACTGGTTGTAAAGACACAGCCTCTCATACCATTGTACAAGTGGTGAATGAGGTATTTATAGCATGTTACAGTAACAATGAACGTCATTTTGTATCACAGCCAAACAGTTATTATACATGTGAGTATGTCTTATGGAAACTGTTGTACGTGGGATAACCAGTAAGTGTTAAAAAGATAAATAAATAGCCTATGCCCAATGATGGACATGTAAAATAGTATTTCAAATTGTTTCATTCAGCTCCAATGGCATCTTCAGAGTTGACTAAAATGTTAAAGATTTGCTAAACTAATTACAGTTTCCGCCTTTGAACTGAAGAGATTAGTGTTTCCGTTTCCTCCAGCCAGATGGTCTTTCTTGATCTCAGTAGAATTGACTTGGATTAGCCAGAAAGGTCTCCACTAAAAAATTCTAGTCTCAACGACCCCAAGGTTCACGAGACAAGTAATCCGAGTAGAAAGCAGTTATTTATAAGTCTACAATGAATGAATGATAGACTAGTGCAATTAACAGGTTGGACTTTGCGGTTAAAAGGGTGGATAGTTATTAATAGACTGGATAGTGGATAGTAGGCTGGATAGTGTGGGTATTTGGCTGCTTAATGTGGAATATACACTGGACTGTGGAAAACAGGCTGGATATGGTAGATAATAGGGTGGATAATGGATAATAGTTTGAATAGTGTGGATAATAGGCTACTCAATAATGGGGGTTAGTATGGAAAGTACACTGGATACTGTCGATAAAATGCTGTGGTGGACATTATGCTGTTTATATGCGAGTAAGGCTGAATTGCTTTGACAGTAGGTTGGATGATGTATATAATATACTGGGTAATGCAGAGTACAGTGTCAATAGCCTACTGGATAATAGGATGGTTAGTGGATAATAACCTGCATAGCGTAGATAATGGATGGGTAATATAGGGTAATTGGATGACTAGTGCGGCTAATCGGTTGGGTCATTGATAATAGGCAGTTTGTTTTACATTATAAGCTAAATAGTGAGGATAATAGGCTTATTAGTGTGAACCTAGACTAGTGTTGATAGTGGTTTGGATAGTGGGTTGGATAATTGGATAGATAGTGTGAATAAGAGGCTGGGGAGTTTGATTAACAGTCTGGGTATTTTAGTTAAAGTGAATAGTGTGAACAAGGTGAATAATGTGAACACATAACTGGATGGTATGGATATTAAGTTGAATAGTATGGATAATCAGCTGGGAATGAGATAATTACCTTTTTCATCCAGAACCAATGTTTAAAGGTTGGTTAACACTAGACCCGTTAACACAGTAACAGGTAATTATTTACTGAACTCAGGTTATCTCGGATAATTTTACTTTGGCTACTGCCATATGAAATCTTCCGAGTTTTGAGGGTGAAGAAACTACTGGAATTTATAATATTCATTCCTATAATGTTACTTAATTATGTAAATCGTTCCATAAATTCACTGTAATACGCTGACACATTTCCCTATTTCACAGTAGGACTTAAAAGTATTAAAGGGGATTGGTAACTGCTCAGTTGTAGTTTGTATTGGGAGATGGTGTGATGGCGCGAAAGCTACTTGGTTTTCATGCCACACGAAGGGAAACCAGGTGTACGTGATACATGGATATTGTTCATGACATTATGTGTATATATTTGTATAAATCTACAAATAGAAACAAAGGATATAGCCTTAGAAGAGGTAACAAAATCCGTAAAAGAATCCCAGAATTTCAAGGCCCTAGGAGAGGATTAAATATTTCCTGAAATGCTTAAGGTGGATATTGAGTTGATGAATACTCTTTTAAATCTTTTAAATTGGCTTGGGATAATGGTGGAATTCCAGAAGTGTGGAAAAGTGGAGTAAGTACAAAAACACCAAAAAAAGGGAGATTTAAGTGTGTGTGTGTGTGTGTGTGTGTGTGTGTGTGTGTGTGTGTGTGTGTGTGTGTGTGTGTGTGTGAAAATTAGAGGGAGATAATTTTGACCCCTGTAGTTGCAAAAGTCTTTTTCCAAAACGTAGTTGAACAGAATAGAGTCAGTAATCGAGGAAATTTTAAGAGAACAAGCGGGATTTAGAAAGGGTAGAGGTTGCAACAATCAGAATTTTATTATAAGGCATCTAATGCAAGAGCTAATGAGATAAAAATGCCACTTGGTATGTACTTTGTGGATTTTGCAAAGACGTTTGATAGTTTTTCACATGGAGCTATATTGAAAATTATGAGGTTCTATGGTATACTAGAAAAGTTTTTAAATATTATTAGAAGCCTGGATGAAGGTACTTTTTGTAAGGTAGTGGTGGGTGGTGTTTGAGCGATCCGTTTGAAGTTTGGAGGAGTTCTTTTGCCTTTGCTGCTTGTTTTGGTTATAGATTAAATTATGAGAAAGGTTGTAAGGGGACCAAGTGCAGGACTTAACAGGAAAGAAAAGAAGAGGCTGATGGATTTGGACTATGCTGATGATATAATACTGACCTGAGGAAGTATTTAAGAGATGCAGAGGTACTTGATTGTATGATGGAGGAAGGAGAGAAAGTGGGATTTGTAATAAATTGTGGAAAGACTGAAATTATTAATATGAAGTGGAGAACCAAATCGATTATTTCATTGGGAATAATGTGGTGAAGAATGTAGAAAATTTTAAACACCTGTGAACGATTGTATCATGTAATGGATCATTAAACAATGAAACAGAGGAGAGGATTAGACAGGCTTGGGGAGCTGTTGGAATGTTGAAATCTGTATGGAATAATAATATGCTTTCAGTAGACACTAAAGTAAAAATACACAAGTCCATGTTAGACCAATTTTAATTTATAGGCATGAGTCCTGTTACAGTAAAGTTGCAACAGATCAGAAAATTCAAGTAAAGTTGCAACAGATCAGAAAATTCAAGTAAGATGGAGGAATAGAAGAAGGGAAAGACGAGAGGAAGAAGTAGTTGCAAGGAGAGTGGAAAGGTTACAAGAGGATGAGAAAAAGGCGGAGTATAAGAGAGAAGTGGAGGAACGATTGGGCAAATATGAACTGGAGCAGATGGGAGACGTGGAAGGTGTGTGAAGTTGTGGAAGCAATGAAGAAAGTTAAATCGGGGAAAGCCCCAGGAATTGATGGAGTGTGTGGTGAAATGCTGAAGCATGGGGGAGAGATAGTAGTAGAATGGATGTGGAAGATGTGCAGAGTGGCCTGGGAGGAAGGTAGAGTCCCGGAGGTTTGGAAGTCAGGTATAAGTTTCCCTTGTACAAAGGAAAAGGGGAAAAAGAAGTGTGTGGTAATCATAGGGGCAATTGTCTTCTTAGTATAATAGGATAAGTGTATGGTAGGATACTTATTGACAGAGTTAGAGAAAGAACATAGAAATTAGTTGGAGAAGAACAGGGAGGCTTTAGGAAGGGAAGAGGTTGTGTAGATCAGATATTCATTCTTAGATCTTTTGTGGAAAAGTTTCTAGAGAAGGGAAAGAAGTTGTATGCGGCTTTCATGGATTTGGAGAAAGCATATAACAGGGTGGATAGACAAGGATTGTGGAAAGTGTTAAGAATATATGGAGTAGATGGGAAGTTGTTGAATGCTGTGAAGAGTATGTACGATGGTGCGAAGGCTGCAGTGCGTGTGGATGGTGAACTAAGTGAATTTTTCTCTTTGAAAGTTGGGTTGAAACAGGGATGTGTCATGTCTCCATGGTTGTTCAATCTGTACATGGATGGGGTAATAAAAGAGGTACAAGGTAGGGTAGTGGATGTTGGAGTGGCCCTGGTGAGAGAGGATAGTGTTTGGAAACTCCCTGTACTGTTGTTTGCAGATGATACTGTGTTGTTGAGTGAAGACGAAGGGGAGCTGCAAGGCTTGGTGGATGAATTTGGGAGAGTGTGTAAGAAACGGAATCTAAAGGTGAATGTAGGGAAGAGTAAAGTGATGGTCTTTGAGAGAGGTGAAGTCAGTGAATGTACAGCGAGGTTAGATGGTGAGGAATTGGAAAATGTGAGTACGTTTAAGTACTTGGGTAGTGTGATGAACTCTAACGTATGGAAGTGAAGCTTGGACGTTGTTGGAAGGACACAAGTCAAGAGTGAGAGCAGTGGAAATGAGTTATTTAAGAGGAGACTGTGGAGTCACATGGAGAGACAGGCTGATGAATGAGGATATAAAGGAGCGTTGTGGTGTGGATTTGGATGTGATAGGAAGCGTTATGAGGAACACACTGAGGTGGTTTGGCCATGTGGAGAGGATGGAGGGTGAAAGACTGACGAAGAGAGTGTATGTGAGTGAGGTGGAGGGGGGAAGAGGGAGAGGGAGGCCGAGGATGAGATGGAGGGATGGGGTGGAGAGGTACATGAGAGAGGGGGGTGTGAGTTGGGAGCAGGGCAGTGAAATGGCGGGAGACAGGGCGACTTGGAGGCGATTTGTTTGTGGCCACCCCAAACGGGATTCAGGCGTCTGGCAATAGATAGATAGATAGTCCTGTTACAGTAAATTTGCAACAGATCAGAAAATATTTGGATTCATGAATAAAATACTGAGAAGGATTCTTGGAGTAAAGATGCAGGACAGAGTTCCAAATGAATAAGGGATATTACAAGAGTGGAACCAGTTGATGAATACCGGTACTGTATGTGAGACTGTCTCGCAGGAATTGGCTAGGATACATACATAGAAAAGAAGGCAGTTTAAAACAGGTTGTACCAGAGTGAACTGCTAGAGGAAGAATAGACAGAGGTAGGCCGAGGGAAACCTGGCTGCGGACAAAGAAAAACGAAACAGGGGAGGAGTGTTGGTGGGACCTGAAGGAGAAGTCAAGAGTTCATCGAGGCCTTATGCATCCCGGGGGTGCCATAGGAAATGACTGATTGAATGACTGATTATGTAGTTCACTTAAGGAAAGCTTCTTTGAAATGCCTGTATGAGTATGTAGATAAGCTACACATTGTTAATATTACATGAGCTAGGCAAAATTTTTTGCCAGTAATCAGTAACAAGATATTTTGGGTTCATTAAGTTTTTTTCTCACTAAACCCTACAGTAGAGAGAGAGAGAGTGAGAGAGAGAGAGAGAGAGAGAGAGAGAGAGAGAGAGATTGAATTGTGTTTTGTCAGAAATAATTTCTCTAGAGGAACGGTATCAGTCTGGTAGCTTATGTGTCAGTTACATCTATCACATTATCAATTACACCACAATTATCTGAAAGAAATTAAGGTTACACAATGCAGACCCCATAAATGACAGACATCTCATGTTCCAGATATATATAGAAACATTAGTAGTCCAGAATGCTTGCTATCCAGTGTGATACAATATGCCGCGTTGGTGAACTGGGCTGGACAAATAGTTCTTACGAAAAACCGACTACCAAGACACTGGACGTGAAGTCTCAGTAATATAATATTCTTCAGTTCTGCTGTCGGGCCCTGCTGTGGATGTCACTGCTTGCATTGCGCAGTTGACCCTTGTGCGGTGTGATGCGGTGAGGATCTGTCCGTTCTCCCCTTTGGGGCTCAGATGCGAATGAATGTGTTTGAATGGATGAGTAAATGGAGAGTGAGTCGTCCTGTCTCGGCTACCTCCCTTTCCTTGGGGGAAGCAGCCTAGGTATATAGATAGATAGATAGATAATTTCATTATGGTGTGTGGTATTATCCTACATAAATGTAAAGAATATGGATGGGTAGCTTTCTTATAATTTATTTATAGCTAAGAATGACAGTTTCTTTGGTCATTCTGAGCAAAAGGTATCATAAAGCAAGTGGTTCGAGTCTGAACTGGGGTGATGACCAGACAATGAACCGCCATCTAGTAGAGGTGTAAAGGAACTTGCGTCCCCCAGATTGAATGTATCAGGTTATTCTCTTAGGACTCTGTCGTGTTGGAATAGCCATAAATATGACACAGAGCCGCCGGACAGTAGACCGTACAGCTGTCTGTAGTAAGATTTTGTGTGTGCCAGAAAGGTCTCATGTAAGGTCAGTAATTTATTATGCTTCTCTCACAATACGACAGGGGTTTGTGTGTCTGTGAAAGTGTTCCTTTGTTTTGTTTTGTTTTTTATGCGAAGAAGAAGGAACCAAAGGGTAAGCCCGCAAAACGCTCCTTCCAGAAAAAAAAAAAGCCAAATTCAAGATCCATTCATTTCGAAATGCCTGAACATACTGCGTTTGAAAGACTGAAGATCATAGGAAGTAGGAAATACAGACAGAAGGAGACAGTTCCAGAGGTGACCTATTGCATAAATGAAGTACTGGGAGTAACGGTTAACTCTTCCATTAGAGATTGGACAGAAAAGGGGTGAGAGTTTGTTGCTAGATGGATGCTACGCGCCCGTCGCAGAGGCGGAGGGATGCAAGCAGACAGTTCAGAGGAGCAGTGACCATGGAAGTAGTGATACAAAAGAGATAAAAATGCAACAGTGCGGTGAAGAGACAGAGGTTGAAGGGAGCAAGTAAGAGGAGGAGAGTTGATGAGATGAATAGCCTTTGACTCCACCCTATTTGGAAGAGCTCTATGTGGGGAGCCTCCCTACACATGCGAGTTGTACTCTAAACAGCGACCAGTAAAACCTGTGTATAAAGTCAACAACCGTGCAGGGGTATAGAAGGCACAGAGTCAGCTTAGCATGCCTAATCTCTTGGAAGCAGATTTTACAAGAGAAGCAATATGATCTTTCCAATGTAAGTCCCGAGTGAATGAAACCCCAAGCATGTTCAAGGATGATGCAGGATTGAGCTGGATATTATTAAACATTAGTGGGTACTCCTGTGGAAGATTTTGACAGGTTGATAGGTTTAAAAACTGAGTCTTTGATGCATTAAAAACAAGATTAATTTTACCCCAGTCAGAGATATGTGCCAAGTCAGACATTAGGTGTGCCATAGCCTCATCCCTTGTTTGTTGAAGTAACTGCTGAGATGGATATTGCGGAAACCGAATGGAAGGCGAAGGGTGGAATCATCAGCGTACAAGTGGAGAGGATTAGATGTACAGCTTAGATAATTGATAAATAGAAGGAAGAGAGTTGGTGATAGGACAGAGCCCTAAAGAACACCACTGTTGATAGATCTAGAATAACGATGGCCGTCTACAACAGCTGCTATTGAACGACCAGAAAGGAAACTATAGATAAAAACACAGATAGAAGGATAGAAGCCGTAAGAAGGCAGTTCGGAAATTAAAGATTTATGCCAGACTCGATCCAAAGCCTTTGATATCTCAAGCGTAATGGCAAAGCTTTCGCCAAAGTCCCGAATGGAGGATGACCAGGAGTTTGAAAGGTAGGTGAGAAGATGGCTAGTGCAGCGTCCCTGATGGAACCCATACTGACGATCAGAAAGAAGGTTGTGATAGGAAAGATTCTTTAAATTTTTTCTGTTAAGAACAGACTCGAAAACTTTTGAGACACAGGATGTTAATTCACTGTGGGCCAGCAATTTTTAGGCCTATGGATCACCTCTGTGTCGGCCATTTTTTGACCTTCTTTTTATTGGCTCAATAGATTTTGATGTGAAAACAACGAATTTCACCATTAAATTGCTCACCGAAGCTCGGAAATGGATTTTATTGAGTCCTGCATCCTCGTATACAGGTATATCCGCTCTCTCACGCTCACCAAGTAGTTGAGAGAAAGCCGTTTTCTGTGTAAGGTATACTCAGGTATTCATACTGGGAAGGTATAGCAATATTCAGTACATTTTTCTGATTATTTATTATTTCAGCATCTATCACAATTTGCGTGTCTTTCTCACAGTGAATGCATTATCTTACACATACCTGAAGACAGGTACAACCTGACTTTGTTATGTACAGTCCTGGCACTTACAAGAAGGTATTTACAAGTTGACTTCACTATATAGTCCTTACACTTTCAAGAAAATATTTACAACTTACATTTACGTGAAAATATTTACAAAATGTCTTCACTATATACAGCACTGGGTGAGGCATACAAGCAGAGTGAGGCAGAGCGAGCATCAGGGGGGGAACGAGTGAGTGTTTAGCCTTGACAGCCCGGGGGATGGTAGAGGAACAGTTGGCATACATGCTTGTCAATTTTTATCCGTGAATCTTGAAAAATGTGGTCACAGTGAATTTTTTTTTATTTCAAACCGTTTTAGATTGACACTGGCACTGGCCGCCAAAATATGTCAGACCGTTTTAAAACGGCACTGACACACGGCAGGTTAAAGCAGTTGGACGATAGTTAGAGGGTTGGGAATGGTCACCCGTCTTTGGGACCGGCTGAATGAGAGCAAATTTCCAGGAAGAATGAAAGGTACAAGTTGACAGACAAAGGCGAAAGAGTTTACCTAGGCAGGGTGTAAGCACAGAAGCACAGTTCTTGAGAAGAACAGGAAGAACTCCATCAGGCCCATATGCCTTGTTAGTATTGAGGCCAGTGATGGCAGAAAATACATCAGCTGAAGATATTTTAATGTCAGCCATGAGGAAGTCAGATGGGGGGAAGTGACGGAGGAACAGCACAGGAATTGTCCGAGGTGGAATTGGAGGAGAAAGTCTGAGCAAAGAGATCAGCTTTACAAGTGGAAAAAATAGCTACAGAGCCATCAGAGTAGAAAAGAGGAGGGAAGGATGACGAGGTAAAGTTGTTAGAAACGTTTTTGGCAAGGTGCCAGAAGGAGCAGGAAGAATTTGAGTTGGAGAGTTGAGAGCATTTAGTATGGATTAAATTATTTTTAGCAGAGCGAAGAACAGACTTAGCACAATTCCGGACAAAAACATAAAAAAGATGTGATCCAGGGTTGGGATGGCTCCAATACCTTTCATAGACCCTCTCTTTGTTGCAGACAGCATTAGAGCAAGTGTGATTAAACCAAGGGTTTCTTGCATTAGTCAGAGGATATGAGATGGAAATATATGCTTCCATGCCCGAGATAATAACCTCTATAATGTGCAAGGCACACTCAGAGGGCTTCCGGCCATGGAAGCAATAATCATTCCAGGGAAAATCAAAGAAGTACTGCCTGAGGGCCTTCCAATCTGCAGTGCCACAGACGACGTTTCTTTGGAGGGTCCGCAGGCCATTTTGGAGCGATAGGACAGGTTAAGGTAATAAGGTTGTAATTGGAGGGGCCCGGCGGAGAGGAAAGATTAACAGTGTAAGCAGAAGGATTAGTTGTAAGGAAAGATCAAGTATGTTGGAGCTCTCTCCGAGGCTGTCAGGGATACGGGTAGGGTGCTGTACAAGCTGTTCAAGGTCATTGAGAATAGAAAAGATGTAGGCTTGTTCACCAGGTGGATCAGCGAAAGGAAAGGGGAGGCAAAGGTGGTGGTGAACATTGAAATCTCCTAGAATGGAGATTTCAGAGGAAGAAGAAATGGACAGAATGTGTTCCATCGTGGAAGTAAGATAGTCAAAGAATTTTTGATGGTCAGTAGAATTAGGAAATAATTAAACAGTGCAGATATATTTACTCAGAGAATGACGGGAGAGCCGAAGCCAGAGAATAGAGAATTCAGAAGAATCAAGTTCAGGAGCATGAGAGCAAGATAGGTTGTTGCATACATATACACAACATCCACCTTTGGCTTTGAAATGAGTGTAGAAAAAGTAGGAGGGTAGAGAAAAGGGTTTGCTGTCAGCTGCCTCAGACAGCTGAGTCTCGGTAAGAAAGAGAAGGTGAGGTTTAGAAGAGGAGAGGTGGTGTTCGACAGAAAGTTAGAGAAAAGGCCGCGAATGTTGGAGAAATGAAGAAGAAGTGAGTCAGACAGTGGATCCAGGCAGCTCAATGAGTTGTCACCGGGAGAGGGACGGACGGTGGGGGCATTTTTGTCCCCCACCCCCCAGAGACTCTGAGGCATTGTAGGGGGGCGCCATTTTTCTTTTTTTAATTTTGAAAAGAAAGTGAAGTGTGTACTGTGAATGCAGATTGGTGTTGACAGTTAGAGAAACTTGTACTGGAGAGCATGCTGTCCTACTTTCTGTGTTACTGAAACACTGAAAAAGTTCAGCAAAAGGGGATGGTCAGGAACTAGTCTCGAGAGCTGATGAAATGGGAGCTCCAGCTCTCATTGTCATCAGCTTTCCATTCACCTTGGGAGTACTGCCCTGCTCGACTGGTGCTACATTCTACTCCTCAAATTATTACGCGAGCAGTATGATCCTAATTTTTTCCACATATCCTGGTAAGGCAGAGTATTTTTTTTTTGTACCAGAAGTGTGTTCAATTACAAATGTGTATGCTTCTACAGACCCTTTCTAAAGATACGTCATTAGAAAGAGATGTCACATTACAGGTGTTAATTTCAAATGTATTCTTCTCCACCTACGACGGACTATGCATGGTGTGCGGTCATTTATGAAAGGTCAGGGGTCTGCGAGGGTACGGCCTTCCTGTTAGTGCTGAAAGCTCCTAGCAGGCAGAGTCCTTGTTGTCATCAGCCATTCATCATTAGATATTGTTTTACACACTTCTGCCCAGTGTAATTGCTGATCTTTTACACTGGGAGGGACACCAGTTCATCATACGGCATATTGAAGATTAGCATACCTGGCGAGCTTGGCCAACCACCCGAGAAAGCTGTGCCTGCGTCTCGTTAGTGTCCTGGCCATCCTCAGCAACCTCGAACACACCAATGCCCCAGGCTGATCGCAGCTCATCCATCTAGGATGTAAAATATGTAACTCTGTTCACATACAAACTATATCTCTGCACTGTCTACAACCTACCGTGATAAAAACCGCCTATGAATACCGTCATTGTTAAACTCTTCGTATTATCATATTCATTTCCAATCATTTTTCCATAGGCAGAGAGCTTTACTGTAAAGTTTTCCGAATGGGATGTCGTTACTGTAAATGCACTAAGGTACAGAATATATATCCTCCACAGTTCAAGGGAGAAGAAATTTGCCATCGTGTGTGTGTGTGTGTGTGTGTGTGTGTGTGTGGGTGGGTGGGTGGATTGGTGGGTGTGCTTTAACATATTATTTCAAGCGGTTTCTATCCTGTTTTTGACTAAGCTTGCTGAAAGGGTTGAGGGTTATTTAAGTAAACATTTTCAAAAAGAATAATATTGTAAATGAAAAAGTCAAGGTCAGTGGTGAACGTCAACATTTTTTGATCAGATTAAAACCAAGCTCTTTTTTTTTTTTTTTTTTTTTTTTAATGGTTCAGGGTTAGGCTTGTTTAAAGGGAATCAAATATCAAAACAGTCAGATTAAGGTCTGAGTAACTAGGAATGATTAAAAGCCAAGGTCACAAGGAATGTTCAAGTTAAGCAGTTTTATCTGATTTGAAACAAACATAAAGGTTTCACCAGAAAAACAAAATCAGATTTGAATGCAGACAAAGACCAAGGCCACATGATAATGTCAAATTCTGGCCCATGGATCTGTATGTTAACCAGATAATTGAAACGGTTTAGCTGTGACTTGCATGAAACGTGATGAATGGGTTGAGGATGGCCCAGAGGAGTGACTTTTTCCTTTTGGATGGGAAACTGGTTAAAGTTCATGGTCCCATGGGAAGGTTAACTTATACTGGTTTTATTCAATGTCTACTAAACTTTGTGAAAGACTTCAGAATTAGACAGGGGCAGATTCGATTTATAGAACAATTACTCGAAAGTTATGGTCACAGAGATGGGTTGAAAATGACAGTCACTGGGAAATTCATGTCAGGCAGTTTTGATCTGATCTGAACCAAAGACGATGGGACAGCTGGAGGTTAGGCGAGAGTGAAATGATATGATTTTGAAAGTAATCTGTCGAAGGTCAAGTTCACAGGACAAAGTCAAATATTCAATCCATAGACCAGTTGGCAGGTGGAGATGTTCTCTCTCTTCGTGCTACAACACTGTTTTTGGAATAGCCTTGGTCACACTTTACCATATTTTTCATTTACTTTCCGTCATTCATATTAACCTTGAATATGGTGGCATGTGACGTAGAACCATCAGACAGAAGGACGGCGTAGCACTTTTCTTGCAACAATGTCGAAATAACTGAACCAACCATCTGCATCGAGTCAGCCATCACGTCCCCTAAATCTGCAAGCAAAATTCATACAAAAAGCCTGCTTTGACGCACTTTTGGCTGATTATAAGAATATCTTTCTAGCAGGAATACTCGTATAATAATCGATTTGTCCTAACTCTAAAAGGATTAAGAGTAAAACAATAATCACTTGATCCTGGTGAGCACTGGATGGTTTTCAAACCTGGAAGGACAATGCTTGGTTGAGGGTAAGCAATATCATACTTCATATTTTCGAGAGCTCTGTTAATCTGAAAAAATATAATCGTATAGAGATACCACGAGAAATATTAATAAATGACATTCATTACTGAAAAATTAATAAAAATGATGTACTGTATTAAAGATGTTCTGTTTATTTTAAAAAAATGTGGTTTAAAGAAAGCCTGAAGGCATAATTGTGTGTGTGTGTGTGTGTGTGTGTGTGTGTGTGTGTGTGTGTGTGTGTGTGTGTGTGTGTGTGTGCTGGGGGGAGAGGGAGGCGTGTAATGCAATGATTTACCTGAGGCAGGCCAAATAGTTGAGGTTTCAGCACCAGAGCTAGACACCACCACCACAACTAACAGGACGGCTCGCGTGGAGTCCTTCGTTTTCATCATACGATGACTGCTGTCTGTAAAACAGCTTCAGAATTACATTTTATAATGGTGAAATACTTTCTGGATTACGTTGCTAGAGATGGAAAATGCTGAACGCATATGGAGAATATTCACTATTAAACAAAGGGCGCTCAAAGAGTGCAACATTCACGCCCATCAACTTGTCTAAAGGTCGAATATTTTTACTTTTCTCTGTTACCAAATGCTGAAATATTGTTCATAAAATCGAATTACTTCATTATTGTGTAACCTACAGTTCGTACAACAGCTTTGATTCAGATGAGTTCGAAGTTGTCTGAGTTGACTGCCTGGTGATCTCCCCATTTGACCTTTCCCTTTGATCTTGGTCTTTGAGTGTTCTCGAAATCGAACCTTATTATCCTTGTTTAAACAAGAATTTTTCCACAAAGTTTAGTCTACACTGGATTTTTTTTTTTTTTTCAAAATCTTGCTCTAACCTTTGCTTCTGGGTGATTTGTATCTATCTATCTATCTTTCTATCTATCTATCTATCTATATAATATTATATGACATTTTTGTTGTGGCATCAGAGACTGCACGCGAAAGAGAGGGGGAGGGAGCTTCCAGTCTCTTTCACACAGTCGTTTTCCACAAAATTTTGCACACACCTCCGGATACACCAAAAAACTTTACATGCAAAAATTTGTTAAACATAATCACTTTGAGTTTTTTTTTTTTTTTTTGTAGGCCTTCTTCAACACACGACCGCCGCCCAGTATCGACAGGACTGACGTGTCCACGGCGACCAACGGCCGTGCCGCTAAGGGCTAACAACGCCCAACTACGGCCATCTCAAACAGGCCTGCTCAGTGAGGGGATGAGGAAGCTCTACATCGTCTGTCGTGAGCCTACCTCCCTCGGCCCAATTTAACATTAGTACAAGAGAAATGGTGTTGGGGTCACGTTCGTGCCTGTATTCAAAGCTTTTTTTAGGTATACCGTATATCACCTAGTCTTCGTGTGTACTGCAAACACTGTGCTAAACAAACAGTGTTCGTGTGCCCCTGTGTATAGGTAACTACAAATCGAGGTCCAAAGTCCATGTATTTAGGTTCCCAGAGTGTGAAAAATAATCTTCTCAGTGGTTAAACACCATTGAGCGGGAAGGGTATTTACTTCCTCAGTACGGCAGGGTAATTACCATGAATTACTTTGTGTTTCTCATAAGAAATTAAACAGTAATATCGAGCACATAAGGTACCATATACTTGTTCGACCTAAAATGTAGAAATAGAGAATGTGACGTACTGGCGGCAATGAGTGTTTCCCGAGACGATATGCTGAGATGGAGGATGGCACTGGCGGATTTAGGGGGTGCCATTGGGACCTTGGCCCCCCCAGGAAGTATGTCGGTGCCCCTCTGTAGTTCCTACCAGTTGTTTGCTGCGCCTCTTGTTCCTTTCATCCTAGGGCCATAGGCAAGGAGAGGAGTCAGGCACCTCACCCTTACCCAGACATATAGATGCCGCACACAAGAAAAATTTTTAATACATGCGTATGTGTGTCTGTGGAAATGGGGACGTTAGTGAACGTTTTCCTATAGGAAAACGTTCACTGTATGTCTAGCCTAACCTTCCAAAAGTTACTCGTAAGAATTAGATGTACTGTATATGTACCAAGTAGTGAAAATTTAAATAAGCTTGCTACTTGCGGGCGCCCCTTTCATGCTTGCCCCCTCCCTCCCAGAATAGCCGTCTATGGCACCACTTTCTTGCTTGGCCTCTCCCAGAATAGCCGTCTATGGCACCACTTTCTTGCTTGGCCCCTCCCTCCCAGAATAGCCGTCTATGGCACCACTTTCTTGCTTGGCCCCTCCCTCCCAGAACAGCCGTCTATGGCACCACTTTCTTGCTTGGCCCCTCCCAGAACAGCCGTCTATGGCACCACTTTCTTGCTTGCCCCCTCCCTCCCAGAACAGCCGTCTATGGCACCACTTTCTTGCTTGGCCCCTCCCAGAACAGCCGTCTATGGCACAACTTTCTTGCTTGGCCCCTCCCTCCCAGAACAGCCGTCTATGGCACAACTTTCTTGCTTGCCCCCTCCCTCCCAGAACAGCCGTCTATGGCACCACTTTCTTGCTTGGCTCCTCCCAGAACAGCCGTCTATGGCACCACTTTCTTGCTTGGCCCCTCCCTCCCAGAACAGTCGTCTATGGCACCACTTTCTTGCTTGGCCTCTCCCAGAATAGCCGTCTAGATCCGCCTATGGAGGGTGGTCGTGGACGGAAGTGAATATATTTTTCGGGTGGCATACCAACTAAGAATTAATTGCTTTGCCACTGATATTCCCTCATTGTCGGGTGAATTACTATAACAGCTTTATTTCTGCAATGGAGATCAAAAAATATTATTATTATTAACATTAATGTAGAAGTAGGAGTGGTAGTAGTAGTAGTAGTAGTAGTAGTAGTAGTAGCAGTAGTAGTAGTAGTAATACTAATGATGATAACAATAACAAAAATAATAATAATAATAATAGTAATAGCAACAACAATTACACGAACAACAACAACAACAACAAGAATAATAATAATAGTAGCAGCAGCAGCAGCAGCAGCAGTGGTAGTAGTAGTAGTAGTAGTAGTAGTAGTAGTGGCAGCAGCAGTAGTAGTAGTAGTAATAATAATGATGATGATAATAATAATAATAATAAAAATACAAATAATAATAATAATAATAATAATAATAATAATAACATTTACAAGACCAACAACAATAACAACAAGAATAATAATGGTAGCAGTAGTGGTAGTAGTAGTAGTAGTAGTAGCAGTAGTAGTAGTAGCAGTAGTGGCAGCAGCAGTAGTAGTCTGATTATTATTGTAAATGATGATGTTGATGATAATATAATAATAATAATAATAATAAAAATAATAATAATAATAATAACAATAACAATGACGAGATCAACAACAACAACAACAACAACAACAATAATAATAATAGTGGCAGTAGTAGTAGTAATAGTAGTAGTGGCAGCAGCAGTAGCAGTGTGATTATTATTGTTAATAATAATAATGATAATAATAATAATAATAATAATAAAAATAATAATTCCATCCATCCATTCATCATCCAATCCTACATCGCCCCATGAGGAGCGTAGGAGCCCGGGGCTAGGCAGTTGGTCCCGACATTTAAGATGAGAGTGACCAGCCTCACTCATCCCTGAGTGGCAATACATGAGCAATCAACCCCAACCATCCCTTGGATATAAACCTTCACCGGCTCAATCCGATTGGAGCGCAATAATTACCCATTAAACCACCAGGCGCCAAAATTTGGTTATGTGGTTACCACCCAGCGTAGTAAATGGTTTCCTGGTGCACAGGAAACCATGTGGCTTGTCACTCACTGTAGAGTCACCCACAGGCTGAAGGAAGTGGAAAGAATGAAGGAAAGAAAGACAGAAGAGGGAGTGTAAAGTCACCCGTAGGCAGAAGGACAAGGAAAGAATGATGGTAAGAAAGACAGAAAAGAATGGAAGGAAACAAGGATGAAGAGGTAAAAGCAGACAACCGAGAGCAGCACTACATCGAGTGAGTGGATGGTGAGCGCCCCCACCTACCACAAATAATAATAATAATAAAATGATGATGATGATGATGATGATGATGACGATGATAATAATAATAGTAATAATAATAATAATAATTATTATTATTATTATTATTATTATTATATTAATTCATTACTACAATAACAACTTACTCTGCATGAATTACCTCGGGAAGAAAAAGAGAAAAGCTTCAAACACTGGCTAAATAAATGCCTGAAATATTTCAATAAATGTTATCATGAAATATCAAATAATAAAGGTTATAAATTATTGGTGTCATGATGTATTGGTATAAAAATGCTTCTGTCATAATTATTATCCCTGCAACGTGTTTTATATGTCAAGACAAAAGGCAGAGTTGCCTGTGTTCGGGGTACATAGTTTTTATGTTAAACCTCTGTTATAATTAAAGTAAAGCTGTCAATGAATTATGTTTCCCGTTAATAACGTCTATGGATTTGTGTTATAATTTCCTGGAGAAAAATAATTCGCTTTCAACTATATAATAAATGCAGGAATATAATGTGTAAGGTTTACTTTTAAAAAATGCAGCAGTATAATGAACTGCACTGCATAAGACTGAGAATTATATAAATATCTATCTATCTATCTACCTACAGTATCTACGTATATATATCTGTCTATCTGTCTACCTACAGTATCTATCAATATATATGTCTATCTAGCTATCTATGTATCCATCTATCAGTATACTCGTATATATCTATATCTATTTATCTATCTATCTCTATCTATCTATCTATCTATATATATATCGTTTCGTTTCGTTTCGTTTTTAAAGCCTCCAACATGCTTGCATGCGTCGGCCTTGGTCACCTAATGGCGGCTCTCCATGCTGCGCGATCCATTGCAGCCTCCCTGTTCAGTCCCTTAACCCTGAGGTCACCCTTAATTACCTCACCCTATGTCTTTCTCTGTCTACCGCTCATAACCCTACCCTCAGTATTAACACTTCTCACCTTCCTCACCCAATTATCATCCTCCATCCTCTCCACATGTCCAGACCATCTAAATCTACCTCTCCTCATCACAACACCAATACACTCCAGTCCAATCCTACCTCTCAACTTATCCATTGTAAACCCAGCCCCCCCAGTCCTTGCATGCAGGGACGCACTACATATCCAATTAATCATTGTCATTTCTGTACGTCTGAGCCGGCGAATATCCTCCTCCTTTACTGCCCAGGGCCCGGATGCACAAACAGCCTTAAGGCTACACACGGCCTTAGGTTGGGTAGTTTAAGGCCGTAGATCGCTAAGGCGGGTATCACACGGGGACCCGTCAACGTTTTGTGCAGCACAAAATGGACGTCCAAACCGAGCTTGGACGTCCATACCCTATCACACGGTGGACGTCGATGGCCACCTTCTTCTTCTTTATCGAGTTCACCCCACGCGACTGGAAGGTCACTTCCATCTCCCTACCAGATGACGTCTTTATCAACAACAACAATGGACGTGAACCTAGATTGTGACATTTGCAATGGGTGCTGCAGTCCTAACCCTGCAGGAAGAGGAAGAAGCCTCTGCAAGAAGACAAAGGAGGGGGAGAAGGAGGGCATTGTGGATGAGAAAATGGCTGCCACGGAAAGAAGAAAGCATCCAGTATAGAAATCTGCACAGTAGTTCTTTCTTCCCGAGTATGCCTTTCCAACATATGCAGACCTCTCTTGTAAACAATCAGTCTACATTCCATCATATTTACCACATTTTGGTATACTGTATACGAAAAGTTTATGACAAACAGAAATATTAAAAGTACAAAGTTTACTGACAGTTTTGAATTAATCATAATATAAAATACCACCTCAACTGACTAGAGTTCAAGATAGCAGACGACACACGCTATATGTAAACTCCATAAAGAAGAAGGAGACTACCAAGTCGTGGACGTCCACGTGGACGTCTACGAATGGTCAGCCGGCCTTCCACCTGTGAACGTCCATGACCCTCCCGCGGGAGCAAATTTGGACTTCCACGGCCAGTTTGGACGTCCATTAGTCTCCGTGTGATAGCCCCTTAAGGCCCATGCACGAAGCACCTATAGGAGGGTAAGCCTCGGTAAGGCCGCCTCAGCAGCTGAGGCTGGGTCGGAGCAGCATTACCGTATTAAGACCCGTAAAAAAGGTAACTCCGATTTGATATTCTCTATAGCACAAACCGGACCACACTTGTTATTGTTTTTCTCGGTATAGAGTTAATGGTTGCCTGTAAACTAGCTCGCGAAGGGAATGGAGGTTTCCTGGATCCAGTGAACCCCTAACAGCATTGAGACAATATCGCCTCCCCAGGAGAAAATTCCTTCGTTTAACAGAACTTGAGCCTCATATTGGGAGTGTCACGCTACACTCCCTTGCCATTCTTGCCTACACTAACAATTTTGGGGAACCCAGAGGTTTTACGCTAATGCGAATTTTCGGAGTGTTGTTGGAGATACCAGTGGTATTCATCAGTCAAGTGTATCCAAAGTGATATCACGTGTGAGAGATGTTTTATATAGAAAAGGACTCAGAAAAAATAAGCTGCCCAGTGGTTTGCTGAGAAAGACAGAGACTAGAGGGTTTCCACAGAATAAAAAGAAAAAATCCTAAAGTGCTTTGGTTCCCATGAGGAGGAAGGGAAAGATACATCCCCAGTATCCCTGCTTGTAAGAGGCAACTCTAAGGGGCCGTTTTGCCTAAAGTCTTTCTTTCCTTAGCGTCCTCTTCTGTCCTTATCGTCCTCTTCTGTCCTACCCCATTTCTTCATGTTTGCATGTTTCTTATAGTTTTTTTTTCCCTCTACTTCTGCTTTGCCATGCAGCGATATTATGAATTGGTAATAATTCGTCATTATTCCTAACTTCCTCAAGTGCTTGGAGCAATGGATTGAACCCTCATACCAATTAAGGCCCTAGTTCACAAAGAACATGTATTTGTCAGTTGCAAAAGGTTCCATTCACTGGATGTGCAAGTTGTTCGTGACAGCAACTAAATGATAATGAGCTGTAATTACAGATATCCTGGCAGCACTCACGCTGTTTATATCTGGGCTAATTCTAACCTCTACTAGATATTTGAACCAAGGTGTCTATGGTGACAGTTTTCTGCTAGGTAACTGTGGTTGCTGATGACTCTGTGTAAGTTAAACAATGGTTGGGTAAAACATGGCAAACATAATAAGTTCCCATTCATATTGCTATTTCGTTTCTTTACCCCTAAACCCTTTCATCTTACTAATGTTTCAAAGGTTGTGTGGGTGTAAAGCTCCTCATCACTAATATTGGGATGTCTTTTCATTGCACCCGGCATTGTTTTCAATTAATTACCGGTACTTCACGTGCTTATCCTCGACTGTTGTGTAAATGTTACCGGCATTGTGTGAAAATGAGGTATTGTATTGAATGCATAGGTACTCAATAGAATGTCTAGCATTTTCTGGCAAAGTATGATTTAAGCTCATTTCATTCTGATTTTATATATTTTACCTAGAGATTTTAATGGAATTCCTAGGTATTCTGTAGAATGCCTAGCATTTTTATGGCAAAATATAATAAAAAACAACAGGAGGTTAAGCTGGGATAATCTTGGTTAAGTTAGGTTAGGCTAGGTTAGGTTAGGTTAGTTTAGAAGAGCGCTATGTTAAGCGTTTACCTAAATTAACCTAACCTAATATACCTTCATCGAACTTAAACTAAGCCTAGACTATCCCAGCCTAACCAAACCGCAGCCTAAATTAACCTGACGTAAATGAAATGACTCATTTCACAGTCTGCCTGTTTGCTGCAGTGTGGTTGTGTCTCACGTTGCCTAAAACAAAATCAGTAATCTATAGAATACCAAGGAAATGTGTACAGATGATTTTATCTTATACCTTGTCTTGAAAATATAGAAACTGCACAGTTTACCTAGGCATTCAGTACAATGACGGGTTTCCCACTTTGGCGGTAACATAAACACTAGCTCTCGCCTCTCACCCCAGCTGATCCATGAAGGTCTGTGACTGGCCCAGTGTTTCTGTGTTCTGCCGTCTGATTGGTCGGCAGGGTCTCAGCTGACGCACTTGATTTCCCCCAAAGCATTCAAAACAGTTAAGGCTGGCCTTAGCTGAGGCCAGTGCACGAAACATAAGTCAGCCATAAGACAAGGCAAGGGGTCATCGTGCATGGGCCTTAGACGCAGCCCTAAGGCCGCCTTTAATATTTCATTTAAGGCCAGCCTTAAGGCTGCCATCCGACGGAGTTTTCTGCATACTGGCCCAGGTCTTACTACCATACAACATTACACTTCTAACACATGCTGCATACAAAGACCCCTTAGCACGTAGGGAGAGTCCTCTGAATGTCAGGAGAGGCAAGAGCTCCCTGAACTTCCTCCAGCCACTTCTCACCCTAGCCACAGAGCTAGCTCCAGCCCCAACTCCAGCACACAACATGTCTCCCAAATAACAAAACTCTTCCACACACTCAAGATATATATATCTATATCTATCTATCTATCTATCTATCTATCTACTTATCTATATCTATCTATCTATCTATCTACTTATCTATATCTATCTATCTATCTATCTATATATATATATATATATATATATATATATATATATATATATATATATATATATATATATATATATATATATATATATATATATATATATATATATCAACATCATCATCATCATCGTCACCAGCCATTTGAGTGTCCACTGCTGGACCGGCCTATCCCGAACGAAGGGGGGAAGATACAGCCTTTGTATCTCTACCAAATGGCTTAGGCTGTCTGGAAGATATTATATTATGTAGGGTCATAAGTGCTTGTAAGTGTGATTGTAATGTTGGAGTGGCTTTGGATGTGTGTGTAGTCTCTGAATCAAGTGTAATCAGCCAGGACAAGCCGACTGGGTGCAAGCATACTTTATAATACAAGACACTGGTTCAAACACCGCACTCCTTATGTCTGCCAAAGCAGTATGTGGCCGGGAGAACACTTCCAAAGTGCCTTACCCCTGGGGTGCGAACGCTGCTTTTCCCATGTACGAAAATGCACACTTTACCACTGTACGTCCATATATATAGATAGATAGATTGATTGATTGATTGATTGATAGATAGATCCCCATAATGACCCTACCCGCATCCCAGACCGCCTTGGAGAGAGCTCCAACATACTTGACCTCTTCCTTACAACTAATCCTTCTGCTTACACTGTTAATCTTTTCTCTCCATTGGGCTCCTCCGATCACAACCTTATCACCTTAACCTGTCCTATTACTCCGGTACAGCCTGTGGACCCTCCAAGGAAATGTGCCTGGCAGTTTCGAGCCGTGGATTGGGAGGCCCTCAGGCAGTACTTCTTTGATTTTCCCTGGAATGATTATTGCTTCCATGGCCGGGAGCCATCTGAGTGTGCCTTGCGCATTACGGAGGTTAAACTCTCGGGCGTGGAAGCATACATTCCTTTCTCATATCCTTTGACTAATGCAAGAAAGCCTTGGTTTAATCACGCTTGTTCTAATGCTGTCCGCAACAAGGAGAGAGCCTACAAATGGTACCGGAGCCAACCCACCCCAGAATCACATTATCTTTACGTTTCTGCCCGAAATCGTGCTAAGTCTGTTCTTCGCTCTGCTAAAAATAATTTCATCCTTACTAAATGCTCTCAACTCTCCAATTCGAATTCTTCCCGCTCCTTCTGGCACCTTGCCAAAAACCTTTCTAACAACTTTACCTCATCATCCTTCCCTCCTCTTTTCTACTCTGATGGTTCTGTAGCTATTTCTTCTACAGATAAAGCAAATCTCTTCGCACAGACTTTCTCCTCCAATTCCACCTTAGACGATTCTGATGCTGTTCCTCCATCATTTCCCGCCTCTGACTTCCTCATGGCTGACATTAAAGTTTCTTCAGCTGATGTATTTTCTGCCATCACTGGCCTCAATACTAACAAGGCATATGGGCCTGATGGAGTCCCTCCTGTTGTACTCAAGAACTGTGCTTCTGTGCTTACACCCTGTTTAGGCAAACTCTTTTGCCTTTGTCTGTCAACTTGTACCTTTCCTTCTTGCTGGAAGTTTGCTCTCATTCAGCCAGTTCCAGAGAAGGGTGACCACTCCGAACCCTCCAACAATCGTCCAATTGCTTTAACGTCCTGTATTTCAAAAGTTTTTGAGTCAATTCTCAATAAAAAAAATTTTAAGGCATCTTTCCTATCACAACCTTCTTTCTGATCATCAGTATGGGTTCTGTCAGGGACGCTCCACTGGCGATCTTCTCACCTACCTTTCAGACTCCTGGTCATCCTCCTTTCGGGACTTTGGCGAAATCTTTGCCATTGCACTTGACATCTCAAAGGCTTTCGATCGAGTCTGGCATAAATCTTTAATTTCCAAACTGCCCTCTTACAGCTTCTATCCTTCTATCTGTGCCTTCATCGTTAGCTTCCTTTCTGGTCATTCTATAGCCGCTGTTGTAGACTGCCATCGTTCTTCTCCTAGATCTATCAACAATGGTGTTCCTCAGAGCTCAGTCCTGTCACCAACTCTCTTCCTTTTATTCATCAGTGACCTAAGCTGTACATCTAACCCTATCCACTCTTACTCTTATGACTCCACCCTTCACCTTTCCATTCGGTTCCCTCAACACCCATCTCAGCAGTTACTTCAACAAACAAGGGATGAGGCTATGGCACACCTAATGTCTGACTTGGCTCGCATCTCTGACTGAGGTAAAAATAATCTTATTGTTTTTAATGCATCTAAGACTCAGTTCTTACACCTATCAACACGTCAAAATTTTCCACAGGTATACCCACTAATGTTTAATAATATTCAGCTTAATCCTGCATCATCCTTGAATATGTGTGGGGTTTCATTTACTCGGGACTTATCTTGGAAAGATCATATTACATCTCTTGTAAAATCTGCTTCCAAGAGATTGGGTGTGCTAACCCAACTCCGTTCTTTCTTTACCCCTGCACAATTGTTGACTCTATACGGGGGTTTTATCCGCCCCTGTGTGGAGTACAACTCTCATGTGTGGGGAGGCTTCCCACATACAGCTCTTCTCAATAGGGTGGAGTCAAAGGCTTTTCGTCTCATTAACTCTCCTCCTCTGACTGACTCCCTTCAACCTCTGTTTCTTCACCACACTGTTGCATCTTTATTTCTTTTCTATCGCTACTTTAATGGTCACTGCTCCTCTGAACTGTCTGCATGCATTCCTCCACCTCTACGATGGGCGCGTAGCACCCGTCTAGCAGCAACCTCTCACCCCTTTTCTGTCTAACTCTCTAATGCAAGAGTTAACCGTAACTCCCAGCCCTTCATTTATGCAACAGGTTAGCTCTGGAACTGTCTCCCTCTGTCTATTTCCTGCTGCTTATGATCTCCAGTCTTTCGAACGCAGTGTGACCAGGCATCTCGAAATGAATGGATCATGAATTTGGCTCTCTCTTGTATTTTGTTTTTCTCTGGGAGGGAACTGTTATTGTGGGCTCATGACCTCTGGTTCCTTCTTCCTCGCATAAATATATATATATATATATATATATATATATATATATATATATATATATATATATATATATATATATATATATATATATATATATAGGAGAATGTGCCATAGATTTCAACCTCTTATGCCTCCAGGAAAATATCTTACCTGGCTACACCAACATAAGACTGCACGACGAGAGTGCCATGAATGATGAAAGCACACGACAGTTCTGGAAGAATTGGTTGAATGGCAAGTTACAAAGACTTACAACAAGAAATGTAAATTCTTACAAATAAGTGGACCGAGGCTTCTGTCACAGATGACCTGAGGAAACAGATCGATGAAGACACTCCGGGAACAACACCATAGAGGTATGGAAAGTAGCATCATCAACCAGCTACGGCAACATCAAGACACACAAGCCTAGCAACCCCCAATGCCCGATCATCTCTCAGATACCCACCGCCACCTACACCATTGGCAAGAAAATGAACTCCTGACACCAAACTGTATGTACCTAACACCTTACAGCCTATCCTCTGCTTTGGACTTCCTTGAAGTCCTACGTGACGTCCCTCCTGCTAACGACCACATCATAGCTTCCCTCAACGTCGAAAGCCTTTTTACCAACATTTCTGTGGAGAAGACAGTTGACTTCATACTCGACCGTGTGTACTGCTGTGAGGACACCAAGCCCCTCGACATCCCAGAGAAGGCTCTCAAGACTCTGCTGGAGCTCTGCACAACAGAAGCTCCTTTCACCTGCCCTAGCGGTCAGCTGTATCAGCAGATCGACAGTGTGGCAATGTGCATCCCCCTTGGAGTCCTGTTCGCTAATTTCTTCATGGGGACATCTAATCGAGACTCTTAGGTATTAGCCACCCCTCCCTATACCGCTGCTTTGTCGATAACATATTCATTTGTATCAACGAGCTTCAGGAGCTGCAGGAAAGATGGTGCTTCCTCGCTTCCTCTGGACTTCTATGAAGAAGCCAACAATGGATGCATCCCCTTCCTGGACGTAATGTTCACTGTGCACAATGTAGGATTCAAGACTACAGCATTCACCTAGCCCACGAACGAAGGACTCTGCCTGAATGGAGACAGTGAGTGCCCGAGACGTTACCTGCACTCTACCATCAGCGTCTACGTCAGGAGAGCCCTCTCTTACTGCTCCATTTGTAAAAACGCCCACCAGGAACTAGAATGCGTGACTCAAGTTCTCATTAACAATGACTACACTAACACCGACGTATCCAACGTAATTAAGAGTCACATGGACAATTGGTATACTCACCATGATACCAACAACTACCGAATACATCAAGAAATACTACAGAAACGACATGTCTGCAGAATACAAAATGGATGAGAAGATGACCAACGGCATTGTTTACAGAAATGTATGCCTTACTGACCTGGAACAACACATTTTTCTCATCATCTACTACAAAACAAACAGCCCATCCTATGCTTCATAACCAACCTGCCGTGACTTCGACGCCTGTTCAGAAGGACCATGTCATTTACCAGCATAACTGTGACAGTGAGGAGTTTGAACCTCGCTCATTCATTGGAATGACACTGACCAGACTATCAGGGTGCCTCACTTGTCACCTACAGAATGGAGCCATCAAGAACCACACTGCCACCATACACAACTCTCACCTGACATGACAAGACCTGGATGTGAATGCTGAAATCATCAGAGAACATGACCCTTGCCGTCTCTCGTTTAACAAAACATCCTACAGTAAACACACAAGTCAAAGAATCCTACCGTCATCAAAATGCCACATAGGATTAGCCAACGAAGCAGCCTATGAGCGATCAGCTTAACTGATCAGCCCCGCCTACTTGTCTCCACCTGATTTACCTAAATCGTCTATAATCGGCCACCCATGACGGAACCATCAGATCCAGCCAGAAGATGGGACAAGATAGTTCCGAAATGTCGCTGCCCTTTCGGCAACTCCTGAAGAAACTCTAAGAAGACCACTGAAATTATGTACGGCAAATATAAATTGTACATAAGAAAAATAATAAAGGATAATGTGCCATTGCTTTCAACCTCGTATTCCTCCAAGATTATATACATTAAAATATATATATATATATATATATATATATATATATATATATATATATATATATATATATCTATATATATATACATTAATATATATATATATATATATATATATATATATATATATATATATATATATATATACATATATATATATATATATATATATATATATATATATATATATATATATATATATATATATATATATTGTTACATAGCCTATGATTTCATCATCCTTTGTATAATTCTAACGTACAGTATGCTGCATGTTTGATCACGATTCGCCTCGTGGCTTCCATAGTGACCAGGCTAGCGTGTTCTACCTCACTTCCCCCTTCTCCCCTTAGAGTAGAGTAAGTCGTTCTTTCTGTTGTTCAGAGCAGGAGTGTCAACTCTTTGTCCCCTATGGCTTCATTTGCGCGTCCCTCTTACAAGTTGTATCAAGCTCTGCCGGCCCCTATATAATGAGCTCAGTCTCTGCATTAAATGCCACTTAGATCTACTCTTCATTTTGTTCACATCTCTGTCCTCCCATGTACAGTTGTTATTATGTTTGTGAGTGCTCAGGAAGTCTCCAGCCATCTAGCTGCTGTATAATTTGAGTATAAGTGGTGTTGCATTTTTTTTCTTGTACTGTATAGCATAAGGTGTTAATTCGTAGGCCTGGTGAGGTTTTTGTGATTCATATGGAGTTTTTGATGTCAGCCATTGTTAATAATATGTTGTATCTGTAATAATATATCTTGCTTTAACTGACCATTATCCGGTTTTCTCATTTTATCAGGGCTGACTGAGATAAATTTACTCTTGCTAATTTCGTGTTGATAAAGGCTATTGCAGTTAACCATATATTTAACCTGTTTTTTGCCAGTACAATATCTTTATGAGTCCTGAATGTTTAGTTGTTAGTTTGTGCATTAAACTTTAACTTGTAATTTTACCTAAGTCTTTTGTTTTGAACCTGGAACTTTGCGGGACAGTAGTGATTTTAGTATTCTCACATGAAGTGTTCATTATCTTTCTCTGTTCCATAACATAAATTTGGCGACCTCTTATCAGGATATTCGGGATATTATCATAAGGATATTGCTTGAATTTTGTGACTGTGATTTATTCATGATGTCTACTATTACTACACTTGATGAAGCTAAAGATTTTTTGTCAAATGTGCAAACAGTGTGTGATGTAGAAAACAGAACAAAGAAGGAACTTAAGCTTGTTTTGCTCAACAATTGGGAATTGCTGTTCGCTCTCATCATTCTAAAGATCAAATTGTTGACATAATTAATAAAAGCTTGTTTAATGTAACTCCTCCAGATGAGCAAACGCAGATTGAAATAGCTAAGTTACAGCTAGCCCTGCAGGAGGCTCGTGTGAAGGAAGCTGAATTTCAAGCACGTGCTAAGAAGGCTGAGTTTCAGGCACGTGCTAAGGAGTCTGAGTTTCAGGCACGTGCTAAGAAGGCTGAGTCTCAGGCTCGTATTCAGGAGGCACAGGCACAGGCTCAGGCACAAATTGAACTAGCTAGGATTCAGGCAGACCATCAGTATCGCATGAAACAAGGTGGAACTGGATCATCTAGCTCTGATGATTTTGATGTGGCTAAAAATGTTAAACTTGTCCCTTCTTTTAATGAATCTGATTTAACAAAGTATTTTCAGTTGTTTGAGAGGGTAGCTACAGGTTTTAATTGGCCCAAAAAGTATTGGCCAGTACTCCTTCAGACTCTTCTCACCGGTAAAGCTCAAGTAACTTATGCATCTTTGCCTCAGGATCAATCTGATAATTATGATGTAGTTAAGAGCTTGATTCTTAAGGCCTATGAGATTGTTCCTGAAGCCTATAGTGTAAAATTTAGGACAACTTATAGGCAAGATATGCAATCCCATGTCGAGTATGCAAAAATCAAAAAAGATCTGTTAGGGCAGTGGTTAAATTCTAAGAATGCAAATTCTGATTTTGATAAATTTAAGCAGATGATTTTGCTGGAGGACTTCAAAAGGTGTATTAATAAAGATCTAAGCCTATATCTTGATGAGAACAGAATAGATAATTTGTCTGATGCTGCAGTTTTAGCTGATGAATATGTTCTCACTCACAAGAGATATTCAAGAGAAAAAAGAAAAGCTGAGAGTAAGTACGATGCCTCTACTCAGAGTACAGGTAACAGGAAAGAGAATAAAGATGATGTTTCTCAGGAAGTAAATACCAGCTCCATCTCTAGATTTCAGAAAAGTAAATGTACTTATTGTAGTAAGCTTGGTCATACTACAGAGAAATGTTTCAGGAGACAGCGTGATGTGAACAAAAAGGAGTCTTTAAATATTCAGTCAATTGGTCTAGTGTCCACCCTTGAGAGTTCCCAGAATTCTTTAACCGAGTTAACTGAACCTGCTTTGAGGGGTAACTTAAATTCTCATGATGGAGCTCCTCTTTTGAGCAGTAACGTGGGTGACACTCTCAAGAGTTCATGTGCTAATTTCCTGTCTGGTGGTTTTGTCAGTCCTCTGGACAGTAATGACAGGAAATCAGTTAAAATATATCGTGATACAGGTGCTTGTCAATCCCTTATGCTGACCAGTGTTCTAGGCTCTAATGTTAATTCCTCTGATGAAACTGTAATCATACAAGGTGTAGGGAATAATTACTTCTCTGTCCCTCTGTGCAGAGTGAATTTAGAGTCTGGTTTTGTTAATGGTTCCGTTATGGTTGGGTTGGTTGAGACAATCCCAATGTCAGGTGTAACTTTCTTACTTGGAAATGATATTGGTGGAAGTCAAGTGTGTCCAGCTCCTCAGTTGTCTAGTGAACCAGTGACTGCGACCCAGGATTGTGATATCCCTGATGTGTTCCCTGCATGTGCTGTCACTAGGGCTAAGTCTAAAGTTACTGGTGACTTAGAGGATAATGATGATGATGATGTTATCCTAGCTGACACTTTTCTTGCTAATTTGGACCACTCACCAGATGAGGCAGTACCCCAAAGTGTTGATAATTTGTCTCGTCAAGAGTTGGTTGAGTTGCAGGTTGCTGACCCTGAGTTGAAAGGTCTTGCTAACTCTGCTTGCAGTGAGGAAGAGTCAGCTGGTGCTTCTACTTGTTATTATATAAAGTCAGGAGTACTTATGAGAAAGTGGAGACCCCCAACAGCATCAGCCGACTGTGAATGGGAGGTTGTACATCAAGTTGTCATCCCTCGTGTTTGTAGGCAGGATATCATTAGAGTGGCTCATGATTCCAGTTTGGCAGGACACCTTTGAGTGAGGAAGACTGTGGCACGCATTTTGAAACACTTCTACTGGCCAGGTATCTTCAGAGATGTTTCCTGGTATTGTAAGTCTTGTCACACCTGTCAAGTTGTGAGGAAGTGTAATCAGACCGAAAAGGTTGCACCTCTAGTTCCCATTCCTCCTTTTGAGGAGCCATTCACCCGTGTGTTGGTGGATATTGTGGGCCCTCTTCCTAAGACTTCTTCAGGATTTTCTTATGTGTTGACCATGATTGATATGGCTACTCGTTATCCTGAAGCCATTCCACTTAGAAATATCTCAGCAAAGAACGTGGTTAAGGAAATGCTAGGGTTCTTCACAAAGTTTGGTCTGCCCAGGGAGGTACAGTCAGACTGGGGAAGTAATTTCATGTCAAATGTTTTCAAGCAGTCTCTGAAAGAGTTGGGCAACACCCAGATCACGTCTTCAGCTTACCATCCCCAGACCCAAGGAGCGTTGGAGAGATATCATCAAACACTCAAATCGATGCTCAAGAAATACTGTTTGGAAAATCAGAAAGACTGGGATAAAGGTCTTCCATTCGTTGTATTTGCCGCAAGAGAATCTCCAAATGAATCACTAGGCTTCTCACCCTTTGAACTACTGTTTGGCTATGAAGTAAGAGGACCCCTTAAGCTACTCAAGGAATGCTGGCTGTCGGGGGAAGATGACGTCGGCCTGCTGGAGTGTGTGATGAAGTTCAAGGAACGGCTATCCACTGCTTTACAGCTGGCGAGAGAGAATTTAGGAGCTGCTCAGGAGAAGATGAAGACTTGGTATGATAAGAAGTCCAGGTTACGCCACTTTCAGCCAGCAGATCAGGTTTTGATTCTGCTACCGGTTGGGCAACCTCTTCAAGCCAAGTTTAGTGGTCCTTATTTCGTGGAGAAGAAACTCAGTGATGTCAACTATGTCATCGCCACACCAGATCATAGAAAGAACAAGCAACTTTGTCACATCATGCTAAAGTTACATCACAGGCGGGACGATAATAACCCAGTCTACACTGTAGCTGTTCCACCCGAGTCTGCAAGTGAAGTTCTCCCATGCAGCATGAGCCTGAGTGATAGTTTGGGAAAGAATCCCGATATCATGAATGATCTCCAGACTATGCTTTCTCATCTAGCTCCCGAGGAAAGGCAGGAGTTTTCGGCATTACTGCAGGAGTACCCGCAAGTGTTCCGTGCCACTCCAGGAAGAACCACTGTGTTGATGCATGATGTCGATGTTGGAGACGCAAAGCCAATTAAACTGCCTCCTTACCATGTGAACCCAGTGAAAGTTCCTCTCATCCGGAAGGAGTTTGGCTACCTGTTGGACCACAAGATGATAGAGCCCTGTCAGAGCGAGTGGAGTTCTCCTGTCACTCTAGTCCCTAAGCCAGGTGGGTCACAGCGGCTTTGCATCGACTACAGACTTGTTAATCAGATAACCAAAACAGACACTTACCCTCTCCCTCGCATGGAAGATTACATAGAAGATCGAAAAGGCTAGGTACATATGTAATTTTGATTTGTTAAAGGGATACTGGCAAGTACCTATGACTGAACGTGCAAGGGAGATCTCATGTTTTGTAACACTAGGAAAGACTTTTGCATGTTCTGTAATGCCATATGGTATGAAGAATGCACCAGCCACTTTTCAGAAGCTCATGAATGTTGTAACAGAGAGTTTGGCAGGGTGTGTTGTTTATATTGATGATGTATTAATCTTCAGTGACAACTGGAAAGATCACCTATGCCATGTCAGTAAATTTCTTGAGCATTGTGTTCAGGCTAATCTTGTAGCTATTTTATCAAAGTGTGAGTTTCGTCAAGCTAAAGTTCAGTACCTTGGGAACGTAACTGGTGATGGACACCTTGGACCACCAGCAGCTAAGGTTCAGGTTATAAGTTATCTTCCCAGACCTAAAAGTAGGAAAGAGCTACAAAGATTTTTGGGAATGGTAGGTTATTACAGGAGATTTGTTCTTAACTTTTCAATTCTTGTATCACCATTTACAGACCTACTGAAAAAGGGAGTTAAATTTGTCTGGACCGATAACTGTGAATCCTCTTTCAGTAAACTTAAAGCTATCCTATTAAGTCAGCCAGTGCTCGCTACTCCAAATTTTGCTAAGCCTTTTAAGATGGCTGTTGACGCAAGTGATACAGGAGCTGGGGCTCTTTTGCTGCAAGAGGATGATCAGGGTATTGAACACCCTGTATCTTATTACAGTAAGAAGTTCACTCCACCTCAAAAGAACTACTCAACTATTGAGAAAGAGCTTTTGGCCTTGATTTTGGGTTTACAGCATTTTTCATTTTCTTTGTGTTCTGGTTTTGACCCCATAGTCATTTATACCGATCATAACCCACTGAAATTCCTTAGTAAGTTTAAAGATAAAAATCAGAGATTGACAAGATGAAGTCTACTTCTTCAGGAGTATTCATTGGACATACAACATGTCAAGGGGAAAGAAAATGTTATTGCAGATTGCTTATCTAGACTTTACACAGATTGTTTTAGAGTTATAAGAAATTTCCTTTGTAAATTTCTTTTTCTTTGTGGGGAGGTGTTACATAGCCTATGATTTCATCATCCTTTGTATAATTCTAACGTACAGTATGCTGCATGTTTGATCACGATTCGCCTCGTGGCTTCCATAGTGACCAGGCTAGCGTGTTCTACCTCATTCCCCTCTTCTCCCCTTATAGTAGAGTAAGTCGTTCTTTCTGTTGCTCAGAGCAGGAGTGTCAACTCTTTGTCCCCTATGCCTTCATATGCGCGTCCATCTTACAAGTTGTATCAAGCTCTGCCGGCCCCTATATAATGAGCTCAGTCTCTGCATTAAATGCCACTTAGATCTACTCTTCATTTTGTTCACATCTCTGTCCTCCCATGTACAGTTGTTATTATGTTTGTGAGTGCTCAGGAAGTCTCCAGCCATCTAGCTGCTGTATAATTTGAGTATAAGTGTTGTTGCATTTTTTTTCTTGTACTGTATAGCATAAGGTGTTAATTCGTAGGCCTGGTGAGGTTTTTGTGATTCATGTGGAGTTATTGATGTCAGCCATTGTTAATAATATTTTGTGTCTGTAATAATATATCTTGCATTAACTGAGCATTATCCGGTTTTCTCATTTTATCAGGGCTGACTTAGATAAATTTACTCTTGCTAATTTCGTGTTAATAGAGGCTATTGCAGTTAACCATATATTTAACCTGTTTTTTGCCATTACATTAGTATTCTCACTAGTGTTCTCACTTGAAGTGTTCATTATCTTGTTCCGTAACAATATATATATATATATATATATATATATATATATATATATATATATATATATATATATATATATATATATATATATATATATACAGTACATGAATTTAGAAATTGCTTCATATCATATACATAAGGTATCACTACTAAAAGCCTGGTATCAGAGTTATTAGTTAGCTGTATTGCTGGCAGGAGCACGGGTTGGCTAAACCTGTCTCAGCCTACACTAACCTGCCCCATCCTGGCCGATTTTCCACCACATCCCCCCAATCCCGGCGGATTTTGGATTTTTTTTTTTTTTTTTTTGCTCAAACCTCCGCTGTTGGTGAGAAACGATGGCAGATCACAGAGAAGGTGCATACCTGACACTAGAAGTGGTAAAAACGGGTAAGCCATTGTACACCTGTACCATATTCTGTAAAGGCACTCGGCTGCTGTCCCGTTTTCTATGGCTGAGGAACAACTAAGGACAGAAATTCGTGATACACGATAATCTTCCACTAGAGGTCAGGTTAATCGCACACGTTTACCCCCCCTTACCTCCCCCTCCTTACCCTCACCATAACACTGATTTGTTAGGCGGATGGATCGGAGATATGAAGCTTCGCTCACTCTCATGTCTTGCTGCATGTAATGTTACTTTCATTTATCTTACTATTAGGAATATTATTAAGTGCACAGATCCATCTTCAATTCCATAAGAAGTGATTATATCGAAGTTTTAGCAGATTTCAATACAACAACCTTAATGTGCAGAGTCTGGTTTCCAAATACTTATCCAACGTGTTCTAAGTGATAGACTAAAATTCAAGCAACAGTTAAAAGTTATATGGCCAGATAAGTCCCTCTCTTGCCTTGTCATCTGGACAGCCACATATACACTCACCTACTTATCCACCTACCCACTCAACCCATCCAACACAACCCACCGAGCGCACCCCTGCCACCCACCCAGCCCATCGATCCCTGCTATCCACTCTGCTAACCCACGAGTGCCACACACGAACCCAACAATGCCACTGAACTCATTCACTTCTCCACCCTGAACCCATCCAGCCACCCAACCCAACCACCCACTTAGATCATCCCGACCACGCAATCGTCTCAGCCACCCTGGCGACCAACAGTGGCCACTCCACCCACCGACCCACCCGCAGATCCACCCTTCTTACCTAACCCCATTTACTCCGCCACCCCATTCACCCATTTGAACCCGACTTATCCATCAAACTCATCTTATCCAAACCTAACGTACCGACCCCTCCCCGACCACACACATATCCAGCCATCTACCCACCCAGCCCACCAAACGCATCCACTCACTAACCCAAATAACCCTACAACACACCCAAAACCACTCCACACACCACACCCAATAACTCTCCCCCCCCTTCACCATTATCACTGTCCATCCACCCTGGCGATGCACCGAACTACCACACCCACCAACTCAATCTCATCAACTCCACCCACCCAACCAACTGACTCGCGCGCACACACACACACACACACACACACACACACACACACACACACACACACACACACACACACACACACACAGAAACAAAACACTCTTAAACAGATAGACTGACAGAAACACACACACACACACACACACACACACACACACACACACACACACACACAGAAAAAGAGAGAGAGAGAGAGAGAAACAAAACACGCATAAACAGACACACACACACACACACAAACACACACTGGCGCATACAGAGAGAAAGAGAGTGAGACTCGGTAAGACACAAAGAAAACACGCATAAACAGACAGACAGAAACACACACACACACACACACACACACACACACACACACACACACACACACACACACACACACACACACTGGCGCATACAGAGAGAGAGAGAGAGAGAGAGACTCGCTAAGACACAAACAAAACATACACACACACACACACACACACACACACACACACACACACACAAACACTGTTCCCCTATTCAGGAAAGGAAATAAACAGAATCCACTCAACTATAGACCAGTATCTCTGACCAGTGTTGTATGCAAGGTGCTAGAAAAACTAATCAGAAAACTTTAGGTAAACCAACTGCAATAGTACAATATGATAACAGAAAGACCGTTTGGTTTTAGAAAAGGAAAATAATTTGTTACAAATCTATTAAGCTACGATGATAGAGTTGCAGAAACATTAAGGAAAAGAGAAGGATGGGTGGACGGTTTGTATTTTGATATTAAGGAAGCATTTAACAGAATACCACACCAAAGACTTCTATAGAAGCTTTACCAAAAAGGAGGAATCCAAGGTAATCTGTTCTGTTGGATGCAGAATTTTCTCAGAAAAGGGAAAAGTAATTACTCATCATGGAGGGAAGTGACTAGCAGAGTTCCATAGGCTCAGTGATGGCACCAAGTATGTTTTTAGTATATATTAATGATATAGGCTAGACAGGAACATTTGGATGGGATGCTATCTAAATATGGTTGTTGATGATGCACAAATACAAAGGAGAATGACAGACTCTTGCAGAGAGCTGCAAGAAGAAACAAGCTTCATACATGGAGCAATAGATGGTGAATGGAAGTCATTGTGGACAAATGCTATGTAATTAAGTTTGGCAAAAGTGGAAAAGGGCCAGATCAGGATTATAAGATAGGAAGTTCAACCCTGCACATATTAGAAAAGAAGAAGGACCTATGAGTGATTATCAGTAATAGACTTTTTCTCCGGCAGACCACAGAAATGAGAAGGCACGAAACATGCACACACCGCTTGCTAATATGAGAACAGCATTCACATATATAAATGAAGGCATGCCGAGAAAGATAATTACCTCATTCATCAGACCAACCCTCGAATTTGCATCAGTGGTCAGGAATCCTCATCTCAAAAAATACATAGATAAGACTGAAAAGTATAATGGGCTGCTACATGATGGGTACCAAGGTTAAAGGATCTAAGCTATGAAGAAGGACTGGAAAAAATGAACCTAACAATACTACAGGAGAGAAGGAAGAGGAGACATGATGACTCTATAAAAATACATCTCAGGGAAAAAAAGAATAGACATCAATGAGTATATATCCTATGGGGAAGCATCAGCAAGAGGACACACACACACACAAAAAAAAAAGCATAAAAAGAGAGGTGAGAAAGACGTAAGGAAATTCAGTTTCCCAAATAGGGCAATTGATCAGTGGAATGCGCTACCGAATCAAATAATGCGTGCCAAAACTAAATTTAAGGATATGTATGATAAAAATGGTTTAATATACGGGACAGTACGAGCTTGATTCATTCCTGTAAAGATACAATTAAGAAAGAACAATTAAATAACATATATGCACACACACACACACACACACACACACACACACACACACACACACACACACACACACACACACACACACACACACACACACACACACACACACACACACACACACACACACCGCTCGCTGGTGCAGTGGTAACGTTCTCGCTTGCCATCTGGTAGACGGGAGTTCGCGCCTCGCTCAGGTTGCGAAAAGTTTCACTGACGAAGTGGGTGGTTACTGTCCCCCTTGAGCAAGGGGACGGGTGTGTGCGTGTGTGAAGGTCACAGCCTTGCCCTTAGATCGGACTATATGAGCTCTCAGCTCCCTTCCGGGAGGGTAAAAGCTGACGATCACGACCATCAAGTGATCCTGACCGACCCGGTGAATTACACATGCGGAAGGGTGGGAAAGTAGGGAGGGAGGATTTGGGGATGGTGAAGGGGACGGATGAGATGTGGAAGTGTCTAGTATTGTTCTAGTAGCAGCTTGCACAGTACATTGACTCGTATCTCCGACATATACCCTTTAATTCAGTTATGTATCCATTACGATTCCGTGATATGCCATCCAATTGGCAATAGTTTTGATGAGCGAATACTTTGGTAAAATATTAAATATCATAACTATGCTAGTTTCAATATTACATGCTGTTCATACTGTTCAATGATTATTCAGGCAACCATCAAACAGTAATTCGTAAGACGTGGGGCCAATCTTCCTCGAGGATAAACAACCACTGAGGATGATTAGTGAGTGAAATTGATGTGAACTACTCTCTCCCCGTGTGTGTGTGTGTGTGTGTGTGTGTGTGTGTGTGTGTGTGTGTGTGTGTGTGTGTGTGTGTGTGTGTGTGCGTGTGTTTATGCGTGTTTTGTTTCTCTTAGGGCGAGTCCACACGTGCTCTCGAACATATATTGGCAACACGGCAGGCAACACGTTAGGGAACATGTTTGCAGCAGTATTTGGACAGATGTATGCAAACATGTTTCAGTGCAACATCGAACACTTGCAGGAGTGGTGATGGGATAAGTGTATCCATACCAGGCAGTTGAGACTTCATCATGATGTTGCCAACATGATCTGGAGGCTGCTGTTCCCAACATGTTTACAGTGTGGTCGTTACTGTGTTGCTTACATGTTTCCAGCACTTGCTCTAGCACACGTGTGGAGGCGCTCTTACTGTGTCACTCTTCTCTCTCTCTCTCTCTCTCTCTCTCTCTCTCTCTCTCTCTCTCTCTCTGAGTCAGTTGGTTGGGTGGGTGGAGTTGATGAGGTTGAGTTGGTGGGTGTGGTAGTTCGGTGCTTCGCCACGGTGGGTGGACAGTGGCAATGGTGGAGTGGGAGGGGGTGGACAGTTGTTGGGCGTGGTGTGTTAAGTGGTTTCGGTTGGGTTGTAGGGGTAACTGGGTGAGTGGATGCGTTTGGTGGGCAGGGCGGGTATGTGGCTGGATATGTGGGTGGTCGGGGAGGGGTCGGTAAGTTAGGTTTGGATAAGATGAGTTTAATGGATAAGTCGAGTTCAAAAGGGTGAATGGGGTGGTGGAGTAAATGGGGTTTGATAAGAAGGGTGGATGGGCGGGTGGGTCGGTGGGATCAGTGGGTGGACAGGATGGATGGATGGGCAGGGTGAGGTGGGTGGGGAGTGTTCAAGGAGGGGTGGGAGGGTTGTGCAGATAGATGAAATGGATGGCATTGTTGGGTGACCAGGGTGGGTGGAATTCGTGAATGGGAAGGGTGGGTGGAATTTGTGAGTGGTGAGGGTGGGTGGTAGGGGGTCGGTGGACAAGATAGGTTGTCGGGATGTGTGGGCAAAGTGAGTTTTTTTTTTTTTTTTTTTTTTTTTTATGTGTCCGACTCTGGGCATAGGCTTCACAGCCTGCTATCATGGCCCAGCAGTCCTCCTACATACCATACACCTCTACATGTCACAAGGGTGAGTGGGCACCACTTGTCGCCAGGGTGGCTGAGACGATTGCGTGGTCGGGATGATCTAAGTGGGTGGTTGGGTTGAGTGGCTGGATGAGTTCAGGGTGAAGTGAATGAGTTCAGTGGCATTGTTGGGTGAACTTCGTGTGTGGCATTCGTGGGTTAGCAGGGTGGATAGCAGGGATCGATGGGCTGGGTGGGTGGCAGGGGTGAGGTCGGTGGGTTGTGTTGGATGGGTTGAGTGTGTAGGTGGATAAGTAGGTGAGTGTATATGTGGCTGTCCACATGACAAGGCAAGAGAGGCACTTATCTGGCCATATAACTTTTAACTGTTACTTGAATTTTAGTCTATCGCTTAGAGCACGTTGGACAACTGTTTGGAAACCAGACTCTATACATTAAGGTCATTGTATTGAAATCTGCTAAAACTTCGATATAATCACTTCTCATGGAACTGAAGATGGATCTATGCACTTAATAATACACCTAATTGTTAGACTAACCCAATCAAATCAACCTAATAGTAAGCTAAATGAAAGCAACATTAGATGCGGCAAGACGTGAGAGTGAACGAAGCTTCATATCTCCGATCCATCTGCCTAACTAATCAGTGTTTTGTTGGGGGTAAAGAGGGGTAGTTGGGGGGGGGGGTTAGACGTGTGCGATTAACCTAACCTCTAGTGGCAGATTACCCTGTATCACGAATTTCTGTCTGGAGGTGTACGTATTGGAAATCACTCAGAATTGGTAGATATTTATTAATAAGGAAAAGAATAACATGTAGTACAAGAATATATTGGTTTTCACACAAAAATATAGACAAAATAAGCATTGTTCCATTGAGTATAGCAAAATCGCCCAAATCAGTCACAAATGATTCGCTAGGACTGTTGTTTCAACACACATTTCATTTTCTCTACTTACACAATACTTTTCCACTAACATTACTCCAGTTTCCACTTTACAGAACTGTTATCACATTTTTACAGGCCTTGCGATTATATTTAGCGTAATATTAGAACATATTTACATAGTGAGCAAACTCGCTATGACTGTTGTTTCAATTTACATTCTCTTTTTTCAACCTATATAATACTGTTCCAGTATCATTACATCCGTTTCTACTTTATAGAACTCTCTCTCTCTAAATAAGATTAATCCCCGAGCTAGACCTCATCAGATCATATAGCCCTGCTAGGGTTACGGGAGAGCGCTACCCCTCCCAGCACGGCAGCCACCGGGCCGGGCGCGAACTCGCAACCTCACGTTTACGAGCCCGACACCCTACCACCGGGCTACCGCGCTCCCCACTTTATAGAACTGTTATCACATATTTACAGGCCTTACGATTATATTTACCGTAATATTATCGCATATGTACGAGGAAAGACAAAACTATCTTCCCATTTCCGTCCAAAGATAATTTACACCTGGCGAAATACAATGAAAACCCAATCTCTACTACTGCGTGTTGCAAATGGTTCGATTTTTCCACTATATATTCGTCAAACTTTGGGAAGATAGGTGTGTCTTTGTACGTAGTGAGTGAACTCGCAATGACTGTTGTTTCAACCTACACTCTATTTTTCAACTAATATAATACTTTTCCACTAACATTACACCCGTTTCCACTTTATATAATTGTTATCACATATTTACAGGCCTTACTATTATATTGAGCGCCATATTATTACATATGTACAATGAAAGACAAAACTATCTTCCTAGTTCCGTCCAAAGATAATTTACACCTGGCGAAATACATTGAAAACCCAATCTCTACTACTGAGTGTTGCAAATGACTCGATTTTTCCACTATATGTTCGTCAAACTTTGGGAAGATAGTTCTGATTGTGAGTGAACTCGCAATGACGTTGTTTCAACTGACACTCTATTTTTCAACTAACATTACACCCGTTCCCACTTTATATAATTGTCATCACATATTTTTAGTGTTAGGCTGGATGTTTTAAGACCAACTTCTCGTTCTAAAGACACCAGCGACTGAGCGGGGGTCCTCTTTCTAGACCGGAAATAGAACACTTATAAAGGAACAGGGCATAAAATCTCGGCAAGACACCTTAACACATACATTGTCGTAGTCCAACTTCCTTACAATATACATACAATGGTACACTGAATGTGGATGGGGTATAGTGACAGGTTAGTTAATATTGGTACAATGTATCACATGGGCACTGTCCTTACACCTGAGTTACTACACAAGAGAATATCACATAGATAGGGTGACACTGTTCATACACTCGGTCTCTTTGGACTCTGTGTGGTATAATGGTCTCTTTGCCACACACTAGTATATTACTCTGGTTCTAGGGCGTTTAGATATTAACACAGCACTCTGGATAAACTGGGTTATAGACAATTTATGGGAGGTATTTCTGTCTCACTGTTTCTATACCACATACAGTCACTGTCACTGTTAAGTCTCTAGCACGACACTGGGGTCTTGAGGTGTCGTCACTGGGCTGATGAGGTCTGGGCTTATCTGAGGGGGCACCCGGGGGTTGGAGGGAGCCATGCTGGGGAGCTCTCCTGCAGAAGGCACTGGACAGAAGCCTCTCGGGGGTGTCGCGGCCCGGGCGCGTTTCTGTTCTGGGGTGCAGGGAGGCTCTATCCTGCTCGTGCCTCGACCTGGTGAGGGGCCCTCGGGATTGGGGCCAAACAGTGTCAGGAGTTAGGCCTGCTGCTTCTTGCTCCTGATGGGGGGCTGACGGTGAGTGGGGCCAGAGCGGTCCCGCATTGGGGACCAGGGGCTAGCCCTGGGAGGCCTGGGACTGCAGTCACCTCTAGGTTGAGGCACCGTCAGGGGTTGGCTGCGCACCTCGCCCGCTGGGCGTCCGTCATGACCTGGCATCGTCCAGGGGGAGGCTAGAGGGCGTGAACCCCGCCTTCAGCAACAGGACCTCGCCACCACTCCTGGAACGGCAGCACCTCCGGGGAACCACACCTGGAGGAAGAGACAGAAGGGCGTCCCACGCAGCCACAGGGTGGAGAGTGGGCTACACAAGGGACCTTCTCCTCCAGGAGAACCCTCGAGACTGTGGATGAAGGGCGTATAATAGCCGTTCCTTCCCCGACACGTACAGTGGCCGTTGTTGCGGTTCCACAGCCCCTTGGGATTGCAGCAGAAGGACATGCAGTGGCCGTTCCTTCCCTGGTGCGTACAGTGGCCGTCACTGAGGGGCTGCTCCCGAAGGAGGAAGAGGCAGATGAGGGACATACAGTGGCCGTTCCCTCCCCGGTGCATACAGTGGCTGTCACCGCAGGTCTGCCTGCCCAACGGGAAGTGGCTGAGGGACGTACAGTGGCCGTTCCCTCCCCGGTACTTACAGTGGCCGTTACTGCGGTGCTACTCCCGTAGGAGGAGGAGGAGGTGGATGAGGGACGTACAGTGGCCGTTCCCTCCCTGACGCATACAGTGGCCATTGTCGCAGTTCCACTCCTCCTGCCTTTGGCTGTCGGTGTGTGTACAGTGGCCGTCACACCGAGGCAGGCTCTAGATGTGGCTGCTGCAGAAGGACATACAGTGGCCGTTCCTTCCCTGATGCATACAGTAGCTGTCATTGCGGGGCTGCAGGGGGAAGCAGCTGAGGGACGTACATTGGCCGTTCCCTCCCCGGTACGTACAGTGGCCGTTACCACAGTGCTGCCTGGGACTGCATCTGGAGCAGTCCCACCCCGATCCTGACAAGGGCTGGTCCAGCCGACAAGTAGTCTCACATCCTTGGGCCGTCGTGGTTGGGCGGGTTGAGGGGAAGAGGGACACAAGGTCGGGGCACACCTGAGCCCGGCTCGCGCTGAGCTGGCATCGCACTCACCTGGCCAACTGTGGTGTCCTCCTGAGGTGGGCGTGGGGCTGTGGCTCCATTGTGGGATCGGGGGTCTGGCAGCGGGAGCATGCATTTCACCACCGTCCACGTTGAAAAAGTCATGACCCAGGGACTAGAGGTGGTATGTGCTTATGGTGGAGGTCTGGTGTGTAGGTGTGAGGTGTTGGAGGAGGGTGGTCCAGTGTTGAGTGATGTGGTTGGGTTCTTGATGCTGGTTGAATGTAACGTGGAGTGTGGAAGTGTGTGGAGTGTGGCGGAAGCTGCAGAGGAGTTGACGTATCCCTCGTACTCTCTGTCCAGGCCCATGTAGAGGACGCCAGATGATGCGCTGGGCTCTGACTTCTGGTGATGGTGAATTATTGGGGGTGTGGGTTGGTAGCGGAGAGTTGTGGGGTGCAGGAGGGGTTAAAGGTAAAGAGGCAGTGTGGGGTGTGTCGGACGGAGAAGATGGTGATATACCTGAATCGATGGAGGCTGGCGGGGCGTTAGGTGAGGGTGAAGTGGGGGAGGGGGTCCGTGGGGATGGTGTGGTTGAGGATGGTGCGGGGTGATGGGTTGGAGGCAGTAAACAGGAGATGGTTTGGGGGAGTAGGTTAGGGGAGGATGAGGTATGGATTCTAGGAGGCCTGTTAAGGGGGAGGCAGGCTTTGTGTTGAGGGAGGACAGGAAGGGGGGAGACGATAGTAGTAGAGAAAGTGATGTGTGAGGTGAGAAGGTTAGGAATAGGGGTAGGAATAGGGGAAGGTAAAACAGAAGAGATAGTGAGAGGAGAGGAAAAGGAAACATGATGTTTCCCCCTGTCATAGACTGGGGGGGATGTGAGGTGGCCCCCGTCATTATGGTGGGGTGCGGTGGCAGTGGTGGGGGGGGGCCTTCTGTGTTTTCTCCATAGTATTTTCTTTCCCTGAGGCTCTGGGCAATCAGCGTATGGTGGGGAGGCTTGTAGGCACCATTGTGTCGTTTTGCTGCGCTGGACAGCTTTTAGCTGCTCACGGATGTCGTGGATTGGGCATTCGTGGCAGCAAGGAGAAAATTCCTACGGGTTAATAGTGATGATATTCGTAGGGAATTGATTGATTTCACTGATGTGTTGAGGGGTAGAGTGGAGGGCTAGAAGGCGCCTCATTAAATTGATATCTTCATCCAAGTCTCCCGTCGGGTCATGTATTATAAAATGTTCTTTAACGAAACCAGGGAATATCCTGAGGAGTGTGTTAAATATCAGCTGTTCCCGGGTTTTGCATGTGTTTCCGGGTACGTATCAGTGATGAGCTGCCTAGCCTGGATGAATGTGTGATCGAGGCTTCCGTCGTATGTGAGGGTGTCGAGTTGTGATAAGGCTACAACTGTGCCCAAGGAATGGCGTAAGTGCCTGTTTCACAATTTGTGTGAATTGGTCCCATTTTAGTCCTGGGATGATTTTCGGAGCTATGCTTGCCACTACTTTGCCCAGGTGTGGCAGTGTGATAACAGTTTTCTCCCTGACGTTTTCAAACCCTATGTCCAGTATGGGCTTTACCATAGCCAAGTACATATCGATGTCATATTGTTCGGGGTTGAACTTTGCCAATTGGATATGTGGTTTGGCCGCCATTGTGCTAGATTTCCCTATTTGTTCCTCTGTGTTATAAACGGATCCAGAACCACTGCTTCCCACGAGTGTTATGATGGATGTTTTTAGACCAACTTCTCGTTCTAAAGACACCAGCGACTGAGCGGGGGTCCTCTTTCTAGACCGGAAATAGAACACTTACAAAGGAACAGGGCATAAAAACTCGGCAAGACACCTTAACACATATATTGTCTTAGTCCAACTTCCTTACAATATACATACAATGGTACACTGAATGTGGATGGGGTATAGTGACACGTTAGTTAATATTGGTACAATGTATCACATGGGTACTGTCCTTACACCTGAGTTACTACACAAGAGAATATCACATAGATAGGGTGACACTGTTCATACATTTGGTCTCTTTGGACTGTGCTTGGTATGTATATTGGTCTCTTTCCCACACATAGTATATTACTCTGGTTCTAGGACATTTAGGTATTAACACAGCACTTTGGATAAACTGGGGTAGAGACACTTTATGCATGGTGTTTCGGTCTCTCTCTTTCTATATCACATACAGTCACTATCACTGTTAAGTCTCTAGCATGACACTGGGGTCTTGAGGCGTCGTCACTGGGCTGCTGAGGTTTGGGCTTATCTGAGGTGGTGCCCGGCAGTTGGAGGAAGCCCTATTGGGGAGCCCTCCTGCAGAAGGCACGGGACACCTCTCTGGGGCATAGCGGCCTGGGCGTGTTTCTGTTCTGGGGTGCAGGGAGGCTCTTTCCTGCTCAGGCCTTGACCTGGTGAGGGGCCCTCGGGACTGGGGCCAAACAGTGTCAGGAGTTGGGTCTGCCACTTCTTGCTCCTGGCAGGGGGCTGACGGTGAGTGGGGTCAGAGCGGTCCCGCTTTGGGGTCCAGGGGCTGGCCCTGGGAGGCCTGGGACTGCGGTCACCTTTAGGTTGGGGCGCCGTCAGGGGTTGGCTGCGGTACCTCGCCCACGGGACGTCCATCAGAACCCGGCGTTGTCCAAGGGCAGGCCGGAGGGCGTGAACCCCACCTTCAGCAACAGGACCTCGCCACCACTCCTAGAACGGCTGCACTTACGGGGAACCACACCTGGAGGGAGAGACAGAAGGGCATCCCACACAGTCACAGCGTGGAGAGTGGGCCACGCAAGGGACTTTTTCCTCAGGGAGAACCCTTATGGACTGTGGACGAAGGGCGTACATTGGCCATCCCTTCCCAGACATGTACAGTGGCTGTCGTCCCAGTTCCACAGCCCCTTGGGATAGCAGCAGAAGGACGTACAGTGGCCGTTCCCCCCCCCAGCGCATACAGTGGTCGTCACCGTGGGGCTGCTCCCGAAGAAGGAAGGGGCAGATGAGGGATGTACAGTGGCCATTCCCTCCCCAGCGCTTACATCAGCGCGGGTCTCCTGCCCAACGAGAAGTAGCTGATGGACGTACAGTGGCCATTCCCTCCCTGGTACGTACAGTGGCCATTACCATGGTGCTACTCCCGTAGAAGGAGGAGGTGGATGAGGGACATACCGTGGCCATTCCCTCCCCGATGTGTACAGTGGCTGTCATCGTGGTTCCACTTCTCCTGCCTTTGCCTATTGGTGTGTGTACAGTGGCCGTCACACCAAGGCAAGCTTCAGATGTGGCTGCAGCAGAAGGACATACAGTGGCCATTCCTTCTCCGACACATACAGTGGCCATCATCATGGGGCTGCAGGGGGAAGCAGCTGAGGGATGTACAGTGGCCGTTCCCTCCCTGGTACATACAGTGGCTGTTACCGTGGTGCTACCTGGGACTGTATCTAGAGCAGTCCCACCCCGATCCTGACAAGTGTTGGTCCGGCCGAGAAAGTCTCGCATCCCTGTGACAACGTGGTTGGACAAGTTGAGAGGAAGAGGAACACAATGTCGGGGTGCACCTGAGCCCGTCTCGCACTGAGTTGGTGTTGCACTCGCCTGGCCCACTGTGGTGTACTCCTGGGGTGGGGGTGGGGCTGCTGCTCCGTAGTGGCGTGAGGGGTCTGGGAGCGTGAGCGCGCATTTCATATAGGCCTTACTATTGTTATGAAGAGGGATTTGCCAGTTAGGTAGTCTCGTACCTTTGAGACGTTTCTCGTACTGTAAGTTCCTGTACGAGTCAGCAGAGTTGCCAGTTTGCCTGCTGTTTGTGAGCATAGTCATTTCATAAGTTATGCATTAATTTCTGTACTCTTTTTCTCTATAATTTTTTATTTAAGTGATTGCTTGTAAATTATGTAATTTAAGTTTGTATGGTAAATTACTTAGGGTGTTGAGGAGACGAAGGGGAAGACAGGAGGAAGCAACTCCTGTGAGAAGAGTGGAGAAATTGCAAGATGGTGAGAAAATGACAAAGTATAAGAGCATAGTGGAAGAAAGACTGGGAAGGTATGAGCTAGAGCAGATGGAAGGGGTGGAAGACGTATGTAAGATATTCACGGAAGAAATAGGCACAGCGTGTGAGGTGGTTTGTGGAGTGAGGAGGAGATGCAAGGGTGTGCAAGGGACAGCATGGTGGAATGATGAGGTGAAACGAGCTGTGGAACAAAAGAAGAAGACATAATAGTGAATGGTTAGTGAGTAGAGGTAGGGGAGAAGATGAGAGAGAGAAGAGAGAGGTATATGTGAGCAGAAGAAGGGAGGTTAAGAGACTGGTGAAGGAGAGTAAAAAGAAAGTGGATGAAGAGTTTGGGAGGAATCTGAGTGTGAAATGGAGGGAAAGTAAGAAATTGCTTTGGAAGGAGGTAAAGAAAGTAAGGCAGTGTGAAAGGGGAAATAGTAGGGGAATGAAAGATAGGAATAATAGATTGTTGGTGGAGAAGAAAGAGAAACTGAGGAGATGGAAGGAGCACTTTGAGGATTTGTTGAATGTGGAGAGTGACAGCAGTGCGAATATATGTGGTTGGGGAATGGCTGGGAGAAGAAGAGATGAGAGGAGGGAGAAAGAGATCAGTAGGGCGGAAGTAGTGGAAGCGATGAAGAATATTAAGTTGGGAAAGGCCTCAGGTATTGATGGAGTGTGTGGTGAAATGCTTAGGTATGGGGGTGAGATTGTTGTGGAGTGGATATGGAAGTTGTGTAGATTGGCTTGGGAAGAGGGAAGGGTTCCAGAGGACTGGAAATCAGGTATAATTGTTCCTTTATACAAAGGAAAAGGAGAGAGAGAAGTATGTGGTAACCATAGGGGTATTTGCCTACTTAGTGTGACTGGTAAAATATATGGTAGAATACTCATTGATAGGGTTAGGCATATGACAGAGGAGCTAGTTGGAGAAGAACAAGGGGGATTTAGGAAGGGAAAAGGGTGTGTAGATCAGATATTTGTTCTAAGATGTTTAGTGGAGAAGTATCTAGAGAAGGGAAGGAAAGTGTATGCTGCCTTCATGGACTTGGAGAAAGCTTATGACAGAATAGATAGGCAAGGTATGTGGAAGGTATTAAGAATATATGGAGTGGAGGGGAAATTGTTGATTGCTGTGAAGAGTATGTACGAGGGAGCTAGGGTTATGGTGCGAGTGGATGGTGAGCTGAGTAAGTTCTTTGATCTCAATGTGGGACTGAAACAGGGTTGTGTGATGTCTCCATGGCTGTTTAATATATACATGGATGGGGTTGTAAAGGAGGTGCAGGGTAGGGCAGTGGATGTGGGGGTGGCTCTAATGAATGTGGGTGAGATTTGGAAGCTTCCCGTGTTGCTCTTTGCTGATGATACAGTACTGTTGAGTGAAGATGAATGGGAGTTGCAAGGTTTGGTGAATGAATTTGGGACAGTGTGTAGGAGGAGGAATCTGAAAGTTAATGTAAACAAAAGTAAAGTTATGGTGTTTGAGAGGAATGAAGTCACAGAGTGTGTAGTGAGGTTGGATGGTGAGGATATGGAGAATGTGAGTGCATTCAAGTACTTGGGTAGTGTGATGAGTAAGGATGGAACTTTGGGGGATGAAGTGCGTGAAAGGGTACACAGGGAAGGAAGGTCGTTGGTACACTGAAAGCAGTGATGAGAAATAGGGAGGTGAGTATAGAAGTTAAGAAGTCACTGCATGATAGTATTGTGATCCCTACCCTGACGTATGGCAGCGAGGCATGGACCTTGCAAGAGGGGAACAAGTCAAGAGTGAGAGCAGTGGAAATGAATTACTTGAGAGGAGCATGTGGAGTGACGTAGAGGGACAGGTTGACGAATGAAGAAGTGAAGGAACGCTGTGGGGTGGATGTGGATGTGGTTGAGAAGATTAGGAGAAATACACTGAGGTGGTTTGGACATGTGAAGAGAATGGAGAATGAAAGACTGACTAAGAGGGTGTATGTAGGTGAGGTGGAGGGAGGGAGAGAGAGAGGTAGACCGAGGATGAGGTGGAGGGATGGAGTTGAGAGGTATATGAGGGATGGGGGGTGAGTTGGGGGGAGGGTAGTCAAATGGTGGGTGACAGAGCGACTTGGAGGCGTTTTGTCTGTGGCCACCCTTTGCGGGATTAGGGCGTCGGGCTATAGATAGATAGATAGATAGTTATATAATGTAGGAAAACTCTAGCATGTTTTGATATCTCCTGGTTGGTAACTGTTGTTACTAGGGGCTGAGGAAAGACCAGTGCTTACCAGAACTGTGGAGAAGAAGTTTCTAGTACAATGCAAATTTATATAAGATGGGGTAGAGATTATTACAAGTTTAGTCGGGTTTCAGGTCAATTTGAGTGAAGTGCAGTCGGTTTTGGTTCAGTTTGAATGTAGTGCAGTGTCAGTGTCAGTGAAGATTATATATTTCTGGTACTTGTGAAAACAGTGGCAGTGACGGGTTATTGAAGTTTGTATATCATTGGAACTTGAGAAAACAGTGAAGTATTGGCAAGCATTAAGTGTACTATCAGTGAAGTGTTGTTAAACATTAAGTGTAATAGCATTTAGTAAAGTGTGTATAGCTCCAGTGCTTGTGAGAACAGTGAGGTTGAAAAGAATTAAGTGGAATTATTTGAAAAATAAAGACAGTGAACTTTAAGGAGCCAGTGTTTATTTTTGCCTCAGCTGATCTTGTGTACTGCACACCTGAAAGCCGACCATAGGAAGAACAACTCACTGTGCAATGTCCTTCCTGTACTGTACTACTGCTGTTGGAGCTGTGACAGTGTGGGGACTGGGACGTAACACTGGTGTCAGGAGTGGGATTATTTAGGGCTGCAGTGAGTCTAACCTTCGACATGGAAGCAGAAGGTGTGAAAACAAGATCTCGAGCTGGGCAGTAAGTGGAAATTTCCCTGGCGACAATTGTGAAGGTATTACAGGCACATAGTGCCCAATTACAGGCCCAAAGTGAAGAACAGAAAGAGTCCAGGAACGAAATAAAAGAACTACTACAGGCACATAATAAAGTACTCAAAGAACAATTTCAGGTACAAAGTGAACAACTGAAGCCACAGAGTGAACAAATAGAGGCACAGCGTGAAGAACAAAAAGAGCGATATGAACAACTTGAAGAGGCATCGGAGGAGCAACAGAGGGAATTACAACCGAGGATGCAAGGACACCCAGATGCATTCATGGGGGAAATCAAGGAAGACCAGCAACAGCTTAAGGAGGAGGTAGATGCCAAGCTAAAGTGCAGAATTATGAGGTAAGAAATAATGTGATAGAGTGTAAACAGCATGTAGAGGAACAGTTGAAGACAGTTAGTGAGGAAATAGTGACGGAATGCAAACAGCATGTGGAAAACCAGCTGAAGATCAGCGAGGGAATTGTGATAGAGTGCAGACAGCATGTAGATAGCCAGTTGAAGCATGTAGTCGATCATGAGAAGATAATTAGTCAGAAAACTGAGGCTGTAGAGAAATATTGCACTGCTGAGCCTCATGTTAGAGTACAGGGAGCATATGAAGGGAATGCACAGCGTATGGTGAATCTTGACGGATCCCAAGCATCTAAAGGTAGCATTGTGGGGCTGAATAATCAGAAAGCAGAAAGTTTAAGTCCTAGACTTAATTATGATGCCCCAGTTTTTAGGCCCCAAACCTGTGAAGTGCATGGCGGGGATCCAATTAAGAAGAAACCTCAAGAATTTGATGGTAGCGTATCTTGGGAAGCTTACTGTGCACAGTTTGAGTTACATGCAGATCAGAATGGTTGGGATGATAAGAAAAGGGCTGCAGAAGAACCACCACTGAACAAATGCAGGAGAACCTTGATGAATAGTGTGCGAGATCCTGGAGGAACAGACAGCAAGGAGTGTAGTAGGAATGGGAATCATAGGAAGAATTGCAGTTGTACTGTAGTGACATGAAGGGGGATTTGCCAGTTAGGTAGTCTCGTACCTTCGAGACGTTTCTCGTACTGTAAGTTGCTGTACGAGTCAGCAGAGTTGCCAGTTTGCCTGCTGTTTGTGAGCATAGTTATTTTGTAAGTTATGAATTAATTTCTGTGCTCTTTTTCTCTGTTATGTTTTATTTAAGTGATTGCTTGTTAAATTATGTAATTTAAGTTCGTATGGTAACTGATTTAGGGTGTTATGTAATGTGGGAAAACTCTAGCATGTTTTGATGTCTCCTAGTTGGCAACTGTTGTTACTAGGGGCTGAGGCAAGACCAGTGCTTACCAAAACTGTGGAGAATAAATTTCTAGTACAATGGAAATTTATACAAGATGGGGTAGAGATTATTACAAGTTTAGTCAGGTTTCAGGTCAGTTTGAGTGAAGTGCAATCGGTTTGGTTTAGTCTGAGTGAGGTGCAATCGGTTTGGTTTAGTCTGAGTGAAGTGCATTGTCAGTGTCAGTGAAGACTGTATATTTCTGGTAGTTGTGAAAACAGTGGCAGTGACGAGTTATTGAAATTTGTATATCATTGGAACTTGAGAAAACAGATAAGTATTGACAAGCATTAAGTTTACTATCAGTGAAGTGTTGTAAAGCATTAAGTGTAATAGCAGTTAGTAAAGTGTGTATAGCTCCAGTGCTTGTGAGAACAGTGAGGTTGGAAAGAATTAGTGGAATTATTTGGAAAATAAAGACAGTGAACTTTAAGGAGCCAGTGTTTATTTTTGCCTCAGCTGATCTTGTGTACTGCACACCTGAAGGCTGACCATAGGAAGAACAACTCACTGGGCAATGTCCTTCCTGTACTGTACTACTGCTGTTGGAGCTGTGACAGTGTGGGGACTGGGACGTAACAATATTGAGAGACATATTATGGCATATGTAGTCTCCAGCAAAAATAGAGCGACCGGTTCAATGAGCAGGTTGGTGTATGTGGCACCACTCCACCCCAAGTATCTCCCCTCCCTACCCTACCTCATTCCCATTCATTCGTCTACCCTCCACCCTTCCCACATCCAAGGGCACGAGAGTAAAATAAGGCCTACTCGCATTGTCTCAACCACTCTTCCGTCATCCTGTTGTCCTGGGAGATAGTGGTTTTGTTATGACAACGAAGAAAAGAAACATGTTAGAGGAGGGCAGTGATGATTCGGACAGTGGAATGGTTCGGACAGTGCATTCCCTGAGAAACGTATGGACCTGGGCTGTGTGATCTTTTGTGAAAGTGGGAGAGTTTGTTTACTTCGACCACACGGAACCTCCAAACTAGAAACCCCTCACTTTCTGATGCAGGTCAGATTTTAAGTGTTTTTGCATCTCCTATGTAATAATTTGACTGTATATCGTAAACTCTACCTTTATGAATATGCCAAGTATTGAACTGTGCATTATCAGAATGAATCTGTGTTGCATGTAGAACATATTGCTATGAAAAACGAATGTTAATCTCTCTCGGGTGAAACTTGAGAGTACCCGTCAATTAATTACATAGATTCCGGATGATTCGGACAGTTGACGAGGGTTATGGTTCGGACAGTCCTAACTGTCCCTCCACTACTGCCAAGCCATGACCTTATCAAATGATAACGCTACTTTTGATCATTTATATTTGAACACATAGTGAAACACCAATCTTAATAGTTATCAGGGAATATATATTAATAGTTTTGTTTAGTTAACCTAATCCTCAAAGTGTTAAAAGAAGGAAAGGGTAATACAACTTCCATTTCAGTTTTGCAGGCTTCAGTATGCATTAAAAGTCTTAAGTTAGTCCGTCTGAAATAAGACCTAGAAAGTGAAAAGTGAAGTCAATATTCCAGAGAGTGAGAGAGGGTAGGAGAGTGTGTGTGTGTGTGTGTGTGTGTGTGTGTGTGTGTGTGTGTGTGTGTGTGTGTGTGTGTGTGTGTGTGTGTGAGAGAGAGAGAGAGAGAGAGAGAGAGAGAGAGAGAGAGAAGGCTAATTATGCATAATTTTGTAGCCGAAAGTAAGAGGTTAAGTCATTTATTATTAAATCTGGTGAAGGTTATCTCAGTTATATATAAATATATATATAAACAGATATCAAGTAGTTCATTTGGATTCTGAAGTTTAATAATGTACTTTAGAAAAATGAAACATCTTTGAATTAATGTTTGTTTTTATCCAATATAACTCACATAATTTTAAGAATATGCTGAGTAATACATAAGGCCAAACCACCCACCCTACTGTCCGAACCATCACCACTGGTAGGAATGGTTCGGATGGTTTAGTCACTTGTGTTTCGTTAACTATAGCTTAAAGCTGAAAAGAGCTAAGAATTTCATATTATCAGCCTAAAGAGCCTAATGATGTGGCAACATTTTAACATAAACCAGATTACACTCACGCTTAAACCTGAATTTTTATAAGTATTTTTTTTTTTTTTTAATGTCCGAACCATCACCGCCCTCCCCTACATAGTGTTTCACTCCATAGTATAGTTATTTATACACCACGATCTGAATGCAGGGTGATCTAAAATAGTAATATATTCGTATTATACGGAGGTCTGTAATCATACAATTATCATTTTGACGGTGGTTTCCAGTCAGTGTGTAACATTAAACAGTCGGAAGCTATAAGTTGATGTTTTGTCGTGGTAGGTGGTGTGCTCCTTCCCTTACTCGGCGTAATCGCTGTTACTTTACAAACTCTGTTATAGGTCAGTACCATTAGTTACTACTAATACCTCACGTGTGATAATAGCAAAGTGTTGCTGATAAGTAAAAGACATGATCAGTAATATGTTGGTTATTGATGTCTTAATACAAGATATCGGATAACGTTGGGCAACAGGGATTGGATGACAGCTTGTCTGGTGGTTAAGCCGAGGCCATGACGTGGTTGCTGGCATTACCAAAGGTCACTCAATATTTAGACGCCATTCACTGCTGCCGACAGTATTATAAGTATCAAGGTCAATTTCATAGACAGGATAGCCAACAGTAGAGTGCACCGCGAGGTGTGCTGACCCCGCGCACACCATACAACCAGGGTCAGATTACCAGGTATAGGCAAAATGGGCAACTACTTACCAGGCCACGGCCTGTCACAGGCCATCCAGACTTCCAGGGCGGAATAAATATAAGTTTTGTGCATCCAAATAAGTGTCACCACCCATCAGGCCATCAAAAAAGGCCAGTATAGGTCATGCCAAAATTTCACTGGAAATAACGGACAAAAGACAGTTATATGTTGCAGGCCAACCGTCTGCCTTGCCTACCAGGCCACAGCAGGGTTAATCCGGCCTTGCATACAATCAACCCCCTCCACCCCTTGCCTCAGCCACTTATCGCCACTCAGTTCATCAAGGGACCCGCCACCACCTGATAACAATATCAGGAATATAACCTTGCCTTATATAGTTATAACTGCAATAGGGTGTAATTTGCGATTCGCACATTTATAACACGACATATTTCGAAAAAGGTAGCCAAAAACTAAATTGGCCAAATGGATGATCTGCATAGTAACCAAACAAACTTGTCTCGATTGCAGCTTATGCTAATGAACATTATCGTGCCATACAACAGATAATTCAGTTTATTCGTTTTCAACGAGAAAGTTTTCAACAGAGGCTTGACGAGTTACAGCTCACATTGATCAGTGTTACTTATAGCAATGAAATAGACGTAGCAATCAGGTTAACCTTATGATTATTTGCTCTTCAACTTGTGTTGTACAGTATGTCTGTTACTACTTTCCTCTATCTCTGTGTGGCCATGGTTTTTCCCATTAACTATCGTCAGCCGAAACGTCAATTGCCTCAGAGAGGGAAGGATATTAAAATGGACAAACGGTTTTGGTTACGCAAATATTTAATAAGGAAGACTGACTACCGGAATATTTAAAAACACATTTTAAAACGATATGAAACAATGGGGTCAGACATTGGATTTATATGATGATGGAATGTTGTGGGTAACTGAGGGAGTGGTAAGGTAACCCTGTCAACACCGAGTAAGACCATCCACCACCTTTGGTATCGGTCAGTTCCAGTTGCCCTTCAATAACATGTGGTATAGTGATAATATTGAATATTTTACTAGAGACCTGGTGTTCTAGCTTGACTTACCCCGTAGAGTTAAAGGCTACGTTCAAACTCTAATGTATTAAACTCTGCACTGGGTACCTGACTGAATAACGTTTAGAAAATAAGGTCTTACTGTGTACCGATCATTAAATGCTTATTTTCCATATCGTTAACCAATAAATATCACTATTATATGGCGCAGTGGACAATATTGTAATGCACACTTCATGGTGATAATAAAGATGTGTTTATGTGCATTGGTGGAAAACACACACACACACACACACAGGGATTCAACCGAGTCGGACGTGCGACATCGGCGCTCCGTACCAAACCAACACAGCCAGTGGCATTACCTAAATTAGTATCTTTGTATGAGTCAAGCTCTGTACCAGGTTAGACTAAATGATTTTTCATTATTAAAAGGAACAAAATAATAAGTTTAAACAAGACTTGTTCAAACAGGAAATAGAACCAAGACGAAAGAATACGCTGAGTCATCTGAGGTGTGTTTAGGCTACAACAACACGGGGATTGTAAGTACATATGCTGCACTTTTAGTACTGCAAAATGGATACATACTTTAGTAAAACAAATTTAGAAAAGAAAAGGGATAAAGGTAAAAAGCAAAATGATGATTTCTACCAAGAACTGGTTGAAGTGGAGACCCACAATAGACTGGTTGAACGTGTAAACAAACTAGAAATGGCTTTCAAAAATGAAATTGATGAAATAAAGAAGCAGATGCACTTGCAAATGGAAGAAATAGAAAAACTAGGAAGGGAGGCCAATAAGAAAGACACAACCATCAGTGAACTAACAGTGGAATTGAGTACACTTAGGAAGAAAATGAGTGAAATGGCAAGTACAGTAGTCAATCACGAGAGTGTTATGGAAGAGTTCAAAAATGACACAGAAACAATTAGGCAAGTAAGCAGTCTTATTGACTAGAGCAGTGATATTGAGGAGAAGATAACACAGGTGAATGAAGCTGTGCAAAGCTACAAAAATGATGTGGAAACCACGTATGCTGAAATGGTGAAAGTAAAGAAAGACTTAGAAACAAGGGTGGAGGAAAAAAGCATTAAAAAGGAAGTGAAAAGAATAATCCAAAACAATCCAAAGTTAGTCAGAGATTCAGTAGATATAAACAAATCTATGGTAATCACTGGCATAGAAGAGGAAGAAGTAAAAAACAAGATCACAAGAGACAAAAAGGAGATGGCAAATGTAATGAGCTTACTGAAAGAAGTATCAGAGGAAATCTGTAGTAAACACATAGAGGAACACAAAAGGTTAGGGAAATATGAGAAAAGCAAGAGAAGACCTCTAAAGGTGACTTTCCAGAGTGTAAACACTGTGGAAGAGATACTAAAAAATGCAAAGAATCTTATGGAAAAAGAGGAGTTCAAAAATGTATGGATAAAAAGATGCCTAACACAAGAGGAACTGGAATTACTGAAAGAGAAAAGGGAGGAAGCAAAAACAAAAAATGAGGGAAGATCAGAAGAGGAGATGTAACTTTTTTTACAAAGTAATAGGATTGCAGGTACGAAAGTGGTACACAAACAGGATGGAATAAAAAGGAGGAAGGTAGTAGAACCATGTCATGACAAGTATATAAACAAGATGATAAAGTTAATGTACTCAAATGTGGATGGAATGGTATCTAAATTACTGGAGATGAATGATTATCAGAGAAAATGAACCACAAGTATTATGCCTAACTGAAACAAAATTAACACCAAGGATATCCAATGACATACTAAACTTAGAGGAATACAATATATGGAGAAGAGACAGAAATTTAAAAAAAGGAGGAGGAATTATATTAACTAAAAAAAAATCTAAAAGTCAATGAAATAAAACTAGATATACCATCACAAGTAGAACTGATTGCAGTAGAGATCAACACATCTGAAGGTAAAGTAATTGTAGCCAATTTGTACATGCCACCCAGATCAAACACATGGGATAGAGATGAATATGAGGACCTGGCAGAGAGTACAATTCAGAGTTTAAGATCATTACTACATAAAATGGAAGAGAAATCAGAAAAAATTATACTGACTGGGGATTTCAGTACAAATATAAATTGGAATACTCTAGATATAATTAGCCAAGAAAGCTGTTGGGACCAAAAGCTCCTGGATCTCATACAAGAGTTTTTCTTAACGCAACATGTGAGGGAAACCACCAGAATAAGAGGACTTGATGTACCTTCAGTGCCAGATCTAATATTTACTAGGCAAGAAAATGATATTGACTGTTTAATATATCACCCTCCACTCGGCAAAAGCGATCATGCAGTACTAAATTATAACTTCAGGATAGCATATGACATAGTAAACAGCAATGATAGTTACAAAAGAGCCTAAACTATAAAAAGGGAAATTATCAAGACCTAAAGAAGTATTTCTTAGAAGTTGATTGGGAAAATGAACTTCGGGAACAAGATTTAAATGCTGTATATAAAAACTTCTGTGAATTTTATGAAATAGGAGTCCAGAAGTACATCCCGCAGCACAAAGAAGCAGATAAGAAAATACAGAAATGGTTCAATACAGAATGTAAAAAATCAAAAGAAAGAAGAGATTTGTTGTGGAATAGATACAGAAGATATAATAGTGAAAGGGCGTATAATAATTACAAACAGGCAAGAAATGATTATACAAGAATAAGGAGGGAAGCCCAAAAACAGTTTGAGGAGGATATAATAAATAAAAGTAGTGATCAACCAATGCTGTTTTACAGCTATATCAAAGCAAAACCAAAGTAAAAGATATAATACAAACAATTACGGATGAGGGAATCACTTATACACAAGATAAAGATATTTGTGAAACACTAAATAAGAATTTCCAATTAGTTTTTACAGAAGAAAAAAATTTTGAGAGGGACTATGATGATCATGCATGTCCACACATACTGTACTACCAGATATAAAAATAGCAGAAAAAGTAATACAGGAGGAGTTAAGTAGATTAGACAGAGGAAAGGCAAGTGGTCCTGATGAAATTTCATGTTGGGTACTACGAGAATGTGCAAAGGAGTTAAATAAACCATTATTTATAATTTTCAAGAAATCCTTGAGTCAAGGTAAACTACCTGATATTTGGAAAAAAACAAATATTGTCCCCTTATTCATGAAAGGAAATAGACAAAATCCACTCAACTACCGACCAGTATCACTGACCAGTGTTGTAAGCAAGGTATTAGAAAAGCTTATAAGAAAAGCTTGGGTAAATCATCTAGAAGAACACAGTATGATAACAGAAAGACAGTTTGGTTTCAGAAAAGGAAAATCATGTGTTACTAATCTGTTGACCTACTATGACAGAGTAACAAACACAATACAGGAAAGGGAAGGATGGGTGGACAGTATCTATTTAGATTTCAAGAAAGCTTTTGACACAGTACCACACCAAAGACTTTTATGGAAACTGTACCATCAAGGAGGAATTCGAGGCAAACTGTTTTGTTGGATGCAAGACTTTCTCATAAAAAGAGAAATGAGAACAGTACTAAGAGGAAACTACTCATCATGGAAAGAAATGACTAGTGGAGTACCACAGGGTTCAGTGCTGGCACCAATCATGTTTTTAGTGTATACAAATGATATAAACAGTAACACTGGAATGAGAGCTATCTGAATATGTTTGCAGATGATACAAAAATACAAAGGAGAATTACTAACACAGACTCTTGTAAAGTGCTACAAGAAGAATTAAATAAGCTTCATGAATGGAGTAGTACATGGCAAATGGAATTCAATGTGGACAAGTGTCATGTAATCAAGTTTGGTAAAAGTGGAAAAAGACCTGATTGGGATTATAAGTGAGGAAATAAAACCCTATACACATCAGAAAGAGAGAAAGACCTAGGTGTGATCATCAATAACAGACTATCTCCGGCTGACCACATCAGCGAGAAGGTAAGGAACATGTATACACTGCTTGCAAATATGAGAATAGCATTCACATACATAAATGAAGACATGCTAAGAAGGATAATAACATCATTCATTAGACTAACCCTGGAATATGCATCAGTAGTCTGGAGTCCTCATCTCAAAAAGCACATAGACAAGATTGAAAAAGTTCAAAGGGCCGCTACAAGATGGATACCAAGCTTAAGGGACCTAAGCTACGAAGAAAGACTAAATAAACTGAATCTACCAACACTACAGGAGAGAAGGAAAAGAGGTGACATGATAATGCTATATAAGTGCATATCAGGGAAGGAGAAAATAGACATAAATGATTACTTAACATATGGAGAAGCATCAGCAAGAGGACACGGCAAAAAACTGCATAAGAAGAGAGGTGATAAAGACGTAAGGAAATTCAGTTTCCCAAACAGAGCAATTGATCAATGGAATGCACTACCGAATGAAACAGTGTGTGCCAAAACAATTCACAAATTTAAGGATATGTACGATAAATATGGTTTAAGACACGGGACAGTACGAGCTTGACTCATTCCTGTAGAGATACAATTAGGTAAGAACAATTAGGTAAGGTAAGAAAACATACACATACACACACACACACACACACTGTCCACCTCGGGGAGAGCCATCGACCCGTGGCAGAGCCGTCGGCCCCTGACCCATCTCCTTGTCCCCATGCCCCCACACACACCACCGACCGCAAAAAACATCTACATATATTTTTCGACTGTTTAATATTACACACTGACTGGATACCATCGTCAAAATGATAAATTGTATGATTATATACCTCCCTATCATACAAATATATTACTATTTTATATCACCCTGCGTTCAGATCGTTGTGTATAAATAACTATACTCTGGAGTAAAACACTGTGTAATGTGTTTTTATTCGTTATCATAACAAAACCATTATTTCCCAAGACAGATGGATGATGGACGAGTTGTTGAGACAATGCGAGTAGGCCTTACTTTACTCTCTTGCCCTTGGATGTGGGGAGGGTGGAGGGTAGACGAATGAATGGGAACGAGGGAGGAAGGGGTGGGGTGAAACTGGGGGTGCGGCGGTGCCACATATACCAACCTGCTCGTCGAGCCGGTCACTCTATTTTTGCTGGAGACTGTACATAGTGAGTGAACTTGCTACGACTTGTTTCAGCTTACACTCTAGTTTTCAACTTATATGATACTTTTCCACTAACATTACACCCGTTTCCACTGTATGTAATTGTTATCACATACTTGCAGGCCTTACTATTATATTGAGCATCATATTGTCACATATGTACAGGCCTTACTTTTACAGTGAGCGTCATATTATCGAAAGCACACACAGTATCAGTAATGTAACAACGTGTGATATTTCTTGTCAGGGTGGGGAGGAGAGGGTGGTGAGGGAGGTTGGGGAGGTGGAGAGTGGCGCGCTTCCCCCTCGCACTCTTCTTCCCTCTCTCTTTTCCTTTCCCCTTTCCCTTCCCTTTCCTTCCTTTCCCCACATAACAGGGCTGTGGGGAGGAAGTGCGGGAATATTGCGGGGCAAAAAAAGTGCTAGGGAGTGGCTCCTTCTCACCTGCCTGCTGCCAACGTACACCACGTGCTCGCACTGCCTCCCTCCCCCCACCACTTTCCCTTTCACTGCTCACTTCCGCCACACCACTTTCCTTTTCACCCCTCACTCTCGTCACACCACTCGGGCCTTCCCCAGACAACACAGAAGGACCGTACTTTATTTCCCTTCTCGCAGCACCTTGTCTGCATATACGTACCAAAAATCACGAGCGAAATTTGAAAAAATGTGCAAATGACGGACTTTGCAATTGCAAAATGTATGGATACGTCGTTGGGTGTCACTGTGACAAAACGTGGGAACATATCCATACGTTGTTGGGATGCCATGGGCTAATGACGCCACTTTTTTATGAAGTGGCCTTTTTAAAGAAGACGGCCATCAGGCACTGTGCCATAAAGCTGCCGACCAGCCACTGGCTCAGCACGTCGAGCTACCGAGCTTCGTGGCAATTCTAATTTTGCGATTATTTTTTCATTTTGTCACAACTTACTTATTGCATCGACTAAAGGTTCAAACGATGGAAGTCTGCCTTTGCAGTATAAAGTAAACGCAATTTCAGTGTTAAATGTGAGTGTAATGGAGTGTATGAAGAATCAGTGGCGAGCACAATGAACGAAATTCTAGGAAAACGCATAGAGAAAATACAATAGGTGTTTCGAGAATTGTTGTGGTATCTAAGCTGCACGTGCGTGCAAGAGAGAGAGAGAGAGAGAGAGAGAGAGAGAGAGATAGGCCTGCTGCCACATAAGCTATCATTCGTAACTGAGCCAATAAAGCTGTGTGTGATGTGTTTAGAATACCAAATCAATGCATGCAATCAACTTATTAGTTCATGATGCATTACAAATAATCAGAACAGCTTGCTACGACATGCATGTGTGTTGAGCACCAAAGTGTTCCAAAAGTGCACAAAACAACAGCTTGCTATCACACAGAATTTCTCGGATTAGCAGCCAAGGGAATTTCCTTAAAAAAGATCTCTGGAACAGGGCGGGTATGGAAGCCTTCCTGACTGTCAGTGTACAACTTTATCATGTGTTGTGTGTCTGTTTGTCTGTGAAAAACGCATTCTCGAGAATACTGCTAATAAATCAACATGGCTAACTAAGCGGCAGTCAATCTGGGCCGAAGGACTAGCCTGCCTGGAGGGCCTAGCCAATTAGGTCCATCAAGAGGGCGTTTTTGGCTAGTATATATATATATATATATATATATATATATATATATATATATATATACACACACACACACACACATGAGGCACTGAGTTCATTACCGGGCTAAGTGCCAAATGTACAAAACGCCAGAAAATGCATTTAAAGTCTGGTGACTTCAAAACTTTGATATCTCTGTAATCGCTTGTGTTATTTTGATGTGTGTTTTGTTTTTAAATGTAGCTTATGGTATTTTCTTTATTGCAATAACCTCTGTTTTGCTCTATCTGTCATAAATCATGATGATATCGTGTGAAGAAGTAAAATTTTGCCCCCCACTGCTGGACCGATCGGCCAAGGATATATTTTTATCCTACTAATAACTACAGAAATACATCATAAGATGTCAATAATATATTAGTGTAATGTCCTAGGAGTGTCATACTGTAGAATAAAATCAAAG